>NW_015091258.1:24602-29659 GCF_001431845.1 Calidris pugnax
CCTCACATTCGTCATGACCAAGTCATTCCTCTTCTACAAGCCAGCCCTGTTGGCAGGAAAGATGGAGAGGTGTGATTTCACCCTTCCGTCCTGCCTACCTAGCCCTTGAGAAGGCTTCAGGGCCTTCAGGAACGCACACAGGGCCTGCACTTTTTCCCCATCCCTCCAGCACTCAAGCTGTCCAAAGCAAGTGACTGGAGTTGGAAGGCTCTTCCCACTTCCCCAGAGCCCATGTGCCCTTAGCGCCTGGGAGGTGCACGCCTGAGGGAGGGCAGGATTGGGGCAGGGGGAAAGGCCCAGAGTTAGAGCTGGAGGGAGGAAGCTTGGTCTCAGCCCTTGGGCAAGCCCTGCTCTCCTGCCCCTGCCTCAGGACTGCCCAATGAGTGCTGGTGTGACTTCTGAACTGCCACCACCATCTTGCCTCGGAGAGTGTCTTTTTCCACGAAAAAAATCATAATGACCAGCACCGTTGGTGCCCCAGTGGGCTCTGGGGCTGGCTCCTCGTGGGCAGTGAAACAAGTTCAGCTGCTTCTTGGTCCTTTCTAAGAGGAAAGGCCTTGTGCCAAAAGCAGTAGAATGCCTCAGGTCAGGGGAGGCAAGGTCATTGTCTCACTGACACTGGTCTTTTTTCACAGGAAGGATGATGGAAGCAAACACAGCAAAGGCCCTGGATTCCTTTGGAGAGAAGGCCCTCCAGCAGATCTCTCAGCAAATACAGATGCTGCAGACAGCTTTTCAGAACATGTCGAGGTTAACACAGCAGGACCTGGAGAACCTCAGAGCTGACATGGATCGCCAATTTGGTGAGCACAGCCATGGACAAGAAGGCCTTCACCTCTCTGTAGGAAAATGCTTGTTCATATATATCTCTCTACTGTTCCTTGAACTACCATTCTGTGTCTCCTCGTTATGCTTGGGGTTGGACAGATCTTACTTTGCAAGTACCTCGTGTCCTGTGTCCTGAGAAATCTCCTAGTGTCAACTGCAGGGGGTCAGGGTCCCTCTTCTTTCCCTCGTCTTGGAAGGGAGTGCATACCACGGGCTCTCAGTGACACTGAGAAGAGGTGATGGTGTCTACCTCCAAGCGCTACCTCCATCTCTCTCTTGCTCTTTCCATTCACCTTCCTTATGACCAACAGTCTTGTCTCTGACAGCTCCCCGATGCAGGGAGGGAAGATGGCGGGGTTGATCCCAGGCCATTGTTCTGTGCAGCTGTCAGTTGTCGAGCCTTCAGGAAGGCTCACAGGGCACCGGTCTTTCTTCACAGGAAGGATGACTGAAGCAAGCACAGCAAGGGCCCCGGATTCCTTTCGAGAGAAGGACCTCCAGCAGATCTCTCAGCAAATACAAACACAGGAAACAGCTGTTCAGAACATGCAGGGGTCCACAGAAGAGCACCTGGATATCCTGAGAGCAGACATGGAGCGCCAATTAGGTGAGCATAGCCATTGCCAAGAAGACCTCCATCTGTTTGTAGATTTAGCTCATCTACAGACAAACCGTCCCGCTTGCGAGGCCTCTGCACCTCCTGAACACAGAAGGGTTTGGAGAGACCCTTCTTGGCAAGTAGCTCACATACTGCAGCAGTGAGACACGTCACTACAAAGGTGTTGAATGAGGGTTGTCAAGGTCTGTCTTCTCTCCCTTTTTTTTTAAGGGAGTGAGTACCATGGGCCCCTGTGACTCGCAGGTGTGGAGAATGTGTCCACCTCCAAGTCTTGCCTCCATCTCTTTCCTTTACCCACTCACATTCCTCTTGACCAAGCCACTCCTCTTCTACAACCCATCCCTTCTGGCAGGAAAGATGGAGAGGTGTGATTTCACCCTTCCGTCCTGCCCACCCGGCTCAGCCCTTAGGCAAGCCCTGTTCTCCTGCCCCTGACTCAGGAGTGCCCAATCCATGCTGGTTTGTCTTCTGAGATACCACCACCATCTTGCCCTGGGCTGTGTCCCCTTCCTGATTAAACAGCTCATGAACTGCACCGTTCATGCTCCAGTGTGCTCTGGGGCTGGGTCCTCCTGGGCAGGGAAAAAAGTTCAGCTTCTTGTTGTTCTTTTCTAAGGGGAAAGTCCCACCTGTACATGGCTCCAATAAAGTGCTTTGAACTCTTCACACCGTACGGCAAACCAGAGATGCCTCCTTCAATAGTCTCTCTATCCCTTTTCCCTTGCCATCAGCATAGCATCTTCTTTTTACTGCTCCAGAGTTCCTACCTATGTTCTGGATCTTGTTACAATCTTTGCTGCTAAAAGACTGAGCATTCTGGTCACCTCAGGCCTTGCTCTCTTTGGAGGATGGCACCAGGCCTTTTGATGTCTTTTCCAACTTACAGAACAAGCACGTTATTACGGGAGAACACAGTCTCCTTGGTCAGCAGCGTAAGCTGTTTCTTAGTACACAGGAGAGTATCATGCTTGGCAAATGCACCTATTGCCTGTTTTTTTCTTTTTCCCACAGAGCTTTTCAAAATGCAGCGCTACAAAGGTAAGCAAAAGGGAGATGATGCATGTGAGTACTCTGAGTCTGAGTGTGGTCCTCAAAAAAGTATCTGACAAGCTCAGATAGCTGGTTGAAGAGCAAACCCCTCAGAGGAAGGATTGCGTGATAACTGTTCTCTTTGTTGTGTGCTGCCAAAGACCCTGTGTATGTCTGGCAGGAGCCATTTTAGCTGTGGGGAGCAGGGATGACCAGCTTGCATTGGCCACTTCAGCTCCTGGCTCCCACTCCTGGTGTTGCCCTTTTGGTGTTTCAGGAAAAGGGTCTTGAGCTGATGTTTCTCCACTACAGGAGCAACCTCTTCTTCTGTAAATCTGAGCTGAGCTACAAGACCTTAGTTCACAACATTGCACCTTGCTGGTTCAGTGTCAGGTGTTTCTTACATTGATGAGTTGGGTAAAGTGAGGAAAGAACCATTTACTCATCACTGGCAGTGAAGATCACTCTTCCATTCTAACCCATGTGAAAGAAGCACCCTGGACTGGTGCTGTCCTAGTTATTGAGGAGAATTTAAAGTTTGAAAATCATCTTTAAAGTTTGAAAATCATCTTCCAACTTTGCTAAGGAGTTAATCATGACACCCAAATGAAATTCCAGCTGGGGTACCTCTATTTTGGCATACATTATACCTGCATACACCATGGGTTAGGGAGCGTGCTCTCCCTGTTTCCCGCCCTGGCCTCTCCCCCACCCCGCCCCTCCCCAAACATTTGCACTTCCTCAACCATCACTCCTAATGGGCTCTCTTCCCGTACATGAGTTTTAAGCAAAGATACTGAAAGATTTGTGTCTTTGTTTTCAGTATTTATATCTTATAAGTGAGTGTCTGAATTTATTTCCAGGTGGGTTTCATATGATGCAGGGCTGATCAATTATCTGACCAGCTTCCTCTTCAGTTTCTATCAATCATAGAGAATTTACTTTGGCCAATTTTATTTTGTCAAATAGTTTTTGCTGTTGAACAATATTTGCTCAATAGTCTTGGAAAAGTCAATTTTGATCCTGGCATTGCCCAAAGAGGAGCTGTCTGGTCAACTTCCAGTCCTTTTCCTCAGACCATCCCCACAGAAATTCAAAGATGGAGGGAGAGGGCATTCAGCCCCACAGCCTCCTCCTTGGTGCAGAAGGCTGGAGTCACAGGAACATTGGCTGAGGTCCTGTCCTTTGCTGTATGCAGCCTGGTCAGTCACTAAGTCAGCAGCCCTGAATGGGAATGGAGGGATGTGGGAGGTATGGGAAGGGAGAAGATAGAGGTCCTGTGAGGCAAGAGGCTGCCTGGTGCATGCAAATGTGGAGGTGGAGGAAGGACTAGTGAGAGGTGGAGGATACAGAAGAGAACACCGCAGAGAAGCAGACCTTGTCCTTTCTGCTCCTTATGGCATGACTTGATCATTGCAGTGGATGTCTCCCTGGATCCTGACACAGCCCACCCCAGATTGGAAATCTCTGACAATGGGAAGAGTGTGAAAGATACCGGCACCATAAGAACTGTGCCCAGGAATGAGAAGAGATTTGATTCCCACCTTTATGTGTTGGCAAAGGAAGGATACACATCTGGGAGACACTACTGGGAAGTGGATGTTGGCAAGAGAAGCAGCTGGGCCTTGGGTATTGCCCGAGAATCTGTGACACGCAAAGGGACATTGACTCTGTCTCCAAAGAATGGCTTCTGGGTCATGGGGTGTACAGATGGGCGAGAGTATTGGGCCTTCACAGAGCCTTGGACCCGTTTGAGTGTGGGTGGGAAGCTGCCAAAGATTGGGATCTTCCTGGACATCTCAGCCAAGCAGCTGTTGTTTTACAATGTCTGTAAGAAAGCAGCTCTGTACACTTTCACCATTGCTGATGGCAGCAGCCGGGAAGGGAAACTCCTTCCCTTCTTCTCCACAGGCTCAGCTGCTGCAAAGGCTGACACTGAGCCTCTGAAAATAGTGCAGAGGTTTGATGATGATGAATAGATCACTCTGCATTGTGAAGGTCTAGAATGTACAGCCAGGGATCAGATGGAGATGTGATCAACCTGCTGCCTCGTTTGTATCTCCTGAACACAGCTGAGGTAGGAGGGGACAGATGTAGTATAGTGACCAGCTCTTTTAAACTATGCATCAGAATGAAAAAGCTATTGAGACAAATTTTAGGGGCTCAAGAAAAAACTTTTTTTTTTTTTTTTTTGTGGCAACATGGAATAAATACTTCTCCTGGAAGGTGTGTTTTCAGAAAAAATTACTGGTCCTTTTTCTTATACTTTGTTGTTTTGGGTTTTGTTGAAGAGGAAGAATGATAGAGCAACCTGTCAGGCACCTGGTGTCCAGCCAAGGTCAAGCCACCATAGATGTCCAGTTGTCTTTTGACCTTCTCCCAGGATGGACACTCTCTTGGAAACTTGTACCAGTGCTTGGTCACCTTCACCGTAATAAAGTGTTTCCTGATGTTCAGAGGGAACCTTCTGTGTTTCTGTTTGTGCCCATGGCATCTTGTCCTGTCACCGGCACCACTGGCAAGAGCCTGGCTCTCTGTCACCTTTGCACCCTCCCTTCAGCTGTTGAGATGCTTTGGGAAG
>NW_015091258.1:29746-30801 GCF_001431845.1 Calidris pugnax
GAGGGAGATATTTTTTGTTGATGAAAAAAATTTTTTTTTTTTTTTTTTGTGGCAACATGGAATAAATACTTCTCCTGGAAGGTGTGTTTTCAGAAAAAATTACTGGTCCTTTTTCTTATACTTTGTTGTTTTGGGTTTTGTTGAAGAGGAAGAATGATAGAGCAACCTGTCAGGCACCTGGTGTCCAGCCAAGGTCAAGCCACCATAGATGTCCAGTTGTCTTTTGACCTTCTCCCAGGATGGACACTCTCTTGGAAACTTGTACCAGTGCTTGGTCACCTTCACCGTAATAAAGTGTTTCCTGATGTTCAGAGGGAACCTTCTGTGTTTCTGTTTGTGCCCATGGCATCTTGTCCTGTCACCGGCACCACTGGCAAGAGCCTGGCTCTCTGTCACCTTTGCACCCTCCCTTCAGCTGTTGAGATGCTTTGAGAAGATTCCCCCGAGCCTTCTCTTCTCTGGGCTGGACAGTCCCTGTGGGAGAACTCTTAGAAATTAATGGTCATCCTGTGAGCACCCCAAGCTCTGGGCAGCTGTTGACAATAGGCCTCTGACAATAGTCCAGGCCCTGGACAACAGTGCAGGCCTCGAGGTTACTAAACGGTTGTGATTTGTAAACTAATGAAGCTGGCAGAAAAGGAGTAGCTGTCTTCTGAATGTACTGATAAGTAGGACCTTGAGTAGAATAAAAAAAAAAGAAAAGACTGTACATGTAAACAGCTAATAATAGCCAACTATAAAGCATGTAACTATTTATCACCTGCTAATAAAGGTCCACTATAAAGGTGTCACCTGTGACTTGTCTATAAAAGCTGAGCTATCTGTGCAATAAAGTGGCATCTACCTGATCACATTGGTCGTCGTGTATGGTGTCCGAAGCTTCCGCGTCATCACCCCTGGGCTTCCCTCACAAGCTGGTTGCTCCCTCCCTGTTGTCAGACCAGAGAAATGCTCTGGGGAATCCCTGGCAAGGACCACAGTGAACTGCCAGTTCCCAGAGGCCGTGGCTGGGGGAAATTGGCCAAGGATGGTGTCCCTTGGCTCAAAGCCACCTG
>NW_015091259.1:0-13432 GCF_001431845.1 Calidris pugnax
TTCCCTTTGTCCCACTCAATCCTGCCTTCCTTGAAGGGAGAAACTCTACTGGTGAGGGAGGTTGATGCCGCAGGCATCACTGAGGCTTCACCTCAGTGAAGGGTGAAGTAGAAAACTTTCACCTAGGTGGTTGCCATGGAGTGAAATATTAAATTTTTGAATCAAAAATGCTGTATATGCCTGCAGTCTCCTGATTTGTGGCGTCCTTTGGGACAAAGACAGAAATTTATCATCCCATTGAAAAAAAGAATTTTTGGTGGACCCTCCTTAGAGACTTAATGATCTACTTAATTCTACTTCGATGATATACTAAATACAATTTTTTTGAAAAAATGCAGGTTGGTCTTCGCCATTCATTGTACACACAGTTCTGGCAGCCTTTAGTATCAGCATGACACTGGTGATATACTGTAATATCAGGAAGCTGAAACAGAAAGGTAAGATATTAGAGGAATTCTCTTACATTTCATAGTTCCTTCCTATCAAACAAGAATTCAGTGATCAGCCATTGTCAGCATGGTCCATGCCCTCAAGCATCAAAGGCATCCACGGCAGACATGACAGAGGGCTGACAGCAGCCTCGTGCCCTTCTGGAACATGAGCTGGAGGCCAAGTGCAATACTCAGGGAACCCATGACAGGAGGCAGAGAACGGGCTCTGACTCCCCTGCTCTGTTACACATCCTCCATTATGCTGCTATGTACATTGATTGCTCTTGCCTTTGACACGTCTCCATTTTCACAAGTATCCCCACCCAGGTTTAGGAAACCACCAGTTTTGTTGGACTGGCTGCGTTAAAACCACCTCCACTTTTGGTTTTGTCCCAGATATTTGTACAAGCTGGGCACAAATTCCCTCCAGCACAGAGACCCTACTCTATGCTGTGAACAGCAAACATTTTGTCTGAACTTGAAGGATCTTCAATGTACTGACAATTAGGCTTTGGTGAGTACAGCCTCAGAAAATGGACTCATCATTTCTGATCAGTTCTGCTTTGTTCTCTCTTTCAGTTGACTCCAGAACTATGGAAGAAGGTAATATATGCTAAGCAAAATGCTAAGGAAAAAAAACCTATTTGAAATATTTGAACTTAGATGGCACTGAGGTTTAGATGGGAATGATGCCCCTCTGTTGTTCCCAACTGCGCTGCTGGAAGTTTGGTATGGCCAGAGTCAGTGTGAACCTACTTGGCTCTCTCTGGGTTCTCCCCCAAGGATGGTGCTTCTCACACGGCACAGTCACTCCAGCTGGACCAGATTAGTTCCCAGCTTCCGTGTATGTCATGTGTCTTGGTCCACCATCCTGCCATTGACTTTGGCCCTTTCAGCAGGAGAAACATGAGGGACGAGATATGTCAGGGCAGAGAGTGCACACACAGGCACGAATCTGTAGGCATTGGGAAGTAATGGCCACAGGGAGAGTGCAACAGCAGTTGTGGGGAAGGGAGCTGTGTGGGTGCCCATCACCCATTGAGGTGCAGGCTGGGATTGAGAAGATTCTGCTGCCCCTCACAGGTTGGCTGAGTTCTTCCTGATAGTACTGAAGTCTGCTTATTTTTCAGTTGAATGTCACAGGAATTGGTATTTTAAAATGCCTTTTTTTTCAGGGCGTCCATTATTAGCTGAAGGGAAGTTCTCATTTCTCCGTGTAAACCACCCTCCATGAGTCTCCTTCAATATGAGGGAATACCTTTAAAACAGATGATGTGATAGCTAGAAGATATGGTGAAGGAGAATGTTTGGGAAGAAGGGCAACTCATTAAGGCTGCCTTACATTTCATTCAGAGATGTTATGATACTTTGAGAATGTGGAAGTATTACACATTTGGTCCCCCAAACTGGTGACTAATCTTAATGCTCCCCAAGTTGCATGTCTTGATAATTTGTCCCTGTTAAAGAGTCTGTCCCATGAACTTCCACATCCCCATTCCTGTCCAGCCAAACTCCCAAGAGCCTTTCAAAAAAGAGAGGCAGAGACATTAAAGAGAGTTTCCCAAGGAAAGGACACATTGGTTTCAAGAGGAATACATTTTGGGGAGCCATAACCTTCGATAGTGGGTCACATCCTTCAAACTGGCATTTTACACTTGTAGCTGTCCTCTCCGTTCAGACTATGACTGCAGTGTTCTTGGGGTCCCTTAAGCAGATGTCCATTATCAGAGCACAAAACTGAGGTTCTCAGTTGTGGCTGCTGTCTGCTTAAAGAGCTTAAACTTGGAGAAAGCTAATGGGGGAAGGAGAGAGTAGGTCAAGTAGAAAAAAGAGAGGGAGAAAGGGAGAAAGAAAAGAAAAAGAAAGCAAGAAGGGAGGAAGGAAGAAAGTGTGAACGGAATGAAGGAATATGATTTAAAGTGTGCAAGGAAGCCAACGTGTGTGGCTTTCACAACTTTCCTTTGTTCTGATGCAACCAGTCAGATCCCAAGGTCTGGTAACAGATTGTTGTGGAAAAGAGAGGTTGTGGTGTCCATGGGACTCTGCAGAGGGAGGGCAGGAGGGCCTCCATTCTTCAGACGGGCATCCCAGGCAAATGCAAACGCCTTCCCTTTCTTTCCTGTGTTCTTTGTCATTACAGAGCGACTGGAGAGAGAAAAAAGTAAGTGACCTTTCCTTTCTGAAACTGCCGAGAACATACTCGGGTATGAGCAGGCACATTTAGGAGCAAAACATGGATTTAAATCTTATCTAGGCTATTGTTACGCATGTGTGTAGCCTCTCCCTGCACAGCTGCATTTTCAGGCAATGTTTCCCCAGGCAGAGTCTCCTGCCATCTACCAATTGTTCTCACCATCCCCCCGGGCTCTGTCCTTCCTGGAGCTACAAGCTCCTTGGAGGTAGTTCCTTCCTCTTCTCTTGACAAGCTGGAAGGAGCCCGTGGCCTCTCCGGACAGTGCAGGAAGAAGAGACCTGCACTCTCCTGCAAAGATGGGGAGCTCTCCCCTCATGCCTCTCCAAAATCTCACTATCTCCTCTAAACTTGACAGCCCAAACCTGAGGATTCAATGCCAACTGTGGCCTCCAAATCTCTCTCCCTTTGTCACCTGGCCATGCTTCTAGACTTTCCTGTAGCATTTGGCCTTGCAGCTTCTTTGAGCCCATGCTGGGCAGATGCCAACCTGTCCTCCTTTGGCAGAGCACTTTCCTGCAAGTAACCATGAAGTCAGTCAAGGGAAAGGCAGATGCAGCCAAACGCCAACAGCTCTGGAAGCCGGCGGGGCACTGAGCCTGAAAATCTCTCTTTTCTAATTTTTTTTTTCTCCTGCCTTTTGTAGCTGAGGAGCAGAAGGAGAAGGATGAGTAGTCTGTGCTCTCTGGGGTCTTGCCAGCCAGCAAGGAGAGGCTCTTTCCAAGAGGGACATGGTGGTGTGTGTGGGAGAAGGGTGTTTCCCTGTGGGCCATGAGTGTGGTGTCCTTGGGGTCTCTGCAGCAGGTGCCCATGTGCAGGCAAGCCAGCTGAGGCCTTCAGGTGTTGCTGGAATCTGCATAAAGGGCTTGGTCCTGAAAAACGGGTCATGTGGGAAGAAAAGTCAAACAGTGAGGAAGAACGGAGGGAGGAAAGAAAGCAGGAAAGACTGAGCAGTGGGGTGGATAAACATGATTTTCGGTGAGGACAGAGACATTGTTTGTGAGCACCTTCAAGGTTTCCGGGGACAGGGCTTGCCCTCACACACACTTGCACTAGTCCATGAATGCACTTTGCAAGAGACTCCCAGCTCCAGCAAACACCTTCCCTGGGGCTTCAGGCAATGCATCCTCCTGCCCATCTAATCTGCCTTTCTCCTTTCCTTTGCAGGACTACTAGAACAGATGAGAGGTGAGTGCTGCTTGCTGTGTGGGTGGCTGCTTGTCCCTCGAGCTCCGGCTGGGAATGGGGAGTGCTCTGTGTCCCTGGTGCGGCCTGCCTCCCTTCAAGCCTCAAACAGAGCCTGCTGCTTGCCTCCCTCTCTGCCCTGGGCCCTCCTTCCCCCACCTGACACCACTGCTCTCACATGGTGTCTTCAACAGGAAAGCCCAGGGAGAAGTTATGGGCTCTGGTAAGGGATCTTGTCCTTCAAATTGGGAGTCCGCAGTTGCCAAGGGAAATGTTCCCCATGGGAGAAGATTGTTGTGGAAAACAGAGGTTGTGGTGTCCATGGGCCTCTGCAGAGGGAGGGCAGGAGGGCCTCCATTCTTCAGATGGGCATCCCAGGCAAATGCAAACGCCTTCCCTTTCTTTCCTGTGTTCTTTGTCTTTACCGAGCAACTGGAGAGAGAAGAGAGTAAGTGACTTTTCCTTTTTGACACTTCTGAGAACATACTCAGCTGCTGGGATGTCTTTCAAGTACGGACTCAGCTCAGGAAAGCTTCCTGACCCCACTGCCTTGTGCAGGGGAAGCTCCTGTGACGTTAAGGAATGCTTTGTAAGAGCTGAGGGAATGACATGTATGGATTTTGGGCCCCCACATAAGAAAGACATTGAGGTGCTGGAGCGGGTCCAGAGAAGGGCAACAAAGCTTGTGAGGGGTCTGGAGCACAAGTCTTACGAGGAGAGGCTGAGGGAGCTGGGGTTGTTCATTCTGGGGAAGAGGAGACTGAGGGGAGACGTTATCGCTCTCTACAACTACCTGAAAGGAGGGGGTAGAGAGACGGGGGTCGGTCTCTTCTTCCAAGTTACAGATGATAGGACAAGTGGTAATGGGTTCAAGTTGCACCAGGGTAGGTTTAGACTGGACATTAGGAAACAATTCTTCACAGAGAGAGTGATCGGGCATTGGAACAGGCAGCCCAGGGAGGTGGTTGAGTCACCATCCCTGGCTGTGTTTAAGAACCGTTTAGATGGGGTGTTGGGGGATATGGTGTAGGGGAGTACTTTAGAGTAGGGTGGATGGCTGGACTCGATGATCCTGAGGGTCTCTTCCAGGCTAGATAATTCTGTGAATCTGTGATTCTGTGATGTGGCTTGGTCCATGGCTGCATGGAGGGTCCTGCCCTCCAAGGCTCACAGTAAAGGGGGTGGGAAGGGAGCTCGCGTGATGGCCAGAGTGACATCGGGTATGAGCTGGCAAGTTTAGGAGCAATGCCTGCTGTTCCACCTGGGCACGGGCAACCCAGGACCGGGGACCTCCAAGGGCTGTGTCTCTCCCAGCTCAGGTGTCTCTCCAAAGGGTGCCTGTGCCTCGCTGCTCTCTGAAGATGGATTTCAGCCTTGTCTAGGCTATTGTCACGCATATGTGTAGCCTCTCCCTGCACAGCTGCATTTTCAGGCAATGTTTCCCCAGGCAGAGTCTCCTGCCATCTACCAATCATTCTCACCATCCTCCTGGGCTCGGCCTTTCCTGGAGCTACAGGCTCCTTGGAGATAGTTCCTTCCTCTCCTCTTGACAACCTGGAAGGAGCCCCTGGCCTCTGTGGATATTTCGGGAAGAAGAGACCTGCACTCTCCTGCAAAGATGGGGAGCTCTCCCCTAATGCCTCTCCAATGTCTCACTATCTCCTCTAAACTTGACAGCCCAAACCTGAGGATTCAATGTCAGCTGTGGCCTCCAAATCTCTCTCCATTTGTCACCTGGCCATGCTTCTAGGCTTTCCTGTAGCATTTCGCCTTGCAGCTTCTTTGAGCCCATGCTGGGCAGATGCCATCTGGTCCCCATTTGGCAGAGCCCTTTCCTGCAAGTAACCATGCAGTCAGGCAAAGGAAAGGCAGATGCAGCCAAACGCCAACAGCTCTGGAAGCCAACGGGGCACTGAGCCTGAAAATCTCTTTTCTAATTGTTTTTTTCTCCTTCCTTTTGTAGCTGAGGAGCAGAAGGAGAAGGATGAGTGTGCTCTCTGGGGTCTTGCTAGTCAGCAAGGAGAGGCTCTTTCCAAGAGGGACATGGTGGTGTGTGTGGGAGAAGGGTGTTTCCCTGTGGGCCATGAGTGTGGTGTCCTTGGGGTCTCTGCAGCAGGTGCCCATGTTCAGGCAAGCTCGCTGAGGCCTTCAGGTGTGGCTGGAATCTGCCTGAAGGACTTGCTCCTGAAAAGGGGTCATGTGGGAATAAAAGACAAAATGTCAGGAAGTAGGGAAGAAAGAAAGGAATACAGACCAGTGGGGTTCCCGTGAGCACCAGTGGGGAAGATAACCATGATTTTCCGTGAGGACAGAGGCATTGTTTGTGAGCACCTTCAAGGTTTCCGGGGACAGGGCTTGCCCTCTGCCCACACTTGCACTAGCCCATGAATGCGCTTTGCAAGAGACTCCCAGCTCCAGCAAACACCTTCCCTGGGGCTTCAGGCGATGCATCCTCCTCCTGCCCATCTAAACTGCCTTTCTCCTTTCCTTTGCAGCACAACTACAACAGATGAGAGGTGAGTGCTGCTTGCTGTGTAGGTGGCTGCTTGTCCCTCGAGTGAGGGCTGGCAACGGGGAGTGCTCTGTGTCCCTGGTGCAGCCTGCCTCCCTTCAAGCCTCAAACAGAGCCTGCTGCTTGCCTCCCTCTCTGCCCTGGGCCCTCCTTCCCCCACCAGACGCCACTGCTCTCCCGTGGGGCCTTTGACAGTTACGCGCAGGGGAAAAGGCATTTGATCCCGTCTCTCAAGCCAAGCACTGCTGTGTGCAGGAGAGGGACTCCAAAGTGTCCCAAGGAGTTGGTGGGGTGCCTGAGAGGCAGGGCAGCGGAGTGTCCTTTGTGGAAGGGCATTCCTGATGAACCCAGGCTGTGCTTTTCCTTTCTGGAGAAGAAAAAACAAGGGCCTGTTGTGTGAGCCAACCCCAAGAACATCCAAGAAGCCCCAAAGCCTCTCTCTGCTAACGCCTGTTCCTTTTCTCTTCTAGATCGCCTCCAGGAGGAAAATGGTAAATTCTCTTGTCTTCCTAAGAAATCCCCTTCCCCAAGGAGATGTTCCTTGCAAGAGGGAGCCTGTGGTGTCCATGGGACTCTGCAGAGGGAGGGGAGGAGGGCCTCCATTCCTCAGATGGGCATCCCAGGTGAATGCAAACGCCTTCCCTTTCTTTCCTGTGTTCTTTGTCATTACAGAGCGACTGGAGGGAGAAAACAGTAAGTGGCCTTTCCTTTCTGACGCGGCTGAGAACACACTCAGCTGCTGAGATGTCTTTCAAGTCTGGACTCAGCTCAGGAAAGCTTCCTGACCCCACCGCCTTGTGCAGGGGAAGCTCCTGTGACGTTAAGGAATGCTTTGTAAGAGCTGAGGGAAGGATGTGCAGGGATGTGGCTTGGTCCATGGCTGCAGGGAGAGTCCTGCCCTCTCAGGCTCACGAAAAAGGCCGAGGGAAGGGAGCTCGCGTGATGGCCAGTGTGACATTGGGTATGACCTGAAACGTTGAGGAGAAATGCCTGCTGTTCCACCTGGGCACAGGCAACCCAGGACCGGGGACCTCCAAGGGCTGTGTCTCTCCCAGCACAGGTGTCTCTCCAAAGGGTGGCTGTGCCTCGCTGCTCTCTGAAGATGGATTTCAGCCTTCTCTAGGCTATTGTTATGAATAGCTGTAGCCTCTCCCAGCACAGATGCTTTTCACAGCCATGCTTCCCTGATCAGAGTCTCCTGCCATCTAGCGATCATTCTCACCATCCTCCTGGCCAGTGCCCCTCCTGGAGCTACAGGCTCCTATTGACAACCTGGAAGGAACCCCTGGCCTCTCCTCACAGTGCAGGAAGAAGAGACCTGCACTGTCCTTCAAAGATGGGGAGCTCTCCCCTAGTGCCTCTCCAATGTCTCACTATCTCCTCTAAACTTGACAGCCCAAACCTGAGGATTCAATGCCAGGTTTGACCTCCAAATATCTCTCCCTTTGTCACCTGGCCATGCTTCTAGACTTCCCTGTAGCACTTGGCCTTGCAGCTTCTTTAAGCCCATGCTGGGCAGATGCCAACCTGTCCTCCTTTGGCAGAGCCCTTTCCTGCAAGTAACTG
Organism: Calidris pugnax; assembly: GCF_001431845.1. Lineage (NCBI taxonomy): Eukaryota > Metazoa > Chordata > Aves > Charadriiformes > Scolopacidae > Calidris > Calidris pugnax. The sequence goes on from NW_015091259.1 coordinate 7,886, forward strand.
GGACGTCAGGCAAGGGAAAGGCAGACGCAGCCAAACCCCAACAGCTCTGGAAGCCGGCGGGGCACTGAGCCTGACAATCTCTCTTTTCTAATTGCTTGTTTCTCCTTCCTTTTGTAGCTAAGGAACAAGAGGAGAAGGGGGAGTGGTCTGTGCTCTCTGGGGTCTTGCCAGCCAGCAAGGAGAGGCAATTTTCAAGAGGGATATGATGGTTTGTGTGGGAGAAGGGTGTTTCCCTGTGGGCCATGAGTGTGGTGTCCTTGGGGTCTCTGCAGCAGGTGCCCATGTTCAGGCAAGCTCGCTGAGGCCTTCAGGTGTGGCTGGAATCTGCCTGAAGGACTTGCTCCTGAAAAGGGGTCGTGTGGGAATAAAAGACAAAATATCAAGAAGAAGGGAAGAAGGAAAGGAAGACAGACTAGTGGGGTGGAGAAACATGATTTTGCGTGAGGACAGAAGTCATTTTTTGTCAGCACCTTCAAGGTTTCTGGGGACAGGGCTTGCCCTCAGCACACACTTGCACTAGTCCATGAATGCACTTGGCAAGAGACTCCCAGCTCCAGCAAACACCTTCCCTGGGGCTTCAGGCAATGCATCCTCCTCCTGCCCATCTAATCTGCCTTTCTCCTTTCCTTTGCAGGACTACTAGAACAGATGAGAGGTGAGTGCTGCTTGCTGTGTGGGTGGCTGCTTGTCCCTCGAGTGCCGGCTGGGAATGGGGAGTGCTCTGTGTCCCTGGTGCAGCCTTGCTCCCTGCATGCCTCAAACAGAGCCTGCTGCTTGCCTCCCTCTCTGCCCTGGGCCTTCCATCTACCATCGGATGCCACTGCTCTCACATGGTGCCTTCAACAGGAAAGCCCAGGGAGAAGTCATGGGCCCTCGTAAGGGGTCTTGTCTTTCAAAGTGGGAGTGCACACTTTCCAAGGGGAACGTTCCCCATCGGAAAAGATTGTTGTGGGAAACAGAGGCTGTGGTGACCATGGGCCTCTGCAGAGGGAGGGCAGGAGGGCTTACATTCTTCAGATGGGAATCCCAGGCAAATGCAAACACCTTCCCTTTCTTTCCTGTGGTCTTTGTCATTACAGAGCGACTGGAGAGAGAAAACAGTAAGTGACCTTTCGTTTCTGACACTGCCGAGAACATACTCAGCTGCTGAGATGTCTTTCAAGCATGGACTCAGCTCAGGAAATCTTCCTGACCCCACCGCCTTCTGCAGAGGAGGATCCTGTGATGTTGAGGAATGTTTTGTAAGAGTTGAGGGAATGATGTGCAGGGATGTGGCTTGGTCCGTGGCTGCATGGAGAGTCCTGCCCTCTCAGGCTCACAGTAAAGGGGGTGAGAAGGGAGCTCGCGTGATGGCCAGTGTGACATTGGGTTGGACGTGGCAGGTTTAGGAGCAATGCCTGCTGTTCCACCTGGGCACGGGCAACCCAGGACTGGGGACATCCAAGAGCTGTGTCTCTCCCAGCAGTGGTGCCTCCCCAACATCTAACTATCCCATGTGAACTTGGTGGCATGCAACTCTTGATTGAATGCCAGGTGTGGCCTCCAAATCTCTCTCCATTTGTCACCTGGCCATGCTTCTAGGCTTTCCTGTAGCACTTGGCCTTGCAGCTTCTTTGAGTCCATGCTGGGCAGATGCCAACCTGTCCCCATTTGGCAGAGCCCTTTCCTGCAAGTAACCATGCAGTCAGGCACAGGAAAGGCAGACGCAGCCAAACCCCAACAGCTCTGGAATCTGATGGGGCACTGAGCCTGAAAATCTCTCTTTTCTAATTGCTTGTTTCTCCTTCCTTTTGTAGCTGAGGATCAGAAGATGAAGGGTGAGTAGTCTGTGCTCTCTGGGGTCTTGCCAGCCAGCAAGGAGAGGCTCTTTCCAAGAGGGACATGGTGGTGTGTGTTGGAGAAGGGTGTTTCCTTGTGGGCCATGAGTGTGGTGTCCTTGGGGTCTCTGCAGCAGGTGCCCATGTTCAGGCAAGCTCGCTGAGGCCTTCAGGTGTGGCTGGAATCTGCCTGAAGGACTTGCTCCTGAAAAGGGGTCATGTGGGAATAAAAGAGAAAATATCAAGAAGAAGGGAAGAGGGAAAGGAACACAGACCTGTGGCGTTCCTGTGAGGACCAGTGGGGTGGATAAACATGATTTTCCGTGAGGACAGAGGCATTGTCTGTGAGCACCTTCAAGGTTTCCGGGAAGAGGGCTTGCCCTCTGCCCACACTTGCACTAGCCCATGAATGCACTTTGCAAGAGACTCCCAGCTCCAGCAAACACCTTCCCTGGGGCTTCAGGCAATGCATCCTCCTCCTGCCCATCTAATCTGCCTTTCTCCTTTCCTTTGCAGAGCAACTAGAACAGATGAGAGGTGAGTGCTGCTTGCTGTGTGGGTGGCTGCTTGTCCCTCGAGCTCCGGCTGGGAATGGGGAGTGCTCTGTGTCCCTGGTGCAGCCTTGCTCCCTGCATGCCTCAAACAGAGCCTGCTGCTTGCCTCCCTCTCTGCCCTGGGCCTTCCATCCACCATGGGATGCCACTGCTCTCACATGGTGCCTTCAACAGGAAAGCCTGGGGAGAAGTCATGGGCCCTCGTAACGGGTCTTGTCTTTCAAAGTGGGAGTCCACACTTGCCAAGGGGAACGTTCCCCATGGGAAAAGGTTGTTGTGGAAAAGAGAGGTTGTGGTGTCCATGGGCCTCTGCAGAGGGAGGGGAGGAGGGCTTCCATTCTTCAGATGGGCATCCCAGGTGAATGCCAACGCCTTCCCTTTCTTTCCTGTGTTCTCGGTCTATACCTAGTAACTGGAGAGAGAAAACAGTAAGTGACCTTTCATTTCTGACACTGCCGATAACATACTCAGCTCCTGGGATGTCTTTCAAGCATGGACTCAGCTCAGGAAAGCTTCCTGAACCCACCGCCTTCTGCAGGGGAAGCTCCTGTGACATTAAGGAATGCTTTGTAAGAGCTGAGGGAAGGATGTGCAGGGATGTGGCTTGGTCCATGGCTGCCTGGAGAGTCCTGCCCTCTCAGGCTCACAGAAAAGGCGGTGGGAAGGGAGCTCGTGCGATGGCCAGTGTGACATTGGGTTGGACGTGGCAGGTTTAGGAGCAATGCTTGCTGTTCCACCTGGGCACGGGCAACCCCAGTCCGGGGAATCTCCAAGGGCTGTGTCTCTCCCAGCACAGGTGTCTCTCCAAAGGGTGGCTGTGCCTCGCTGCTCTCTAAAGATGGATTTCAGCCTTGTCTAGGCTATTTTCACGCATATGTGTAGCCTCTCCCTGCACAGCTGCATTTTCAGGCAATGTTTCCCCAGGCAGAGTCTCCTGCCATCTACCAATCATTCTCACCATCCTCCTGGGCTCGGCCTTTCCTGGAGCTACAGGCTCCTTGGAGGTAGTTCCTTCCTCTCCTCTTGACAACCTGGAAGGAGCCCGTGGCCTATCGTCAGAGTGCAGGAAGAAGAGACCTGCACTCTCCTGCAAAGATGGGGAGCTCTCCCCTAATGCCTTTCCAATGTCTCACTATCTCCTCTAAACTTGACAGCCCAAACCTGAGGATTCAGTGCCAGCTGTGGCCTCCAAATCTCTCTCCATTTGTCACCTGGCCATGCTTCTAGACTTTCCTGTAGCACTTGGCCTTGCAGCTTCTTTGAGCCCATGCTGGGCAGATGCCATCTGGTCCCCGTTTGGCAGAGCCCTTTCCTGCAAGTAACCATGCAGTCAGGCACAGGAAAGGCAGACGCAGCCAAACCCCAACAGCTCTGGAAGCCGGCGGGGCACTGAGCCTGACAATCTCTCTTTTCTAATTGCTTGTTTCTCCTTCCTTTTGTAGCTAAGGAACAAGAGGAGAAGGGGGAGTGGTCTGTGCTCTCTGGGGTCTTGCCAGCCAGCAAGGAGAGGCTCTTTCCAAGAGGGATATGATGGTTTGTGTGGGAGAAGGGTGTTTCCCTGTGGGCCATGAGTGTGGTGTCCTTGGGGTCTCAGCAGCAGGTGCCCATGTGCAGGCAAGCTCGCTGAGGCCTTCAGGTGTGGCTGGAATCTGCCTGAAGGACTTGCTCCTGAAAAGGGGTCATGTGGGAATAAAAGACAAAATATCAAGAAGAAGGGAAGAAGGAAAGGAAGACAGACTAGTAGGGTGGAGAAACATGATTTTGCGTGAGGACAGAAGTCATTGTTTGTGAGCACCTTCAAGGTTTCTGGGGACAGGGCTTGCCCTCAGCACACACTTGCACTAGTCCATGAATGCACTTTGTAAGAGACTCCCAGCTCCAGCAAACACCTTCCCTGGGGCTTCAGGCAATGCATCCTCCTCCTGCCCATCTAATCTGCCTTTCTCCTTTCCTTTGCAGGACTACTAGAACAGATGAGAGGTGAGTGCTGCTTGCTGTGTGGGTGGCTGCTTGTCCCTCGAGTGCCGGCTGGGAATGGGGAGTGCTCTGTGTCCCTGGTGCAGCCTTGCTCCCTACATGCCTCAAACAGAGCCTGCTGCTTGCCTCCCTCTCTGTCCCTTTCCCACTCTTTGTTTCCCGGGCCCACTAGTCTGGCCAATTGCTTCCAACAGGAATATAGAGGGGGAAATTATGGATTTGGGTACATGGGCCCATACTTCAAATCGCATTCCACCCTTCCAGGGTTATGTTCTCTGTATATCTAGTCTTACCCTCCACAGCTGTGTTTCATGGCCTGTAGTGACCATGGATGGCCCTTTTTTTTATTTTTTTTTTTTTAAGAGACATCAGAAGAGCATCCTTGGTTTTTAAGGGATTCTTCTACAAATGCCACTGATTCTGGTTTTAATCCCTCTTCTCTTTGTCATTACATACCAATCAGTGACAGGAAAGAGTAAGTGACATTGTCTTCTGAGTCTCTTTACAAAATGCTCAACTGCTGCGATATCCTTTGAGAACTTGCTCAGCTCAGCGAAGTGCTCTCACATCACACTGTTTTGTTGGAAAACATCATGCCATGTAAAGGAACACCTTTGTGCCAGAGAGGGAATTAGGCCACAGGGATAGGAATTAGGCCATGGGATAAATTCTGGACAGGAAGGAATCCGTTCCCTGAAAACATACAGGAAGGGGATTATGAAGCAGCTTTGCAACGAGGTATTGTGACGTGTCTGGGAGACACTGGGATTTTCCCTTTCATGACAGCTATAAGACACCTCTGTAGACTTGAAGACTTTGGCCTTTCCGCTCTCTTTGCTATAAGGGACCATGTCCTCCCTCCTCTCTGTGTTATGGTGTGTTTAAAATGCTTCTGTGAGACCCATCACTCAAGTGCCCCACTGGCTTTTCCTCTTCAGAGGATGAGACAGGCTTAGGATGTGCTTTCTGACCTGTACAAAAGACTTGCTACAGCAGAAAAGCATGTTCCTCTGCCGGCCTCTTAGACTATGTGTGAGCTCACTGGAGCCGTGGTCTCCTTGTAAAACCACTCAATGTCTCCTTTTTTTTGTCTTCCTACAGAATTCCTGAAGAAACAACGACACGAAGGTAAGAAAGGGTCCTGTGCTGAATGCCATCTCCTGCAGCCTGAATGCAGCTCTGGACAACACATTCCTCCT
>NW_015091259.1:15198-27942 GCF_001431845.1 Calidris pugnax
AGCAGCAGATATTCTCCTAGAGCCGATACAGTTTAATGGTAGAGCAGACCATTGAGGTGCCCAATGTAGCAGATATCCAGCTGCAGCCTATGGAGCTTAATTGTGGAACAGATACCCTCCTACAAGCTGTGGAGGAACCCACACTGGAGCAGGTGAATGCCGGAAGGAGGCTGTGACCCCGTGGGAATCCCACCCTGGAGCAGGCTCCTGGCAGTACCTGTGCGGCGTGGGGAGAGAGGAGCCTATACTGAAGTTCAACATGAAAACTGAAGAGTCCTACAGCTGAGGGGGAACAAACCCCAAGCAACTGCACATGCTGGGGGTCACCCAGCTGTAAAGGAGCTTGGCCGAAAAGAACCTAAGGGTTCTGGTGGACACCAAGCTAAATGACATGCCCTTACTACCCAGGGATATTGGTATCCAAGGCTGTATTGGGAGAAGTGCTGAACACAGGTCCCAAGAGGTGATCCTTGCCCTCTCCTCAGCACTGGAGGGGTCACACCTGCCTTTGAGCGCTCCCCAGTACAAGAGAGACATGGACATCCTGGAGAGAGTTCAGGGAAGATGATTAAAGAACTGGAGCATCTCTCACCTGAGGAAAAGTTGAGTGAGTGGGGACTGTCCAGCCTAGAGAAGAGAAGGCTCAGGGGAATCTTATCAAAGTATCTCAACACGTGAAGGGAGGGTGCAAAGGTGACAGAGCAAGGCTCTTGTCAGTGGTGCCGGTGACAGGACAAGAGGCAATGGGCACAAACAGAAACACAGAAGGTTCCCTTTAAACTTCAGGAAACACTTTATTACTGTGAAGTTGACCCAGCAGCAGTACAAGTTTCCAAGAGAGAAATTCAAGAGCAATTTGCGGGAGAAATTCAAAAGCCATCTGGATACCTATGGTGGGTTGACCTTGGCTGGGCACCAGGTGCCTGCCAGGTTGCTCTGTCATTCTCCCTCTTCAACAAAACACAAAACCATAGAGTAGAAGAAGGACAGTAATGAACAGTTCATGAAAACGCACCTTCTAGAGGAAGTATTTATTACATGTTAATGTGAAAAAAAAAATGTTGTTTTTCTTGAGCACCTCACATTTCCCTCAAAAGCTTTGTCATGCTGACACAAAGTTAAAAAACTGCCAGAGCTGGCCACTAAATTACATCTGTCCTCTCGTGTCTCAGCTGTGCTCAGGAGATACAAACGAGGCAGCAGGTTGATCACATCTCCATCTGATCCCTGGCTGTACATTCTAGACCTTCACAATGTAGAGTGATCTAATCATCATCATCAACCCCCTGCACCATTTTCAGGGACTCAGTGTCAGGCTTTGAAGTAGCTGGGCCTGTGGAGAAGAAGGGAAGGAGTTTCCCTTCCCGGCTGCTGCCATCAGCAATGGTGAAAGTGTACAGAGCTGCTTTCTTACGGACATTGTAAAACGACAGCTGCTTGGCTGAGATGTCCAGGAAGATCCCAATCTTTGGCAGCTTCCCACCCACACTCAAACGGGTCCAAGGCTCTGTGTAGGCCCAATACTCTCGCCCGTCTGTACACCCCATGACCCAGAAGCCATTCTTGGGGGACAGAGTCAATGTCCCTTTGCGAGTCACAGATTCCCGGGCAATACCCAAGGCCCAGCTGCTTCTCTTGCCAACATCCACTTCCCAGTAGTGTCTCCCAGATGTGTATCCTTCCTTTGCCAACAAATAAAGGTGGGAATCAAATCTCTTCTCATTCTTGGGCACATTCCTGATGGTGCCGGTATCTTTCACACTTTTCCCATCCTCACAGAGTTCCAATCTGGGGTGGGCCGTGTCAGGATCCAGGGAGACATCCCCTGCAATGATCAAGTCATGCCATAAGGAGCAGAAAGGACAAGGTCTGCTTCTCTGAGCCTTTCTCTTCTGTGTCCTTCTCCACCTCTCATTACTCTTTCCTCTACCTCCAAACTCGGGTGCACTGGGCAGCCTCTTGCCTCACGGGACCTCTATCTTCTCCCCTCCCATACCTCCCACATCCTTCCATTCCCATCCTGGGGCTGCTAAGTTAGCGAGTGACCAGCCTGCATGCAGCAAAAGACAGGCCCTCAGTCAATGATCCTGTGACTCCTCCGTGACCAAGGAGGAGGCTGTGGGGCTGAATGTCCTCTCCCTCCATCTTTGAATTGCTGTGGGGATGGCCTGAGGAAAAGGACCGGGAGTTGACCAGACAGCTCCTCTTTGGGAAACACCAGAATCACAATTGAGTTGTCCAAGACTATTGAGAGAAAATCAAAATGGCCAAAGTTCTCCCTTGCAGAAACTGAAGAAGAAACTAGTGAGATAATCAACCCTCAGCATCTGAGACCCACCTGTAAATCAGTTCAGATGCTCACATGTAATATATAAATACTAAAAAAAAAGATCCAAATCTTTCAGTATCTTTGCTTAAAAACATATGTACGGGAAGAGAGCCCAGTAGGAGTGATGGTAGACGAAGTGCAAACACTGGGGAGAAAGGGGGAGGATGGGAAACAGGCAGAGCACACCGCCACACCCCACGTGGATATATGTCAAAATAGCGGTCCCTGGCTGGAATTTCATTTCAGGGTCATGATTAACTCTTTAGCAAAGTTCAAAGGTGATTTTCAAATTTTAAATAGATTCTCCTCAATAACTAGGACAGCACCAGTCCAGGGTTCTTCTTCACATGGGTTAGAATGGAAGAGTGATCTTCACTGCCACAAGGATGAGGAAATGTTTCATTTCCTCACTTTCCCCAGCTCATCAATTTACTTAACAAACACCTGACAGGACTCCAGCAAGGTGCAATGCCATGCACTAAGTTCCTGTAGCTCAGCTCAGATTTAAAGAAGAAGAACTTGCTCCTGCAGTGGAGAAACATCAGCTCAAAACACTTTTCCTGAAACACCAAAGAGGGCAACACCAGGAGTGGGAGCCGGGGGCTGGAGTGGCCAATGCAAGCTGGTCATCCCTGCTCCCCACAACTAAAATGGCTCCTGTCAAACATATGCAGGGTCTTTGGCAGCACACAACAAAGAGAACAGTTATCACACAATCCTTCCTTTGAGGAGTTTGTTCTCTAAACAGCTCTCTGAGCTTGTCAGATATGTTTTCAAGGGCCACATTCAGACTCCGAGTACTCACATGCATCATCTCCCTTTTGCTTACCTTTGTAGCGTTGCATTTTGAAAAGCTCTGTGGGGAAAAGACAAAAGCAGGCAATAAGTGGTTTTGTCAAGGCACGCTGCTCTCCTGTTTGCTAAGACACAGCTCATGCTGCTGGCCAAAGAGACCGTGTTTTCCTGTAGCAACATGCTTGTTCTGTAAATTGGAAAACAGGTCAAAAGGCCCCTGTGCCATCCTCCAAAGAGGCCAAGGCCTGAGGCCACTGGGATGCTCAGTCTTTTAGCAGCAAAGACTGTAACCAAACCTCAAATATAGGTAGGAATTCTGGAGCAGTAAAAAGAAGATACGATGCTGATGGCAAGGGAGAAGGGATAGGGAGAAAGAGAGATTATTGTCTTTCATAGAGGCTTCTCTGGTTTGCCATATAATGGGGCGATTTCAAGGGACTTCATCGGAGTCATGTACAGGTGGGCCTTTCTTCTTAGAAAGGACCAAGAAGAAGCTGAACTTTTTTCCTTGCCCAGGAGGACCGCGACACAGAGCACACTGGAGCAGGAACGGTGCAGTTCATGAGCTGTTTATAGCAGGAAGGGGACACAGCCCAGGGCAAGATGGTGGTGGCAGCTCAGAAGCCACACCAGCACGGATCGGGCACTCCTGAGTCAGGGGCAGGAGAGCAGGGCTTTCCCAGGTGCTGAGACCAGGCTTCCTCCCTTCATTTCTAACTCTGGGCCTTTCCCACTGCCCGAATCCTGCCCTCCCTCAGGCGTGCACCTCCCAGGCGCTAAGGGCACGTGGGCGCTGGGGAAGTGGGAAGAGCCTTCCAGCTCCTTCCAATTGCTTTGGTGGCTTAAGTGCTGGAAGGATGGGAAAAGAACACGAACCCTGTGAGACTTCCTGAAGGCCCTGAAGGCTTCTCAAAGGCCAGGTGGGAAGGATGGAAGCGTGAAATCACACCTCTCCATCTTTCCTGCCAACAGGACTGGGTTGTAGAAGAGGAGTGGTTTGATTGAGAGGAACGGATTGGGTAAAAGGAAAGAGACAGAGGCAAGACTTGGAGGTGGATACCTTCTCCACATCTTGGAGTCACAGGGGCCCAAGGTACTCACTCCCTTCACAAAAAAGGGAGAAAAGAGGGACCATGACAACCTGCATTCAACAGCTTTGTATTAGAATCATAGAATCATAGAATGGTTTGGGTTGGAAGGGACCTCAAAGATCATTGAGTTGCAACCCCCCTGACATGGGCAGGGACACCTCCCACTAGAGCAGGTTGCTCAAGGCCACATCCAGCCTGGCCTTGAACACTTCCAGGGATGGGGCAGCCACAACTTCCCTGGGCAACCTGTTCCAGTGTCTCACCACCCTCATAGTAAAAAATTTCTTCCTGAGATCTAATCTGAATCTTTTTTCTTCCAATTTAAAACCGTTTCCCCTTGTCCTATCACTACACCTCCTGGCAAAGAGTCCCTCCCCAGCTCTTCTGTAGGCACCCTTCAGGTATTGAAAGGCCGCTCTAAGGTCTCCCCGGAGCCTTCACTTCTCCAGGCTGAACAGTCCCAGCTCCCTCAGCCTGTCTTCATAGGAGAGGTGCTCCATCTCTCTGATCTTCTTTGTGGCCCTCTGTGGCACCTGTTCCAGCTGGGCCATGTCCTTCCTGTGTTGAGGACTCCAAAGCTGGACACAGTATTCCAGGTGGGGTCTCACGAGTGCAGAGTAGAGAGGCAGAATCACCTCCTGAGACCTGCTGGCCACACTTCTCCTGATGCAGCCCAGGACATGGTTGGCTCTCTGGGCTGCCAGCACAGTGTCTCACTGCTGAAATATGTGAGCTACTCATCCAACCCCTCCCGTCTTCAGGAGATGTGGAGGCCTTGCAAGCAGAACTGTTTGTCTATAGATGAGCTAAATCCATCAGATAGGTGAAGGCCTGCTTGGCAACGGCTCTGCTCACCTAATTGGTACTCCATGTCTGCTCTCAGGATCTACAAGTGCTGCTCTGGAGACCCCTGCATGTTCTGCAAAGCTGTCTGCTGCACTTGCATTTGGTGACAGATCTGCTGGAGGTCCTTCTCTCAAAAGGATTCTGCGGCCTGTGTGGAGTTTGCCTCCACTGTCCTTCAGGTGAAGAAAGACCGGTGGCAGGGGAGAAGCCATAAGGAACAAGGGAGATTAATTTCTCTGATGGAGGCATTCCTGGTTGCCATAGGATCAGATGAGAAGAGATTTAGCTTCAGGGCTCTTCATTGGAACTATGTGCAAACAGGGATGCACCTTCCTCACCAGCAGCCCAGCCACTGCCTGAGTATCTCCCAGTGGCAACTCAATCTTCCCCACTGCAACTCTTCTCCTACAGTGCCTGAAAATCTGCCCCATGCCCATTATCTATATGCCCATATTCTACCTTCTGATTCTTCTCCAGATGTGTCTCCAAATAAGCAGTGGAGAGGGATCCAAACTCAGTTGTCCAACTGTCTGCCCTAGCTGACACTGAGACCACCCTCAGCTCCCCCACTCTCAATGTTACTGAGGAACTGGTTTTTTTTCAGGAAAGGAACACTGTTCAGAGATGGTGTTGGCATCTCAGAAGCCACACCAGGACTGATCGGGCCCTCCCGAGCCAGGGCAAGAGGGGCAGGGCTTGCCCAAGGCCTTGTCAAATTTCCTCCCCTAAGAAATCCCCAAGAGCAAGAAAACAGGCAAGGGAAGCAGGAGACCTGCGTGGTTTAGCAGGGACCTTCTGAAGATACTCAAGTGGAAGCAGGAGATTTACACTGAGTGGAAGAAGGGACTAACCATTTGGGAAAATTGTTAGAATGCCATTAGAGTATGCAGGGATGAAACACGGAAAGTCAAGGCTCCCTTGGAATTAAAATTAGCAAGAGATGTCAAATTTAACCAGAAGGGTTTTTTCAACTTTATCAAAGGCAAAAGGAAAACTAGAGAAAATGCGAGCCCCCTATTGAATGAGACGGGTGCTACGACGATGGAGGATGAAGAGAAGGTGGAGTTGCTAAATGCCTTCTTTGCTTCAGTCTTTACTGCTCAGGCCAGCACTCAGGAGCACTTAAGTGAACTGGATACCCACAAGTCCATGGGTCCTGATGGGATGCACCCACGAGTGCTGAGGGAGCTGGCAGAAGTCATTGCTGGGCCACTCTCCATCATCTTCAAAAGGTCCTGGAGAACAGGTGAGGTGCCTGAAGACTGGAGGAAAGCCAGTGTCATCCCTGTCTTCAAAAAGGGCAAGAAGGAGGACCTGGGAAACTACAGGCTGGTCAACCTCACCTCCATCCCTGGACAGGTGATGGAACGACATGTTCTGGGCATCATCTCAGAAGCATCTGGAGAAGAAAGCTATCAGAAGTAGTCAACAGGGATTCACCAAGGGGAAGTCATGTCTGACTAGCCTGATAGCCTTTTATGATGGTATGACTGGTTGGTTAGATGAGGGAAGGGCAGTGGATGTTGACTACCTTGACTTCAGAGCAAGGCTTTTGACACAGTCTCCCACAGCATCCTCATAGGTAAATTTAGGAAGTGTGGATTAGAGGAATGGACAGATTAAAATCTGTTTGAAAGACAGAGCTCAGAGGGTGGCACAGAATCTAGTTGGAGGTGTGTAAGAAGTGGAGTCCCCCAGGGGTCAGTCCTGGGTCCAGTCCTCTGCAATATAGTCATCAATGACCCGGATGAGGGGATGGAGTGTACCCTCAGCAAGTTTGCTGATGACACAAAACTGGGAGGGGTCATTGACACACTGGACAACTCTGCTGCCATACAGCAAGACCTGGACAGGGTGAAGAGCTGGGCAGAGAGGGATCTGATGAAGTTCAATAAAGGCAAGTGTAGGGTGCTGCACCTGGGGTGAAATAACCCCCTGCACCAGTACAGATTGGGGGCTGACTTGCTGGAGAACACCTCTGAGGAGAAATATCTAGGAGTCCTGGTGGATAATAGGAAGACCATGAGCCAGCAATGTGCCCTTGGGGCCAAGAAGGCCAATGACATCCTGGGGTCCATCAAAAGCAATATGACCAGCAGCTTGAGGGAGGCCATCCTTCTGCTCTGCTCTGCCCCGGTGAGGCCACATCTGAAACTCTGTGTCCAGTTGAAGAAGGACAGGGAACTGCTGCAGAGGGGATAGCAGAGGGCTACAAAGATGATTGAGTGCCTGGGGCTCGTCCCTTATGAGGAGAGGCTGAGGCACTTAGTGTGGAGAAGAGAAGGCTGAGGGGGGATCTGATCAATACTTATAAATACTTAAGGGGTGGTGTCAAGAGGACAGGGTCAGTCTTTTTTCAGTGCTTCTTGGTGAGAGGACAAGAGGAAATGGGCACAAACTTGTACATAAGAAGTTCCACGTAACCATGAGGAAACAGTTCTTTGAGTGTGGCAGAGCACTAGAATAGGCTGCTCAAAATGGTGGTGGAGTCTCTGTCCCTGGAGACATTCAAAACCCACCTGGAGAAGTTCCTGTGCAACCTGCTCAGGATCTGCTTTGGCGGGGGGGCTTGACTGTATGATCTCTAGAGGTCCTTTCCAAATCCATGTCATTCTGCAACTCCGTGATAGTATTCAGTAATTGAATTGATGCATAGTTGAGAGGTGGGAAAATGAGCTCATTGAGCACCAGAAAGTCTAGAATAACTTTTCCAGATTTCCCATGTTCAAATTAAGCTGCTGTTTTACTAGGGACCCCTGTGCATGGGCTTCTGCCTTTCCTTCCTAATGGTTGAGTCTGCACAGAAAGGTATATCCTACTTCCCCAGAGGCTGGGCTCTGGTGCTATAAAACATGTTGAACTGGTGTTCCAATGGCAACAATTACTGTTTTTAATCATGGGTTTGTTTGGGTGATTTTTTTTTTTTTTTTTATGAACCATGTTTAAATGATGGTTGAGAAACAGAGGAAATAGAAAATGGAGATTGCTCCTACTCCTATTTCCTGATGATATGATCCTGGAAGAGGAAAGAGTTCAGCACAACAAGCTATACCACTCCTCTTCCCAGAAACCTGCAATGCTATCCAAAACCAGTTCCAGGCAGTCCAGCAAGGCTTCACTGCAAAAAAAACCCAAAACCATTCTCCTTCCCATCATTGCTTTTAGTGACTGACCTTTCATCTTTGCACCTACGTGGACTTGGAGCCAGTTGTAAAAGGGATTGGTTCAAAGATTAACCATTATGACAGTTGGAGCAAAGAGCTTGCTTCCACCTGTGCTCCAAGGAGGTGTTTCCTGCCTGCAGTGCTCCCTCACCCCATCACTGCCAGCCCTTTATGCTCCTCCCATCCCTCTGTGACTCTCTTGCTTTCTGGAGGTGGTGGTACAGCAGCCCTGGTGGGTTCTGCCCCTGATCTTCCTTCCCTTCCTTCCTCCTCGCAACTCAGTGTTTTCAGCAAAGTCTGCAACGGCTCCAAACTTGCTTTCTCTTTATAGTGGAACAGAGAAGACGCAGAGCAAGGAATAGACTTTTATAAGGTAGGAGAACTTGTCTTTCTGTATTTCAGCCCACCTATCGGTTAGTGTGTACGACTCTGTGAAGCTGTGAAGTCTTCCTGTAGTTATGGTAGGTGTAGCTGCACAAAGTTTCTCATGAGGCATGCACTCCCTGTGGCCCTGGGCTTGTGGGGGAAGCGTCCAGGCTGAGAAAGCAGCCAAAAGAAGCTTGCTGACCTGAAACCGTCTGCTGGTATGTTAGAGAAATGGTGGGCCCACGTTATCCACCTGGTCTAGAGATAGAACACTACAAATTCAACAGAGAAAAATAGTAGCCAAGATATCATCCTTCACAAGGGCATTTTCAGTGCTGATTGGCCACTCAGTAAATGCTGGCAGCAACAATGATGTGGCGCTGGGGGTGGCCACATCACACAGTCCCTTCCTGCCACGTTTCGTCCCAACCCTCCCTGCAGCTTGGATGGATCAATCCAACCTCCAGCAGGAGGCCACAAGCACCAGCAACCATTAACAATCATGCATTCATGCTCTCAGCTAGTTGAGGAACCTGATTGGGCAGAGAGGAAACTGTTCAGGGCTGGGTCCAGCTGCCTGAAATGGCCACCTGCAATGTCCTTGACCACCTGAGGTGGGGCAAAGGAGAGGGGTGGAGACAGGAGGCTGCCCCATTGGACCTGCTGCCTTGCTCTGCAATGGCACTTCAGGTCCCTCTTGTGGATGCAGCTGCAAAGGCTTGAAAGGATTGTGGCCAACACCCAGCTCTCAGCCTTTTACTTGTCACTGTATTAATTATGAGGAAGCTCTGGAAAGGAAAGGGTTGTCAGACTACAGAATCTTGCAGAAGCCTCAGACCAAATACTGCTTTCACAGTGACCTTTTTGTAAAAATCAGGAGTGGTGCTGAGAGCAGGGCAGGTGATCCTGTCAGACGTAATGTCACAGTTATTTCTGGGATGACACAGAACACAAGGTTTAAAAGAGAGAGAAGAGAGGTGGTGCTTGGTTTCACAGAAGATTTTGTTCTACCACCTTTCACTGTCTCTTACATCAGAAAAGATGAGCATCTGGCTCCAGAGAAGACGAACGAAAATATGTTGTTCCCTCATCCTTTTCCCATGTGTATTCCTGTTTGTAAAAGGTAAGAAAGCCTCTTTCAAATTGTTCACTGACATTTTCCAAGCTGAAGAGACTTAGAATTTGTTACTTCCCTTGGGGCTCAAAACAGGAAGGATCTGCCTGATGCTTTCCTCATGTGCTTCCTTAGGTGAAGTGGTGGGATGTGGAGGGATGGGATTTTGGGCTTGCGAGCAGGTCCTCTTGCCAGCTCTCGCCTTTCCTACTCCTGAGCTTTCCATGGGGACATGAACATCAGCAGGAGGGTCACACTGAAAGGAACAATCCTGGCTGTGATCCAGGCACACAGCTTGACTTCTGAGTTCTCAGAGAGCTCCTTTCCCCAAACTGCATTTAAAGAAGGCATGGTCTAACAAACAATGCTTTTGTTAAAGGGGTAACAGGACAGCAGAGCACCATGGATCAACAAGGTAAGAGACAACACCTACGTTGAAGATTTTGAGGAGTAACTGGTATGGGTTTTGAGGCCTCCTGCCTCTGATGAGGTGCCTTCTATCACCTGGGTGCTTCTCCCCAACACCGTGGTGAAACTCTCCACTCAGAAGTGTTGTGGACACAGCCGAGACCCAAGGGAAGGGTCTGGTAGGGTGAGGGATGGCTTTCCATCAGAATCCAGGGTTGGGGTTTCTGTCAATTTTCTTTGGATGTCTCTTGCACATGCTTGGGCGCCAATCCTGGTGTCTTATCGACTCCCTATGAATCCATAATGAACTGTAGGCTTGGGATACCCTCAGTGAGTACCAGGTCTCTTAACCATTTCCTCTCCTGCCTGATGAAGCCTGAGGGGAAGGCAGTGGCAGAGCATAAGTGATGTCAGGCCCTAATGACCACGTGGCGCATCTGTGAGTCCTGTTTTCCCTCACTCATCTTTTTCTTCCTTTATAGCTTCAGATGTTAACTGCAACTCGTCCAAAGGTAAACCCAAGCTCAATGCTTATTTGTCATGGCTGTCTCACTGTGCTGGCCGTTCAGGTCCTGCTTGGGGAGGGAGATGAAGGGTGAGCTCTTGCTTGATCCACCTCTTGCAGAGGTCCCTGCAGTACCTTGGGCAGACAGTTGTCTACCAGCATGGCATTGCTGGATGCTGCGTAGGGTCTAGACAGGGTGAGAGGAGGCTCTCAGGGCACCTCAGAAAGGTGAGGCTTTGGATTCTCTGGTGGAGGATTGGTTCAGCCTTTGGATGAGCACAGTGAGCGAGTGCTGTGACTTGGCCTTGTTGGGCTTCCCTTTGTCCCACTCAATCCTGTCTCCATTGAGGTGAGCAGCTCTACTGGTGAAGGAAGGTGATGCAGGACGGCAGGTAAACTCCTCAAGTCAGCAGGAAACTGACTCATTGGCAAAGTAGCCAACTTTCTCCCAGTTCCCTTGTGAATGCTGAGGTGTTGAGCTGAGTGAAAAGTTCCTCCTGGGCCTGTGAGCCTATAGCCAACCTCTGCAACTGCCTCCCCTTTCCAGCATATTGCCATATTTCCCCATATGTATATATACACACACAAAATATATGTGTGTGTCTCGCTCTCTCTTTAAATATAAGGTCACCAAACAGAGAAGCTTAGAACCAAGTCTACTTTTGACCCTCTCAAAGTACTTTAGGTTTCCCAATGAGGAGGTTTATCCCAAATCCTACATCTCTTTCAATTCTATGTCCTTTCTCTTCTATAGAAAACTTCACATGAAGTATGCTTTCTGCTGCTGTGGTTTCAGAAATCATCTTAGAAGTTGAAACAAAGCTCATGACATTGTTCCTCCTTTGATTTGTGTCATTTTCTGAATCACAAATGCTGTATATGCCTGCAGTCTTCTGATCTGTGGGGTCCTTTTGGACACAACTACATTCAAAAAAAGGAAGTGCTGTTTAGCCACCTTAGAACCTGGCTGATCCACTTAATTCTACTTCCATGAAATATTAAATATAGTTCATTTTAAAAAATGCAGGTTGGTTTCTGGCAACAATTACACTAAGTGTTCTAGGAGCCTCAGGCATCATCATCGTAATCTGGTGGAGTTATGAACAGAAAAAGCAAGGTAAGATATTAGTGGAATTCTCTTGCATTTCATAGTACCTTCCTACCAAACAAGAATACAGTGATCAGCCACTGTCAGCAAGGCCCATGCCCTCAAGCATCAAAGCCATCCACGGCAGACATGACAGAGGGCTGACAGCAGCCTCGTGCCCTTCTGGAACATGAGCTGGAGGCCAAGTGCAATACTCAGGGAACCCATGACAGGAGGCAGAGGATGGGCTCTGACTCTTGTGGATGCAGCTGCAAAGGCTTGAAAGGATTGTGGCCAACACCCAGCTCTCAGCCTTTTAATTGTCACTGTATTAATTGTGAGGAAGTTGGAAAGGAAAGGGTTGTTAGACTACAGAATCTTGCAGAAGCCTCAGACCAAATACTGCTTTCACAGTGACCTTTTTGTAAAAATCAGGAGTGGTGCTGAGAGCAGGGCAGGTGATCCTGTCAGACGTAATGTCACAGTTATTTCTGGGATGACACAGAACACAAGGTTTAAAAGAGAGAGAAGAGAGGTGGTGCTTGGTTTCACAGAAGATTTTGTTCTACCACCTTTCACTGTCTCTTACATCAGAAAAGATGAGCATCTGGCTCCAGAGAAGACGAACGAAAATATGTTGTTCCCTCATCCTTTTCCCATGTGTATTCCTGTTTGTAACAGGTAAGAAAGCCTCTTTCAAATTGTTCGCTGACATTTTCCAAGCTGAAGAGACTTAGAATTTGTTACTTCCCTTGGGGCTCAAAACAGGAAGGATCTGCCTGATGCTTTCCTCACGTGCTTCCTTAGGTGAAGTGGTGGGATGTGGAGGGATGGGATTTTGGGCTTGCGAGCAGGTCCTCTTGCCAGCTCTCACCTTTCCTACTCCTGAGCTTTCCATGGGGACATGAACATCAGCAGGAGGGTCACACTGAAAGGAACAATCCTGGCTGTGATCCAGGCACACAGCTTGACTTCTGAGTTCTCAGAGAGCTCCTTTCCCCAAACTGCATTTAAAGAAGGCATGGTCTAACAAACAATG
>NW_015091260.1:0-1257 GCF_001431845.1 Calidris pugnax
TGACACAGGGTGACATGGGGATGGGGGTGACACAAGAGCAGGGTGACATAAGGACCAGGTGACAAGGGGACAGGGGTGACACGGGGTGACGTGGGGATGGGGGTGACACGAGGGCAGGGTGACACGGGGACAGGGGGGGACAAGGGTGAGGGTGACACCAGGACAAGGGTGACACGGGGACCAAGTGACACAAGGACAGGGGTGAGGGTGACACAAGGACAGGGTAACATGGGGTGACATGGGGATGGGGGTGACAAGGGTGAGGGTGACACCAGGACAAGGGTGACAAGAGGACAAGGGTGACAAGGGGGAGCGTGACACAAGGGTAGGGTGACATGGGGACAGGGGTGACAAGGGTGAGGGTGACACAAGGGCAGCAGTGAGGGTGACACCAGGACAAGGGTGAGGGTGACAGAAGGACAGGGTGACACGGGGACGGGGGTGATGAGGGTGACACAGGGACCGGGTGACACAAGGACAGGGGTGAGGGTGACAGAAGGGCAAGGTGACACAGGGACAGGGGTGACAGGGGTGAGGGTGACACAAGGGCAGGGTGACACAGGGACAGGGGTGACAGGGGTGAGGGTGACACAAGGGCAGGGTGACACAGGGACAGGGGTGACAGGGGTGAGAGTGACACAAGGGCAGGGTGACACAGGGACAGGGGTGACAGGGGTGAGGGTGACACAAGGGCAGGGTGACACAGGGACAGGGGTGACAGGGGTGAGGGTGACACAAGGGCAGGGTGACACAGGGACAGGGGTGACAGGGGTGAGGGTGACACAGGGACAGGGTGACACAGGGAAGGGGTGAGGGTGACACCAGGACAAGGGTGAGGGTGACAGAGGGACAGGGTGACACAAGGACAGGGGTGACAGGGGTGAGGGTGACACGGAGACACGGGTGACACAAGGACAGGGGTGAAGGGGACACAGGGTGACATGGGGACAGGGGTGAGGGTGACAGGGTGACAGGGGTGACACGGGGACAGGGTGACAGGGGGACAGGGTGACAGGGGGACAGGGTGACACTCACAGGCGGGAACTCGCTGAGCTTCTGGAAGGCCCGGATGTACAGCTCGTGCTGGGGGGGACACAGACACCCCTCACCACACGCACACCCGGGGGGCCCTCCACAGGTAACGGGGTCCCCCCCCAGGACCCCTGGGTCCCCTCCTGCACCCCAAGGTCCCCCCCTGGACCCCAAGATCCCCACACAGACCCCAACATCCTCCCCCCAGGACCCCAAAGTCCCCCC
>NW_015091260.1:4395-7884 GCF_001431845.1 Calidris pugnax
GACCCGGGGGTTCCAGACTCCCTTTTTCCCTCGGTTTCCACCCAAAAACAGGGACCCGGGCCTCCAGGACACCCCCAAACGCACCCCAGAGGGGACCCAGCTGTCCCGGACTCCCTTTTTCCCTCAGTTTCCACCCAAAATAAGGGACACAGGACTCTGGGACACCCCCCAACACCCCTCAGAGGGCACCCAGCTCTCCCAGACTCCCTTTTTCCCTCACTTTCCACCCAAAAACAGGGACCAGGGTGTCTGACACCCCCCTGTCCCCTCAGTCCCACCCCCCCAGAGGGGACCCAGGGGTTAAAACAGGGACCCAGGCGTCCGACACCCCCCTGTCCCCTCAGTCCCACCCCCCCAGAGGGGACCCAGGGGTCCCAGACTCCCTTTTCCCCTCAGTTTCCACCCAAAATAAGGGACCCAGGTGTCCGAGACCCCCCTGTCCCCTCAGTCCCACCCCCCCAGAGGGGACCCAGCTGTCCCGGACTCCCTTTTTCCCTCAGTTTCCACCCAAAAACAGGGACCCAGGCCTCTGGGACGCCCCCAAACACACCCCGGACGGGATCCAGCTGTCCCGGACTCCCTTTTTCCCTCACTTTCCACCCAAAAACAGGGACCAGGGTGTCTGACACCCCCCTGTCCCCTCAGTCCCACCCCCCCAGAGGGGACCCAGCTGTCCCGGACTCCCTTTTTCCCTCACTTTCCACCCAAAAACAGGGACCAGGGTGTCTGACACCCCCCTGTCCCCTCAGTCCCACCCCCCCAGAGGGGACCCAGCTGTCCCGGACTCCCTTTTTCCCTCACTTTCCACCCAAAAACAGGGACCAGGGTGTCTGACACCCCCCTGTCCCCTCAGTCCCACCCCCCCAGAGGGGACCCAGCTGTCCCGGACTCCCTTTTTCCCTCACTTTCCACCCAAAAACAGGGACCAGGGTGTCTGACACCCCCCTGTCCCCTCAGTCCCACCCCCCCAGAGGGGACCCAGGGGTCCCAGACTCCCTTTTCCCCTCAGTTTCCACCCAAAATAAGGGACCCAGGTGTCCGAGACCCCCCTGTCCCCTCAGTCCCACCCCCCCAGAGGGGACCCAGCTGTCCCGGACTCCCTTTTTCCCTCAGTTTCCACCCAAAAACAGGGACCCAGGCCTCTGGGACGCCCCCAAACACACCCCGGACGGGATCCAGCTGTCCCGGACTCCCTTTTTCCCTCACTTTCCACCCAAAAACAGGGACCAGGGTGTCTGACACCCCCCTGTCCCCTCAGTCCCACCCCCCCAGAGGGGACCCAGGGGTTCCAGACTCCCTTTTTCCCCTCAGTTTACACCCAAAACCAGGGACCCAGGCCTCCAGGACACCCCAAAACACACCCCAGAGGGGACCCAGGGGTTCCAGACTCCCTTTTTCCCTCGGTTTCCACCCAAAAACAGGGACCCGGGCCTCCAGGACACCCCCAAACGCACCCCAGAGGGGACCCAGCTGTCCCGGACTCCCTTTTTCCCTCAGTTTCCACCCAAAAACAAGGAACCAGGCCTCTGGGACGCCCCCAAACACACCCCAGAGGGGACCCAGCTGTCCCGGACTCCCTTTTTCCCTCAGTTTCCACCCAAAAACAAGGAACCAGGCCTCTGGGACGCCCCCAAACACACCCCAGAGGGGACCCAGCTGTCCCGGACTCCCTTTTTCCCTCAGTTTCCACCCAAAAACAAGGAACCAGGCCTCTGGGACGCCCCCAAACACACCCCAGAGGGGACCCAGCTGTCCCGGACTCCCTTTTTCCCTCAGTTTCCACCCAAAAACAAGGAACCAGGCCTCTGGGACGCCCCCAAACACACCCCAGAGGGGACCCAGCTGTCCCGGACTCCCTTTTTCCCTCAGTTTCCACCCAAAATAACGGACCCAGGCCTCTGGGACGCCCCAAAACACCCCCCAGAGGGAAGCCAGCTCTCCTGGAGTCTCTTTTTCCCTCACTTTCCACCCAAAATAAGGGACCCAGGTCTCCGGGACGCCCCCAACACACCCCAGAGGGGACCCAAGGATCCCAGATTCCCTTTTTCCCTCAGTTTCCACCCAAAAACAGGGACCCAGGCCTCCAGGACCCCCCAAAACACACCCCAGAGGGGACCCAGGGGTTCCAGACTCCCTTTTTCCCCTCAGTTTACACCCAAAACCAGGGACCCAGGCCTCCAGGACGCCCCAAAACACACCCCAGAGGGGACCCCGCTGTCCAAGAATCCCTTTTTCCCTCAGTTTCCACCCAAAAACAGGGACCCAGGCCTCCAGGACGCCCCAAAACACACCCCAGAGGGGACCCCGCTGTCCAAGAATCCCTTTTTCCCTCAGTTTCCACCCAAAAACAGGGACCCAGGCCTCCAGGACGCCCCAAAACACACCCCAGAGGGGACCCCGCTGTCCAAGAATCCCTTTTTCCCTCAGTTTCCACCCAAAAACAGGGACCCAGGCCTCCAGGACGCCCCAAAACACACCCCAGAGGGGACCCAGCTGTCCCGGACTCCCTTTTTCCCTCACTTTCAACCCAAAATAAGGGAACCAGGCGTCTGACACCCCCCTGTCCCCTCAGTCCCACCCCCCCAGAGGGGACCCAGCTGTCCCGGACTCCTTTTTTCCCTCACTTTCCACCCAAAAACAGGGACCCAGGCCTCCGGGACGCCCCCAAACACCCCCCAGAGGGGACCCAGCTGTCCCGGACTCCCTTTTTCCCTCACTTTCAACCCAAAATAAGGGAACCAGGCGTCTGACACCCCCCTGTCCCCTCAGTCCCACCCCCCCAGAGGGGACCCAGGGGTCCCAGACTCCCTTTTTCCCTCAGTTTCCACCCAAAATAACGGACCCAGGCCTCTGGGACGCCCCAAAACACCCCCCAGAGGGAAGCCAGCTCTCCTGGAGTCTCTTTTTCCCTCACTTTCCACCCAAAATAAGGGACCCAGGTCTCCGGGACGCCCCCAACACACCCCAGAGGGGACCCAAGGATCCCAGATTCCCTTTTTCCCTCAGTTTCCACCCAAAAACAGGGACCCAGGCCTCCAGGACGCCCCAAAACACCCCCCGGAGAGGACCCAGGCGTCCCGGACTCCCTTTTCCCCTCACTTTCCACCCAAAAACAGGGACCCAGGCCTCCGGGACGCCCCCAAACACCCCCCAGAGGGGACCCAGCTGTCCCGGACTCCCTTTTTCCCTCAGTTTCCACCCAAAATAAGGGACACAGGACTCTGGGACACCCCCCAACACCCCTCAGAGGGCACCCAGCTCTCCCAGACTCCCTTTTTCCCTCTGGGTCCCTCATGAGGGGGTCCCAGAGGGCTCGGTACCTCAGTGGGGGGCTGTGAGGGGGTCCCCACACACTTGGGTACCTCATGAGGGGGTCCCCAGATACCTGGGTCCCTCATGAGGGGGTCCCAGAGGGCTTGGACCCCTGTTGGGGGGCTGTGAGGGGGTCCCCACACAATTGGGTCCCTCATGAGGGGGTCCCAGAGGGCT
>NW_015091260.1:10391-10789 GCF_001431845.1 Calidris pugnax
AGGGCTGGGTCCCTCAGTGGGGGGCTGTGAGGGGGTCCCCACACACTTGGGTACCTCATGAGGGGGTCCCCAGATACCTGGGTCCCTCATGAGGGGGTCCCAGAGGGCTCGGTACCTCAGTGGGGGGCTGTGAGGGGGTCCCCACACACTTGGGTACCTCATGAGGGGGTCCCCAGATACCTGGGTCCCTCATGAGGGGGTCCCAGAGGGCTTGGACCCCTGTTGGGGGGCTGTGAGGGGGTCCCCACACAATTGGGTCCCTCATGAGGGGGTCCCAGAGGGCTCGGTCCCTTCTTGGGGGGCTGTGAGGGGGTCCTGATGCCCAAATCCCTCATTAGGGGGCTCTAAGGGGGTCCCCAAGACCTGGGTCCCTCATGAGGGGGTCCCCAAATCTTTAG
>NW_015091260.1:10905-11187 GCF_001431845.1 Calidris pugnax
CCCCCAAGACCTGGGTCCCTCATGAGGGGGTCCCCTGATACCTGGGCCCCTCATGACGGGGGTCCCCAAATCTTTAGGTCCCTCATGACGGGGGTCCCCAAGACCTGGGTCCCTCATTGGGGGGGCTCTAAGGGGGTCCCCGAATGCTTGGGTCCCTCATGAGGGGGTCTCCAGACACTTGGGTCCCCCATTGGGGGGCTAGAAGGGAGTCCCCAAGGCCTGGGACCCCCATGGGGGGGTTTTAGGGGGTCTCCAGACGCTTGGGTCCCTCATGAGGGGGTC
>NW_015091260.1:11545-15576 GCF_001431845.1 Calidris pugnax
TGCGAAGCCCCGCCCTCGCCCCGAAGCGCTTGGGGCAGAGGGGGCAGGCAAAGGGGCGGGGCTCCGGAGGAGGGGCGGGGCCTGGCGTGGCCACGCCCCCCGTAGCCGGGCAGGCTCCCGTGGGGGCCGCCATGTTGGGTTCCCCCATGGGGGCCATGTCGGGGCCTCCGCTGGGGGCCGCCATGTTGGAGGCCGCCATGTTTGGGGCAACCAAATTGGGGCCTTTGTGGCCCACGGGGGCCACCATGTCGGGACCAGCTCCAGTGGCCCCCGGTCCAGAAATGGTGGCCACGCTGTGGCCCAGTCCAGTGGCCGCGTCGTGACTAGGCCCAGCACCTATTTCCCTGCCGGTAGCGGTGGCCACCTCACGGCCAGCTTGGTGGCCACCTCTGTTGGCCACCTCATGGCCAAGTCCAGTGGCCATACTGTGGCCAAGTTGGGCACCCACCATCCCTTGGCCAACGCCGGTGGCCACACCGTGGCCGGCTTGGCCACCGACACCATGGCCAGCACCCACAACCATCCCGTGGCCACCTCTGGCGGCCGTGTGGTGGCCAGCTCCAGCTGCCAAGTCATGGCCGAGCCTGGTGGCCAGGCCTGGACCTCCTCCGGTGAGGCCAAGGCCGGGTCCGGTGGCCACAGTGAGGCCACCACTGGTGGCCATGTTGAGGCTGGGTCCGGTGGCCACGTTGAGACCAGGTCTGGTGGCCACGTTGAGGCCACCACTGGTGGCCATATGAGTAGGTCCAGTGGCCATGTCAAGGCTACCACTGGTGGCCACGTTGAGGCCAGGTCCAGTGGCCACGTTGAGACCAGGTTTGGTGGCCACATTGAGGCCTCCACTGGTGGCCATATTAGGGCTAGATCCAGTGGCCACGCTGAGGCCACCACTGGTGGCCATATGAGTAGGTCCAGTGGCCATGTCAAGGCCACCACTGGCTGCTACGTTGAGGCCACCACTGGTGGCCATGTTGAGACCAGGTTTGGTGGCCACGTTGAGGCCACCACCAGCAGCCACGTTGAGGCCACCACTGGCGGCCATATTAGGGGTAGACCTGGCGGCCATGTTGAGACCACCACTGGCGGCCATGTTGATGCCACCACCGGCGGCCATATTAGGGGTAGGTCCAGTGGCCACGTTGAGACCACCACCAGCAGCCATGTTGAGGCCACCACCAGTGGCCACATTGAGACCAGCTTTGGTGGCCATGTTGAGGCCACCACTGGCGGCCATATTAGGGGTAGACCTGGCGGCCATGTTGAGGCCACCACCGGCGGCCATGTTGAGGGTGGCTCCGGCGGCCATGTTGAGCTCACCACCGGTGGCCACCTTGATGCCGCCCCCCTCCTCCCCCTTGCCGTGCGTCCTCTCGTGCTTGCGCAGCCCCGAGGGCCCGCCGAAGCCCTTCCCGCAGTGCCCGCAGGCGTAGGGCCTCTCCCCGGAGTGCGTCCTGCGGTGCTTGGCCAAGGCCGCCCTCTCCCAAAACCCCTTCCCGCAGTCCCCGCAGCGCCAGGGCCGCTCCCCGCCGTGGGTCAAGCGGTGACGCTTGAGGTCCCAGGAGGCCACGAAGGCTTTGCCGCACTCCCCGCAGCGCCAGGGCCGCTCCCCGGTGTGGGTCCGGCGGTGGACGGCCAGGTCGGCCGGTTGCCGGAAGGCCTTGCCGCACTCGCCGCAGCCGTAGGGCTTCAAGCCCTGGTGGGCACGTTGGTGGCGCCGAAAACTGGAAGGGTCGGAGAACATCCTCCCGCACTGCGGGCAGAGGAAGGGACGCTCCCCGGTGTGGACCCGCTGGTGGCTTTGGAAGGAGGAGAGCTGGGTGAAGGACTTGCCGCAGGTCCCGCAGGCGTAGGGCTTGCGGGGAGCGTGGATGCGCTGGTGGCATGCCAGAGAAGAAGACCTCCCGAAGCTCTTGCCGCACTCGGCGCAGAGGAAAGGCCTCTCGCCCGTGTGGCTCCGCTGGTGGTTGCGCAGGTCCTTGCGCTCGGCGTAGGCCTTGGGGCAGGAGCCGCAGCGGTGGGGACGCAGCCCGTCGTGGCCCCGGCGGTGCTTGCGGTAGACGGAAGGGTCGGCGAAGGATTTGGGACAATCCGGGCAAGAAAAGGGACGTTCGCCCGTGTGGGCCCGTTGGTGGATGGTCAACTTGGAGAGGGTGCCGTAGGATTTGGGGCAGGCGGCGCAGGGGAACGGGGGAGCAGGGCGGGGGCAGGACGAGCAGGGGGCTTCCGAGGTGGTGGTGGTGGCATCTCCGGGGGCTTTGGGAACGGACGTAGCGGTGGTGGTGGCATCTCCAGGGGTTTTGGGAACAGATGTAGTGGCGGTGGTGGCATCTCCGGGGGCTTTGGAAGCAGACTTGCTGGTCATGGTGGCATCTCCAGGGGCTTTGGAAGCAGACTTGCTGGTGGTGGTGGCATCTCTGGGTGCTTTGGGAGTGGACGTGGTGGTGGTGGTGGCATCTCCGGTGGCTTTGGAAGCAGACTTGCTGGTGGTGGTGGCATCTCTGGGTGCTTTGGGAGTGGACGTGGTGGTGGTGGTGGCATCTCCGGTGGCTTTGGAAGCAGACTTGCTGGTGGTGGTGGCATCTCTGGGTGCTTTGGGAGTGGACGTGGTGGTGGTGGTGGCATCTCCAGGGGCTTTGGGAGTGGACGTGGTGGTGGTGGCATCTCCGGGGGCTTCGGATGCGGCCGTGGTGGTGGTGGTGTTGATGAGGATGGTGGTGGTGGTGGAACCTCCAGGTGCTTTGGATGCAGCTCTGGTGGAGGTGGCACCTCTGGACCTGGTGGTGGCACCTCTGGAGCGGGTGGTGGCACCTCCAGCTGGTTTGGCTGTATCCACTGTGGTGGTTGCATCTATGGATGCATCCATGGTGGTGGTGGTGCCTCCAGACCTGGTGGTGGCCCCTCTGGACCTGGTGGTGGTGGCCCCTTTGGACCTTGTGGTGGTGGCCCCTCTGGACCTGGTGGCGGTGCCCACAGAAGTCACGGACGTCTCCACGGAGGCGGTGGCAGCCTCAGGTTCTTTGGAGACATCCATCGTGGTGGCAACATCTCCAGATGGTTCAGAGACATCCATCATGGGGGTGGCACCTCCGGACGTGGTGGTGGTGGCCCCTCTGGACCTGGTGGTGGCCCCTCTGGAGGTGGTGGGCGCGGCTGTGGTGGCGGTGGCTCCTCTGGACCTCGCTGTGGTGGCCCTTCTGGACCTGGTGGTGGCACCTCTGGACCTGGGGCCACCTCCAGGGTTGGTGGCCACGTGGGTCTGGGCCTGGCGTGGGGCCGGTGGTGGGGTGGGGACGGCGGTGGGACGGGTGGGACACCGGTTGCGGGTCCCCGACGTGGGGCAGGTGGGAAGGGCACGGCCATCCCTGGGGGTGGCACCACCGAGGTCCCCACGGGAGGTGTCCTGGAGGTCCCCAAGGGTGTCATCGCTGATGTCGTCATCCAGGGCGTCATCTTGGAGGTCCCCATGGCCGTGGGTGTCACCATGGAGGTCCCTAAGAGTCCCGTCACGGCCTTGGCCATGGGTTCCACCACCAATGTCTTCATGGGTTCCACCATGGACGTTCCTATGGGTTCCACCACTGACGTCCCCACGGGTTCCACCACCGATATCTCCCTGGGTTCCACCACAGACGTTCCTATGGGTTCCACCACCAATATCTCCCTGGATTCCACCATGGACATTCCTATGGGTGTCACCACGGATGTCCCCATGGGTTCCACCACCGATATCTCCCTGGGTTCCACCACCAACATCTCCATGGGTCCCACCATCGACGTCCCCATGGGTCCCACCACCGGTATCTCCCCGGGTTCCACCGTGGATGTTCCTGTGGGTCCCACCAGCACCTCCACGGGTCCCACCACCGACGTCCCCATGGGTCCCACCACCGGCGTCCCCCCCCTCCTGGAGCTCCTCCATGGCGCCCCTGGGGACACAGCGCCATGTTGGGAGGGGGGGGATGGAGAGGACACCTTCCCCCCCCAACCCCATTTTCCCACCTTTTCATCCCATTTTTGACCCCCCCCCCCCA
>NW_015091260.1:16662-16866 GCF_001431845.1 Calidris pugnax
CCACGTTTTGGGGGGGTTTCCCCGCATTTCGGGGGGTTTCCCCACATTTTGGGGGCGGTTCCCCATATTTTGGGGTTGTTTCTCCACATTTTGGGGGGTTCCCCCACGTTTTGGGGTGGTTTCCCCACAACTGGGGGGCTTTTGGGGTGTGGCCCCCCCCTCAATTTAACCCTTTGTCCCCCAGGGCCCCCCCCGTTTGGAGCC
>NW_015091260.1:17883-23721 GCF_001431845.1 Calidris pugnax
GGCTCTACCGGTGCCAGGAGTGCGGGAAGAGCTACCGGCACTCGGGGAGCTTGGTCAACCACCGCCGGACCCACCAGACGGGGGACTTCCCCTGCCCCCACTGCCCAAAACGCTTCCCAAATTTGGGGGCCTTGAGGGGACACCTCAGGGGACACCGGCGGCGGCGGCACCGGCACCCCGCGGTCTCATCTCCACCATCATCGTCATCGTTATCGTCATCGTCATGGTCATCGTCATGGTCATCGTCATCGTTGGTGGCCACCACCACCACCACCACCACGGCACCCCTCAGCATCTACCAGTGCTCGCTCTGCCCCACCGAATTCGGGGGGCTGCCCGCCCTCAGGGCGCATTGTCACCGACACCGGGGTGGTGGCACCATCCCTGAGGAAGAAGAGGAAGAGGAGGAAGAGGAAGAAGAACG
The DNA here is from genome assembly GCF_001431845.1 of Calidris pugnax. Lineage (NCBI taxonomy): Eukaryota > Metazoa > Chordata > Aves > Charadriiformes > Scolopacidae > Calidris > Calidris pugnax. Next base: position 18,308 of record NW_015091260.1, read on the forward strand.
TCCTTTCCTCTGCAGCCTCTGCGGTGGCATCTTCCCCGGCGAGGCCCAGCTGGCGCGGCACCACCGGCAGCTCCACCACGAGGTGGTCACCACCATGGGGACCACCACGATGACCACACCACCACCGATGGAGGAGGAGACCACCACGATGACCACGATGGTGCCACCACCACCACCGATGGAGGGGGAAACCACCACAATGACCACCACGGTGCCACCACCACCACCGATGGAGGGGGAAACCACCACGTCCTTTCCTCTGCAGCCTCTGCGGTGGCATCTTCCCCGGCGAGGCCCAGCTGGCGCGGCACCACCGGCAGCTCCACCACGAGGTGGTCACCACCATGGGGACCACCACGATGACCACACCACCACCGATGGAGGAGGAGACCACCACCATGGTGACCACCACGATGACCACACCACCACCGATGGAAGGGGAAACCACCACAATGACCACCACAATGACCACACCACCACCGATGGAGGGGGAAACCACCACGGTGACCATGATGGAGCCACCACCACCACCACCGATGGAGGAGGAAACCTCTTGTGAGGGGTTTTGGCAAATCTGTGGCTACTGCGGGCGGCCCTTCGGCGACCTGCCCACCCTCCGGGAGCACAGCCGGGGCCACCGCGCCGAAGAAGAGGCCGCCATGGCCCACCTGGTGGCCACCCGAGGACAACCCCGTCCCTACGCCTGTAGCCTCTGTGGAAAGACCTACCGCCACGGGGGCAGCTTGGTCAACCACCGCCAGAGCCACCAAACCGGCGTCTTCTCCTGCTCCTCCTGCGCGCGGCGCTACCCCAACCTGGCCGCCTTCCGTACCCACCTCCGCAACCACCCCCGCTGCAAGGGTGGGCCACCAACCACCTCCACGCGGCCACCAACAACCCGTGGTGGCAACAACCAGGAGGAGGAGAAGGAGGAGAAGGAGGAGGAGCGTCCCTTCCGCTGCGAGGTGTGTGGCCGTGGCTACAAGCACGCCGGGAGCTTGGTCAACCACCGGCAGAGCCACACCACCGGCCTCTTCCGCTGCGGCTTGTGCCACAAGGCCTTTGGCAACCTGATGGCCCTCAAGAACCACCGGCGTGGCCACGGAGAACGTCGCCGGCACCGCTGCGGGCTCTGCCCCAAGGCCTTCCGCCTGCGCCGCCAGCTGCTGGGCCACCAGCGCCTCCACCAGACGGCCAACGGCCACCCCCACGGCCACCCCACGGCGTCGCCGAGCGCCGCCGAGGGGGAGGAGGTGTCCCCTCAACACCACGACCCAACCGAGGGGGAGGTGGAGGGCTCCACGGCGCCCACCGCCGCGTTACGGGTGGAGAAGGTGGTGGGACACGTAGATGGGATGGTGTTGGAGGAGCCCTTGGTGCCACCAACCACGTTACGGGTGGAGGAGAAGGTGGTGGAGGACTCTGTGAGGTCACCAACCACATTAAGGGTGGAAGAGAAGGTGGTGGGACACCTGGAGGGGACAGAGATGGTGTTGGAGGAGCCCTTGGTGCCACCAACCACGTTACGGGTGGAGGAGAAGGGGTCACCAGGACACCCACAGGCCATGGAGATGGTGTTGGAGGAGCCCTTGGTGCCACCAACCACGTTACGGGTGGAGGAGAAGGTGGTGGAGGACTCTGTGAGGTCACCAACCACATTAAGGGTGGAAGAGAAGGTGGTGGGACACCTGGAGGGGACAGAGATGGTGTTGGAGGACTCTTTGGTGTCACCAACCATGTTACCGGTGGAGGAGAAGATGGGGGGACACCTGGAGGGGACAGAGATGGCGTTGGAGGACTCTTTGGTACCACCAACCACGTTACAAGTAGAGGAGAAGGTGGTGGAGGACTCTGTGAGGTCACCAACCACGTTACGGGTGGAGGAGAAGGTGGTGGGACACCTGGATGGGACAGAGATGGTGTTGGAGGACTCTTTGGTGTCACCAACCACGTTACCGGTGGAGGAGAAGATGGGGGGACACCTGGATGGGACAAAGATGGTGTTGGAGGAGCCCTTGGTGCCACCAACCACGTTACGGGTGGAGGAGAAGACGGGGGGACACTCAGAGGCCATGGAGATGGTGTTGGAGGACTCTTTGGTGTCACCAACCATGTTACCGGTGGAGGAGAAGATGGGGGGACACCTGGAGGGGACAGAGATGGCGTTGGAGGACTCTTTGGTACCACCAACCACGTTACAAGTAGAGGAGAAGGTGGTGGAGGACTCTGTGAGGTCACCAACCACGTTACGGGTGGAGGAGAAGGTGGTGGGACACCCAGAGGCCATGGAGAAGGTGTTGGAGGAGCCCTTGGTGCCACCAACCACGTTACGGGTGGAGGAGAAGACGGGGGGACACCAAGAGGGGACAGAGATGGTGTTGGAGGACTCTTTGGTGTCACCAACCACGTTATGGGTGGAGGAGAAGGGGTCATCAGGACACCCAGAGGCCGTGGAGACGCTGTTGGAGGAGCCCTTGGTGCCACCAACCACGTTACGGGTGGAGGAGAAGACGGGGGGACACCTGGATGGGACAGAGATGGTGTTGGAGGAGCCCTTGGTGTCATCAACCACGTTACGGGTGGAGGAGAAGGAGGTGGGACACCTGGAGGGGACAGAGATGATGTTGGAGGACTCTGTGAGGTCACCAACCACGTTACAGGTGGAGAAGGGGTCAGTGGGGCACGTGGAGGTGGTGTTGGAGGAGCCCTTGGTGTCACCAACCACGTTACGGGTGGAGGCGAAGGGTTCTCCAGGACACCCAGAGGCCATGGAGACGCTGTTGGAGGACTCTGTAGCACCACCAGAGGTGCCTGTACAACACCTAAATGCCATGGAGAAGGTGTTGGAGGACTCTGTGAGGTCACCAACCACGTTACGGGTGGAGGAGAAGGGTTCTCCAGGACACCCAGAGGCCATGGAGACGCTGTTGGAGGACTCTGTAGCACCACCAGAGGTGCCTGTACAACACCTAAATGCCATGGAGAAGGTGTTGGAGGACTCTGTGAGGTCACCAACCACGTTACGGGTGGAGGAGAAGGGTTCTCCAGGACACCCAGAGGCCATGGAGACGCTGTTGGAGGACTCTGTAGCACCACCAGAGGTGCCTGTACAACACCTAGATGCGATGGAGACGCTGTTGGAGGACTCTACGGTTCCACCACCGAGGCTACAGGTGGAGAAGAAGGTGGTAGCACCCATGGAGATGCTGTTGGAGGACTCTACGGTTCCACCACCAAGGCTACAGGCGGAGGAGAAGGTGGTGACACCCCAGGAGAAGCTGCTGGAGAACTCTACGGTTCCACCACCAAGGCTACAGGTGGAGAAGGAGGTGGTGGGACCCCAGGAGACGCTGTTGGAGGACTCTATGGTTCCACCAACCCCGTTACGGGTGGAGGAGAAGGTGGTGGGACCCCAGGAGACGTTGTTGGAGAACTTTATGGTGCCACCACCGAGGCTACAGGTGGAGAAGAAGGTGGTGGGACCCCAGAAGAAGCTGTTGGAGGACTCTATGGTTCCACCACCCAGGCTACAGGCGGAGGAGAAGGTGGTGGGACCCCAGAAGACGTTGGAGGACCCCGTGGTGCCCCCAGCCCTGTCACAGGTAGAGCAGGGCCCCCCCGGGACCCCCTGACACGGGGGACGCTGTTGGGGGTCACCTCCCCCCGGGGACACCCCGTTTCCTTCTTCCCCCCCCATTAAATTTGGGTTGTTTTGGAGCGGTTTCGGGGTCTCTGCGGGGCGGGACCCCCGAGTGGGGCCTGGATGAAGCTGGGGACCCCCAAAATGGGTCTAGAGACCCTCCATGTGGGGCTGGGGACCCCCAAAATGGGTCTGGGGACCCCCAAGTGGGGTCTGGATGAGACTGGGGTCCCCCAAGTGGGGCTGAGACCCCAAAATGGGTCTGGGGACCCCCAAAATGGGGCCTGGATGGGGCCAAGACCCCCAAAATGGGGCTGGGGACCGCCAAGTGTGCCCTGAGTGGGGCTGGGGGACCCCCAAAATGAATCTGGGGACCCCCATGTGGGGCTGAGACCCCCAAAATGGGTCTAGAGACCCCCAAGTGGGGCCTGGATGGGGCTGGGGCCCCCCAAGTGGGGCTGAGGACCCCCAAAATGGGGCCTGGATGGGGCCGAGACCCCCAAAATGGGTCTGGGGACCCCCAAATGTGCCTGGAGACTCCCCCAAAATGGGTCTGGGGACCCCCAAGTGGGTCTGGAGACCCCCAAAATGGGGCTGGAGACCCCCAAGTGGGGTTGGGGACCCCCAAAATGGATCTAGGGACCCCCAAGTGGGGCTGGAGACCCCCAAAATGGGGCCTGGATGGGTCTGGAGACCCCCAAAATGGGTCTAGAGACCCTCCATGTGGGGCTGAGGACCCCCAAAATGGGGCTGGGGACCCCCAAAATGGGGCCTGGATGGGGCCAAGACCCCCAAAATGGGGCTGGGGACCGCCAAGTGTGCCCTGAGTGGGGCTGGGGGACCCCCAAAATGAATCTGGGGACCCCCATGTGGGGCTGAGACCCCCAAAATGGGTCTAGAGACCCCCAAGTGGGGCCTGGATGGGGCTGGGGCCCCCCAAGTGGGGCTGAGGACCCCCAAAATGGGGCTGGGGACCCCCAAATGGTCCTGGAGACTCCCCGAAAATGGGTCTGGGGACCCCCAAGTGGGTCTGGAGACCCCCAAAATGGGGCTGGAGACCCCCAAGTGGGGTTGGGGACCCCCAAAATGGATCTAGGGACCCCCAAGTGGGGCTGGAGACCCCCAAAATGGGGCCTGGATGGGTCTGGAGACCCCCAAAATGGGTCTAGAGACCCTCCATGTGGGGCTGAGGACCCCCAAAATGGGGCTGGAGACCCCCAAAATGGGTCTAGGGACCCCCAAGTGGGGCCTGGATGAAGCTGGGGACCCCCAAGTGGGGCTGAGACCCCCAAAATGGGGCTGGAGACCCCCAAAATGGATCTGGGGACCCCCAGATGGGTCTGGGGACCCCCAAGTGGGGCTGGGGAACCCCAAAATGGGGCTGGAGACCCCCAAGTGGGGCTGGGGACCCCCAAGATGGGTCTGGGGACCCCCAAGTGGGGCTGGGGAACCCCAAAATGGGGCTGGAGACCCCCAAGTGGGGCTGGGGACCCCCAAGATGGGTCTGGGGACCCCCAAGTGGGGCTGGGGAACCCCAAAATGGGGCTGGAGACCCCCAAGTGGGGCTGGGGACCCCCAAGATGGGTCTGGGGACCCCCAAGTGGGGCTGGGGAACCCCAAAATGGGGCTGGAGACCCCCAAGTGGGGCTGGGGACCCCCAAGATGGGTCTGGGGACCCCCAAGTGGGGCTGGGGAACCCCAAAATGGGGCTGGAGACCCCCAAGTGGGGCTGGGGACCCCCAAGATGGGTCTGGGGACCCCCAAGTGGGGCTGG
>NW_015091260.1:26229-27248 GCF_001431845.1 Calidris pugnax
GACCCCAAAGCCCCCCAAGAGGGACATGGTGACCCCAAAAGGGACCTCAGGAGGGATGGGGGGACCCCAAGGGGGACAAGGAGACCCCAAAGGACCCCAAGAGGGACATGGAGACCCCAAAGAACCCCAAGAGGGACAGGGGGACCCCAAGAAGGACATGGTGACCCCAAGAGGGACATGGAGACCCCAAAGAACCCCTAAAGGGACGTGGTGACCCCAAAGAACCCCAGGAGGGACGTGGTGACCCCAAGAGGGACATGGTGACCCCAAAGCCCCCCAAGAGGGACAGGGGACCCCAAGAGGGACATGGAGACCTCAAGGGACCCTAAGAGGGACAGGGGAACCCCAGAAGGGTCATGGAGAACCCAAAGACCCCCAAAAGGGACATGGTGACCCCAAAGACCCCCAAGAGGGACAGGGAACCCCAAGGGACCCCAAAAGGGACATGGAGACCTCAAAGAACTCCAAGAGGGACATGGAGACCCCAAAGACCCCCAAGAGGGACAGGGGGACCCCAAGAAGGACATGGAGACCCCAAGAGGGACATGGAGACCCCAAAGACCCCCAAGAGGGACAGGGGGACCCCAAGAAGGACATGGTGACCCCAAGAGGGACATGGAGACCCCAAAGAACCCCAAGAGGGACGTGGTGACCCCAAAGAACCCCAGGAGGGACGTGGTGACCCCAAGAGGGACATGGTGACCCCAAAGCCCCCCAAGAGGGACATGGTGACCCCAAAAGGGACCTCAGGAGGGATGGGGGGACCCCAAGGGGGACAAGGAGACCCCAAAGCCCCCCAAGAGGGACATGGAGACCCCAAAGAACCCCAAGAGGGACAGGGGGACCCCAAGAAGGACATGGAGACCCCAAGAGGGACATGGAGACCCCAAAGAACCCCAAGAGGGACAGGGGGACCCCAAGAAGGACATGGAGACCCCAAGAGGGACATGGAGACCCCAAAGAACCCCAAGAGGGACAGGGGGACCCCAAGAAGGACATGGAGACCCCGAGAGGGACAC
>NW_015091260.1:27713-31655 GCF_001431845.1 Calidris pugnax
TCAACAGACACCCCCAAACCCCCAAATCACCCCAAAATCACTCCTAAAATCAACAGACCCCCCCTAAAACCCAAAATCACCCCAAAATCATCAACACACCCTCCCAAAACCCCAAATTACCCCTAAAATCAACAGACCCGCCCAAAAACCCCCCAAAAAAACCCAAAATCAGACCCCCCAAACCCCCAAATCACCCCCAAGGTCAACAGACCCCCCCAAAAGAACCCCCCAAACCTTCCCCCCTCCCCCCAAGAAGGGACGTCTGGGACCCCCCAAAAGGGACAAGGGGATCCCAAAAGGGACCTCAGGGGGGACGGGGGGACCCCAAGAGGGACAGGGGGACCCCAAAGAACCCCAAGAGGGACAGGGGGACCCCAAAGAACCCCAGGAGGGACGTGGTGACCCCAAGAGGGACATGGTGACCCCAAAGCCCCCCAAGAGGGACATGGTGACCCCAAAAGGGACCTCAGGAGGGATGGGGGGACCCCAAGGGGGACAAGGAGACCCCAAAGCCCCCCAAGAGGGACATGGAGACCCCAAAGACCCCCAAGAGGGACAGGGGGACCCCAAGAAGGACATGGTGACCCCAAGAGGGACATGGAGACCCCAAAGAACCCCTAAAGGGACGTGGTGACCCCAAAGAACCCCAGGAGGGACAGGGGACCCCAAGAGGGACATGGAGACCTCAAGGGACCCTAAGAGGGACAGGGGAACCCCAGAAGGGTCATGGAGAACCCAAAGACCCCCAAAAGGGACATGGTGACCCCAAAGACCCCCAAGAGGGACAGGGAACCCCAAGGGACCCCAAAAGGGACATGGAGACCTCAAAGAACTCCAAGAGGGACATGGAGACCCCAAAGACCCCCAAGAGGGACAGGGGGACCCCAAGAAGGACATGGAGACCCCAAGAGGGACATGGAGACCCCAAAGACCCCCAAGAGGGACAGGGGGACCCCAAGAAGGACATGGAGACCCCAAGAGGGACATGGAGACCCCAAAGACCCCCAAGAGGGACAGGGGGACCCCAAGAAGGACATGGAGACCCCAAGAGGGACATGGTGACCCCAAAGACCCCCAAGAGGGACAGGGAACCCCAAGGGACCCCAAAAGGGACATGGAGACCTCAAAGAACTCCAAGAGGGACATGGGGACCCCAAAGACCCCCAAGAGGGACAGGGGGACCCCAAGAAGGACATGGAGACCCCAAGAGGGACATGGAGACCCCAAAGAACCCCAAGAGGGACGTGGTGACCCCAAAGAACCCCAGGAGGGACAGGGGACCCCAAGAGGGACATGGAGACCTCAAGGGACCCTAAGAGGGACAGGGGAACCCCAGAAGGGTCATGGAGAACCCAAAGACCCCCAAAAGGGACATGGTGACCCCAAAGACCCCCAAGAGGGACAGGGAAGCAGGGATGGGGACAGTAGGGACCACTGGGAAGGATGGGGACCACCAGGGATGGGGACCATCAGGGATGGGGACCATCAGGGGTGATGGGGACACCAAGGATGGGGAACCACCAGGTGGTGACCCCAAGAGGGACATGGTGACCCCAAAAGGGACCTCAGGAGGGATGGGGGGACCCCAAGGGGGACAAGGAGACCCCAAAGCCCCCCAAGAGGGACATGGAGACCCCAAACCACCAGGGATGGGACCTCCAGGAGGGATGGGGACCCCCAGGAGGGATGGGGACCCCAGGGATGTTGGTGGACACCAAGGATGGGGACCCACCATGGGATGAGGTGGATGATGGGGACACCAAGGATGGGGACCCCCAGCAGGGATGGGGACATGGTGGACACCAAGGATGGGGACCCACCACCAGGGATGGAGACCCCCAGGAGGGATGGGGACCCCAGGGATGATGGAGAACATGAGGGATGGTGGACCACCAAGAGGAATGGGGACAATAGGGACCCCCAGGAGGGATGGGGACACCAAGGATGGGGAACCACCACCAGGGAAGCCCCCCAGACCTGTGGGGCGGGGCTCCCCTCGGGGGGGGTGACGCAGAGGGTCTCCTGGTCCCCACAGGACTCCGAGAGCGTCACCTCCAGAGACAGCAGCTCCTGGGGGTCCGACGGGACCCACCACCAGGGATGGAGACCCCCAGGAGGGATGGGGACCCCAGGGATGATGGAGAACATGAGGGATGGTGGACCACCAAGAGGAATGGGGACAATAGGGACCCCCAGGAGGGATGGGGACACCAAGGATGGGGAACCACCACCAGGGATGGAGAACACCAAGGATGGGGGACCCCCAGGGATGATGGGGATGAGGTAGATGATGGTGGACACCAGGGATGGAGACCCACCACCAGGAGGGTCTGGGATGAGGTGGATGATGGTGGACACCAGGGATGGGGACCCCAGGGATGATGGTGGACACCAGGGATGGGGACCCCAGGGATGATGGTGGACACCAGGGATGGGGACCCACCCCCAGGTTGTCCCGTGACTGACCGTTGCGGGTGGCGATGGCCCAGCAGCGGGTGCCGCGTGGGGCGCGGTGGTGGCCGTGGGGCAGGCAGAGGGGCCGGGGGCCGTGGGGACCATCAGGGATGGGGACCATCAGGGGTGATGGGGACACCAAGGATGGGGAACCACCAGGAGGGATGGGGACCACCAAGGGTTGATGGGGATGAGGTGGGTGATGGGGACCACCAGGGATGGGGACACCAGGGATGGGACCTCCAGGAGGGATGGGGAGAGCAGGGATGGGGACCCACCACCAGGGATGGAGACCCCCAGGAGGGATGGGGACCCCAGGGATGATGGAGAACATGAGGGATGGTGGACCACCAAGAGGAATGGGGACAATAGGGACCCCCAGGAGGGATGGGGACACCAAGGATGGGGAACCACCACCAGGGATGGAGAACACCAAGGATGGGGGACCCCCAGGGATGATGGGGATGAGGTAGATGATGGTGGACACCAGGGATGGAGACCCACCACCAGGAGGGTCTGGGATGAGGTGGATGATGGTGGACACCAGGGATGGGGACCCCAGGGATGATGGTGGACACCAAGGATGGGGACCCACCACCAGGGATGGAGACCCCCAGGAGGGATGGGGACCCCAGGGATGATGGAGAACATGAGGGATGGTGGACCACCAAGAGGAATGGGGACAATAGGGACCCCCAGGAGGGATGGGGACACCAAGGATGGGGAACCACCACCAGGGATGGAGAACACCAGGGATGGGGGACCCCCAGGGATGATGGGGATGAGGTAGATGATGGTGGACACCAGGGATGGAGACCCACCACCAGGAGGGTCTGGGATGAGGTGGATGATGGTGGACACCAGGGATGGGGACCCCAGGGATGATGGTGGACACCAGGGATGGGGACCCCAGGGATGATGGTGGACACCAGGGATGGGGACCCCAGGGATGATGGTGGACACCAGGGATGGGGACCCCAGGGATGATGGTGGACACCAGGGATGGGGACCCCAGGGATGATGGTGGACACCAGGGATGGGGACCCCAGGGATGATGGTGGACACCAGGGATGGGGACCCCAGGGATGATGGTGGACACCAGGGATGGGGACCCCAGGGATGATGGTGGACACCAGGGATGGGGACCCCAGGGATGATGGTGGACACCAGGGATGGGGACCCCAGGGATGATGGTGGACACCAGGGATGGGGACCCCAGGGATGATGGTGGACACCAGGGATGGGGACCCCAGGGATGCCCCCATGGGACAGGGACCCCCCCTCAAATATCTGGGTCTGGGGACGCTGTGGGGCTGCCCCATAGCCACGCCGTGGGGCTGGGGGACCCACAGAGACCCCCTGCCCCACAGGAACCCCACTTGGGGGTCCCGGGAGGCACTATGGGGCAGAGGAGGGTTAGTTGGGGGTCCTGGGGGACACTACGGAACCAGTTGGGGGGTCTGGGTGCTGCTATGGGACCCGGGGGGG
>NW_015091260.1:31761-32572 GCF_001431845.1 Calidris pugnax
GGGGGGGGGGGCCCGGGGGCTGCTATGGGGTGCAGAAGGATGTTAGTTGGGGGTCCTGGGGAACACTACGGAGCCAGTTGGGGGTCCCGGGTGCTGCTGTGGGGCGCAGGGGGGTGTTAGTTGTGGGTCCCGGTGCCCGCTATGGGGCTGCCCCACAAGTGTGGGGCAGTTGGGGGTCCCGGGTGCTGCTATGGGGCAGAGGAGGGGCCACTATGGGGTGCAGAAGGATGTTAGTTGGGGGTCCTGGGGAACACTACGGAGCCAGTTGGGGGTCCCGGGTGCTGCTGTGGGGCGCAGGGGGGTGTTAGTTGTGGGTCCCGGTGCCCGCTATGGGGCTGCCCCACAAGTGTGGGGCAGTTGGGGGTCCCGGGGGCTGCTATGGGGTGCAGAAGGATGTTAGTTGGGGGTCCTGGGGGCCGCTGTGGGATCAGTTGGGGGGTCCAGGTGCCGCTGTGGGGCGCAGGGGGGTGTGAGTTGTGGGTCCCGGTGCCCGCTATGGGGCTGCCCCACAAGTGTGGGTCAGTTGGGGGTCCCGGGTGCTGCTATGGGGCAGAGGAGGGGCCACTATGGGGTGCAGAAGGATGTTAGTTGGGGGTCTGGGTGCCGCTGTGGGGCCCGGGGGGGTGTGAGTTGTGGGTCCCGGTGCCCGCTGTGGGTCTGCCCCCCAAGTGTGGGGCAGGCACTCACCCGATGAAGCAGTGCGCCGCCGTCAGCACCCAATCCTCGCCCACCAGCGCCCCCCCGCAGCGGCGCCGCCCCCCCTGCACGAGGCTGACGCTCCAGGGCCAATGGGGGCCCGTGGGGGGCTCCA
>NW_015091260.1:33723-37087 GCF_001431845.1 Calidris pugnax
ACCCCCGCCTGCACCCACCGCCCCCCCGGCCCCACACACGCCACCGGGCCCCCCGAGTCCGCCTGCGGGGGCACGCGCGACCCATAGCGCCACCCATAGGGACCCCCTGGGCCCCATAGAGACCCCATAGACCCCATAGGGTGCCCCATAGAACCCACAGAGACCCATAGACCCCATAGAGACCCATAGAGCCCATAGTGAACCATAGAGGCCCCATAGAGACCCATGGGCCCCATAGACCCCATAGAGACCCATAGAGACCCATAGACCCCATGGGCCCCATAGTGACCCATAGAGACCCATAGAGACCCCATAGGGCACCCCACAGAGACCCATAGAGCCCATAGTGACCCATAGAGACCCATAGAGACCCCATAGTGACCCATAGACCCCATAGGGTGCCCCATAGAGACCCATGGACCCCATAGGGTGCCCCATAGACCCCATAGACCTCACATGGCCCCATAGACCCCATAGACCCCCCATAGATCCCCCATGGACCCATAGATCCCATAGAGGCCCATACAGACCCATAGACCCCATGGGGTGCCCCATAGAGACCCATAGAGACCCCTATAAACCCCATAGCGCAACCCATAGGGACCCCCTGGGCCCCATAGAGCCCATAGAGACCCATGGACCCCATAGAGACCCATAGACCCCATAGAGACCCCTATAAACCCCATAGAGCCCATAGGGTGCCCCATAGAACCCACAGAGACCCATAGAGCCCATAGAGACCCATAGAGCCCATAGAGACCCCATAGAGACCCTATGGGCCCCATAGATCCCATAGAGAGCCATAGACCCCATAGGGTGCCCCATAGATGCCATAGTGACCCATAGAGACCCCTAGAGACCCCATAGACCCCATAGACCCCATAGAGACCCCTACAGACCCCATAGGGCGCCCCATAGACCTCCCATGGCCCCATAGAGCCCATAGACCCCATAAAGACCCATAGGCACCATAGAGACCCATAGCGCCCCATAGACCCCATAGGGACCCATAGGGACCATAGTGCCCCATAGAGCCCCATGGACCCCATAGAGACCCATAGAGACCCCATAGGGTGCCCCATAGAACCCATAGAGCCCATAGAGCCCATAGCACCCCATAGAGCCCCATGGACACCATAGAGACCCATAGACCCCATAGAGACCCCATAGAGACCCATAGGGACGCCGTGGGCCCCATAGAACCCATAGAGCCCATAGAGCCCATAGCACCCCATAGAGCCCCATGGACCCCATAGAGCCCCGTGGACCCTATAGACCCCATGAAGCCCAAAGACCCCTGTGGACCCTACAGACCACCCGTAGACCCCCCATGGACCCCATAGAGCCCCGTGGACCCTATAGACCCCATGAAGCCCAAAGACCCCTGTGGACCCTACAGACCACCCATAGACCCCCCATGGCCCCATAGACCCCATAGACCCTACAGACCCCATAGGGTGCCCCATAGAGACCCCATGGACCCCATGAGCCCCATAGATCCCCATGGACCCTACAGACCACCCGTAGACCCCCCATGGACCCCATAGACCCCATGAACCCCATAGGGTGCCCCATGGACCCCATAGACCCCATAGAGCCCCATAGACCCCCCATGGACCCCATAGACCCCATAGACCCCCCATGGACCCCATAGACCCTACAGACCCCATAGAGTGCCCCATAGACCTCCCATGGCCCCATAGACCCCATAGAAATCCCTATAGACCCCATAGGGCGCCCCATAGAGACCCCATAATGTCTCATAGAGACCCATAGAGACCCCATAGAGACCCATAGACCCCATAGAGACCCATAGAGACCCCATAGAGACCCATAGACCCCATAGAGTCCCCATAGGGCGCCCCATAGACCCCATAGAGACCCATAGAGACCCCATGGGCCCCGTAGTGCCCCATAGAGTCCCATGGACCCCATAGACCCTACAGACCCCATAGGGCGCCCCATAGACCCCCCATGGACCCCATAGATCCCATGAGCCCCATAGACCCCATAGAGCCCCATGGACCCCATAGACCCCCCATGGGCCCCCCAGCCCCATAGCGCCCTCACCTGGCAGGCCCCCTTGCCCCCCTGGGCCCCCCCGGCGCAGACCATGGTGGGGCGGGCGGGGTGGCCCAGCTCCCGCTGGCGCAGCCGCGAGTGGAGGCAGTTGCAGATGTTGGGGCTCAGCAGGTCCAGGGCCACCTTCTGCAGGGGGGACCCCGCCGGCAGCGACACTGCGGGGGGACACGGGGGGCGCCCCACGGGGAGACGTCACCATGGGGGGCCACCACGGGGAGACACGACCCGTGGGAGATGGCGGTATGGGGGGACGTCATCGTGGGGGGCCACCATGGAGAGATGTCATCGTGGGGAGACGTCGTTATGGGGGGCCACCATGAGAGACGTCATCATGGGGGGCCACCATGGGGGGAACATCATCATGGGGGGCCACCACGGGGAGACCCAACCCATAGGAGATGTCACCATGGGGAGACGTCATCGTGGGGGGCCACCATGGGGGGACGTCATCGTGGGGAGACGTCATCATGGAGGGCCACCATGGGGGGGGACGTCATCATGGGGGGCCACCAGCGGACAGACCCAACCCATGGGAGACATCAGTATGGGGGGACGTCATCATGGGGGATCACCATGGGGAGATGTCATCATGGGGGGCCACCACCAGGGAGACCCAACCCATGGGAGACATCACCGTGGGGAGAGAGGGGCTGGGGACCCTCCACCATGGAGACCCCGATGACCAAGAACCTCCCCATGGAGACCAAGAACCTCCCCATGGAGACCCCAATGACCAAGACCCACCCCATGGAGACCAGGAACCTCCCCATGGAGACCCACCACCATGGAACCCCCCTCCATGGAGACCCCGATGACCAAGACCCACCCCATGGAGACCAGGAACCTCCCCATGGAGACCCACCGCCATGGAACCCCCCTCCATTGACACCTCAATGACCACCCCATGGAGACCCCAATGACCAAGACCCTCCCCCTGGAGCCCCACCACCCCCCGGTGGCTCTCACCGTTCTCAGCCACGTTGCCCCAGCCGGTGACCCAACAGGGGGCTCCGAAGGCGAAGGGGTGGTGGGGGCGGGGCAGGCAGATGGTCCCCACCCGCGGCCCCAGGGCCACCGGGGGCTCCAGCCGGGCCAGCGCCAGGTCGTGGCCACCTTCCACCCGCCGGTAGTCCTCGTGGACCACCACCTCCACCACCGGCCTCTCCTGACCCCCCGGCTCCTCCAACCGGAGACGGCCCACCACGGCCCGCCAGGCCCGGGGCTCCGCGCGGCTACCGTTGGGCCTGGGGGGGGGGCCACCAACCGTCACCTTGGGCCACCC
>NW_015091260.1:42609-43204 GCF_001431845.1 Calidris pugnax
GGGGTTCTTTGAGGGCGCTGCTCGGGGGCGTGGCTAAGGGGCTCGGGGGCGCGGTTTAGGCGGTAGGTGTGGCTTAAGGGATGGTTTGAGGTCGCCACTCGGGAGGGGGCGTGGCTTGGAAGGTCGGGGGCGTGGTTTGGGCGTTGGGCGTGGCTTAAGGGGTTGTTTGAGGTCGCTGCTCGGGAGGGGGCGTGGCTATGGGACTCGGGGGCGTGGTTTACGCGGTGGGCGTGGTTTGTGGGGGTGTTCGAGGGCGCCGCTGGGGAGGGGGCGTGGCTTGGGGCCCCGGGGGCGTGGTTTAGGCGGTGGGCGTGGCTTTGTGGGTTGTTTAAAGGTGCTGCTCGGGAGGGGGCGTGGCTTTGCGGCTCAGGGGCGTTGCGGGGGGGCGTGGCTTGTCAGGAAGTCCCCGCCCCCCCATGTGTGAGGTGGGGGGGCATGTCCCCGCGGTTTGGGGGCGTGTCCGTGGTTGACCCCGCCCCCCGCTGTCAGGTGGGGGCGGGGCCTGGGCCTGGTGGAGCCGCTGCTGGGGAAGGAGAGTCCCCTCAACGTCCCCAACGGAGCCATCGGCCTCCTCTTCTACCTCCTGCAGGGGCTG
>NW_015091260.1:43551-45159 GCF_001431845.1 Calidris pugnax
CATGTCACCCCCATCCCCCCACAGGGCTGTTCCCGGGCCGGGGTCCCGCGGCCGTGCTGCTGGGGACGTCGTTGGCCTCGGGGGCGGCCTCGCTGTGGCTGGGGGGGGTCCTGGCCTTCGGCCTCCGCGACCTCTGCCTGGTCTGCATCACCACCTACGGCCTCAACGGCCTCCTCCTCCTCCTCAACCTGCGCCGGTGGAGGCGCCTCCCCCGACCCAAAACACAATGAAACGCACCCAAAAACACACGTCCGGACGCAAAAAAGACCCCCGGAACAACCCAGCTGCCTGGAACGCCATTGAAAATACCCTAAAATGGCTTGAAACGCACCCAAAATACCCCAAAATGGCTTGAAACGAACCCAAAAAATACCCTGAAACACCCACTGCTCCAAACCGGCCTGAAACGCACCCAAAATACCCCAAAATGGCTTGAAAAGCACCCAAAAAAACCATAAAATGGCCTGAAACGCGATCAAAAATACCCCAAAATGGCTTGAAACGAACCCAAAAAATACCCTGAAACACCCACTGCTCCAAACCGGCCTGAAACGCACCCAAAATACCCCAAAATGGCTTGAAACGCACCCAAAAATACCATAAAATGGCATGAAGTGCCCCCCAAAACAGCCACCGCGCCCAAAACCGCCTGAAACGCACCCAAAAATACCCCAGCTGCCTGGAACGCGATCAAAAATACCCCAAAATGGCCTGAAATGCACCCAAAAAATATCCACTGGCCCCAAAACCACATGAAATGCACCCAAAAAACGCCCCAACTGCCTGGAACGCCATCGAAATACCCCAAAATGGCTTGAAACGCACCCAAAAAATACCCCATCTGCCTGGAATGCAATCGAAAATACCCCAAACCAGCCTGAAACGCACCCAAAAAACACCCACTGCCCCCAAAATGGCCTGAAACGCACCCAAAAAATACCCCCAAATCTCAAAACTGCCTGAAATGCACCCAAAAAATACCCACCGCCCCCAAAACCACCTGAAACGCACCCAAAAAAGTGCCAACCTGCGCCGCTGGAGGCGCCTCCCCCGCCCCAAAACACACTGAAACGCACCCAAAAACACACCCCCCGGCGCAAAAACCACCCCTGGAACAACCCAGCTGCACGGAACGCCATCGGAAATACCCCAAAACGGCTTGAAACGCACCCAAAATGCCCCAAAATGGCCTGAAACGCAATCAAAAATACCATAAAATGGCATGAAACGCACCCAAAATACCCCAAAATGGCATAAAACGCACCCAAAATACCATAAAATGGCCTGAAACACGATCAAAAATACCCCAAAATGGCTTGAAACGCACCCAAAAAATACCCTGAAACACCCACTGCTCCAAACCGGCCTGAAACGCACCCAAAATACCCCAAAATGGCTTGAAACGCACCCAAAAATACCATAAAATGGCATGAAGTGCCCCCCAAAACAGCCACCGCGCCCAAAACCGCCTGAAACGCACCCAAAAATACCCCAGCTGCCTGGAACGCGATCAAAAATACCCCAAAATGGCCTGAAATGCACCCAAAAAATATCCACTGGCCCCAAAAGCACCTGAAATGCACCAAAAAAACGCCCCATCTGCCGGGA
>NW_015091260.1:51479-54697 GCF_001431845.1 Calidris pugnax
CATGTCACCCCCATCCCCCCACAGGGCTGTTCCCGGGCCGGGGTCCCGCGGCCGTGCTGCTGGGGACGTCGTTGGCCTCGGGGGCGGCCTCGCTGTGGCTGGGGGGGGTCCTGGCCTTCGGCCTCCGCGACCTCTGCCTGGTCTGCATCACCACCTACGGCCTCAACGGCCTCCTCCTCCTCCTCAACCTGCGCCGGTGGAGGCGCCTCCCCCGACCCAAAACACAATGAAACGCACCCAAAAACACACGTCCGGACGCAAAAACGACCCCAAAAATATCCCAGCTGCCTGAAACGCAGTCAAAAATACCATAAAATGGCATGAAACGCACCCAAAATACCCCAAAATGGCATAAAACGCACCCAAAATACCATAAAATGGCCTGAAACACGATCAAAAATACCCCAAAATGGCTTGAAACGAACCCAAAAAATACCCTGAAACACCCACTGCTCCAAACCGGCCTGAAACGCACCCAAAATACCCCAAAATGGCTTGAAACGCACCCAAAAATACCATAAAATGGCATGAAGTGCCCCCCAAAACAGCCACCGCGCCCAAAACCGCCTGAAACGCACCCAAAAATACCCCAGCTGCCTGGAACGCGATCAAAAATACCCCAAAATGGCCTGAAATGCACCCAAAAAATATCCACTGGCCCCAAAACCACATGAAATGCACCCAAAAAACGCCCCAACTGCCTGGAACGCCATCGAAATACCCCAAAATGGCTTGAAACGCACCCAAAAATACCCCAAAATGGCTTGAAACGCACCCAAAAAATACCCCATCTGCCTGGAATGCAATCGAAAATACCCCAAACCAGCCTGAAACGCACCCAAAAAACACCCACTGCCCCCAAAATGGCCTGAAACGCACCCAAAAAATACCCCCAAATCTCAAAACTGCCTGAAATGCACCCAAAAAATACCCACCGCCCCCAAAACCACCTGAAACGCACCCAAAAAAGTGCCAACCTGCGCCGCTGGAGGCGCCTCCCCCGCCCCAAAACACACTGAAACGCACCCAAAAACACACCCCCCGGCGCAAAAACCACCCCTGGAACAACCCAGCTGCACGGAACGCCATCGGAAATACCCCAAAACGGCTTGAAACGCACCCAAAATGCCCCAAAATGGCCTGAAACGCAATCAAAAATACCATAAAATGGCATGAAACGCACCCAAAATACCCCAAAATGGCATAAAACGCACCCAAAATACCATAAAATGGCCTGAAACACGATCAAAAATACCCCAAAATGGCTTAAAACGCACCCAAAACATATCCCATCTGCCTGGAACGCAACCAAAAATACCATAAAATGGCATGAAATGCACCCAGAAAACACTCACCGCCCCCAAAACCAACTGAAACACACCCAAAAAATACCCCAGCTGCCTGAAACACGATCAAAAATACCCGAAAACAGCCTGAAACGCACCCAAAAAATACCCTGAAACACCCACCACCCCCAAAACCGCCTGAAACGCACCCAGAAAATACCCCAGCTGCCTGAAACGCCATCGAAAATACCCCAAAATGGCCTGAAACGCACCCAAAAATACCATAAAATGGCCTGAAACGCCATCGAAAATACCATAAAATGGCTTGAAACGCACCCAAAAAATACCCCAACTGCCTGAAACGCGATCAAAAATACCCTGAAACACCCACTGCCCCCAAAACCGCCTGAAACGGACCCAAAAAATATCCCAGCTGCCTGGAACGGGACCAAAAATACCATAAAATGGCCTGAAATGCCCCCAAAAAACACCCACCGCCCCCAAAATGGCCTGAAACGCACCCAAAAAATACCCCCAAATCTCAAAACTGCCTGAAACGCACCCAAAAAAGCACCCCCAAACCCCAAAATGCCCCCAAAACACCCCAACTGCCTGAAACGTGATCAAAAATACCCCAAAATGGCTTGAAATGCCCCAAAAAAACACTCACCGCCCCCAAAACCGCCTGAAACGCCCCCAAAAAACACCCCCGAATTGCCTGGAACGGGACCAAAAAACCCCCCAAACCCCAAAACCACCTGAAACGCCCCCAAAAATACCCCCCAAACCCAAAGCCCCCGGAGATGCCACCACTACGGACCCCTCGGAAGCTCCTGGAGATGCCACCACCACCAGGATGGACCCATCCCAAGCCCCTGGAGATGCCACCACCACCACCAGGGCTCCATCCCAAGCCCCTGGAGATGCCACCACCACCACGATGGACCCATCCGAAGCACCTGGAGATGCCACCACCACCATGATGGACCCATCTGAAGCACCTGGAGATGCCACCACCACGGTAGACGTGTCCAAACCATCCCAAGGTGCCACCACCAGCACCAGGGCTCCATCCGAAGCACCTGGAGATGCCACCACCACCACCATGGATCCATCTGAAGCACCTGGAGATGCCACCACCTCCAGGGCTCCATCCAATGCCCCTGGAGATGCCACCACCACCAGGATGGACCCATCTGAAGCCCCTGGAGATGCCACCACCACCACCAGGGCTCCATCCGAAGCCTCCGGAGATGCCACCACCCCCCCATCCCCTGCCAAAAGGTGGGCGGGGCTCCTCGAGGGGGCGGTTCCTCTCGTGGCCCCGCCCCTTTCCCCTCCCCCTCGTGCATCATTGGACAATAAAAGGCTGAGTCTCCGCCTCCATCTCTCTGGCCCCGCCCCCCTGAAGGGGACCCCAAAAACTCACCCATTTCGGGGGTTCCACCGGCTTTTATTTGTGCCCCGCCCCCTCCAGCTCCCAGCCAATGGCAGCGCAGGGGCTGCTATTTCCCCCCCCAACTATTGACCAATCCTGTGCCCTCCAGGGCTCCATCCAATGCCCCTGGAGATGCCACCACCACCAGGATGGACCCATCTGAAGCCCCTGGAGATGCCACCACCACCACCAGGGCTCCATCCGAAGCCTCCGGAGATGCCACCACCCCCCCATCCCCTGCCAAAAGGTGGGCGGGGCTCCTCGAGGGGGCGGTTCCTCTCGTGGCCCCGCCCCTTTCCCCTCCCCCTCGTGCATCATTGGACAATAAAAGGCTGAGTCTCCGCCTCCATCTCTCTGGCCCCGCCCCCCTGAAGGGGACCCCAAAAACTCACCCATTTCGGGGGTTCCACCGGCTTTTATTTGTGCCCCGCCCCCTCCAGCTCCCAGCCAATGGCAGCGCAGGGGCTGCTATTTCCCCCCCCAACTATTGACCA
>NW_015091260.1:54970-59254 GCF_001431845.1 Calidris pugnax
ACCTCCCCGCCCCGGCCACGCCCACCCCCTCCCTCAGCCAATGGCGTCGGGGGGTTGTCCATCCCCACCCTTCCCCCGCCGTGGGGAGAAGCTCCGCCCCCCGGGGGTGCCCCACCACGGGGAGGTTCTCCGTGGGGTTCTCCACCTTGAGGTTCTCCATGGGGTTCTCCAACTTGGGGTTCTCCTCCATGGGGTGCCCCACCTTGAGGTTCTCCATGGGGTTCTCCAACTTGAGGTTCTCCTCCATGAGGTTCTCCTCCGTGGGGTTCTCCAACTTGGGGTGCCCCACCTTGGGGTTCTCCACCTTGGGGTTCTTCATGGGGTCTTCCTCCATGGGGTTCTCCACCTTGAGGTTCTCCTCCATGGGGTTCTCCTCCACGGGGTCCTACTCCATGGGGTGCCCCACCTTGGACCTCCTGGTCTTGGGGTTCTCCTCCATCGTCTCCAAGCCCCGTTGACCCCCAACCATCTTGGGCTTCAGGTGCCCCTCCAACACCTCCAACCTTGGTTGACCCTCCAATATCTCCAAGCTTGGTTGACCTACTAAGCCCGGTTGACCCTCCAATCCTGGTTGACCTCCCAAGCCTGGTTGACCCTCAAAGCCTGGTTGACCCTCAAAGCCTGGTTGACCCTCCAACGTCTTTAAGCCTGGTTGACCCTCCAAGCCTGGTTGACCTTCCAAGCTTGGTTGACCCTCCAATGTCTTCAAGCCTGGTTGACCGTCGAAGCCTGGTTCTCCTTCCAACGGGGTTCTCCTCCATGGGGTGCCCCACCTTGAGGTTCTCCATGGGGTTCTCCAACTTGAGGTTCTCCTCCATGAGGTTCTCCTCCGTGGGGTTCTCCAACTTGGGGTGCCCCACCTTGGGGTTCTCCACCTTGGGGTTCTTCATGGGGTCTTCCTCCATGGGGTTCTCCACCTTGAGGTTCTCCTCCATGGGGTTCTCCTCCACGGGGTCCTACTCCATGGGGTGCCCCACCTTGGACCTCCTGGTCTTGGGGTTCTCCTCCATCGTCTCCAAGCCCCGTTGACCCCCAACCATCTTGGGCTTCAGGTGCCCCTCCAACACCTCCAACCTTGGTTGACCCTCCAATATCTCCAAGCTTGGTTGACCTACTAAGCCCGGTTGACCCTCCAATCCTGGTTGACCTCCCAAGCCTGGTTGACCCTCAAAGCCTGGTTGACCCTCAAAGCCTGGTTGACCCTCCAACGTCTTTAAGCCTGGTTGACCCTCCAAGCCTGGTTGACCTTCCAAGCTTGGTTGACCCTCCAATGTCTTCAAGCCTGGTTGACCCTCCAAGCCTGGTTGACCCTCCAACGTCTTCAAGCCTGGTTGACCCTCCAAGCCTGGTTGACCTTCCAAGTTTGGTAGGTTCTCCTCCATGAGGTTCTCCTCCGTGGGGTTCTCCAACTTGGGGTGCCCCACCTTGGGGTTCTCCACCTTGGGGTTCTTCATGGGGTCTTCCTCCATGGGGTTCTCCACCTTGAGGTTCTCCTCCATGGGGTTCTCCTCCACGGGGTCCTACTCCATGGGGTGCCCCACCTTGGACCTCCTGGTCTTGGGGTTCTCCTCCATCGTCTCCAAGCCCCGTTGACCCCCAACCATCTTGGGCTTCAGGTGCCCCTCCAACACCTCCAACCTTGGTTGACCCTCCAATATCTCCAAGCTTGGTTGACCTACTAAGCCCGGTTGACCCTCCAATCCTGGTTGACCTCCCAAGCCTGGTTGACCCTCAAAGCCTGGTTGACCCTCAAAGCCTGGTTGACCCTCCAACGTCTTTAAGCCTGGTTGACCCTCCAAGCCTGGTTGACCTTCCAAGCTTGGTTGACCCTCCAATGTCTTCAAGCCTGGTTGACCCTCCAAGCCTGGTTGACCCTCCAACGTCTTCAAGCCTGGTTGACCCTCCAACCCTGGTTGACCCTCAAAGCCTGGTTGACCCTCCAACTTCTCCAAGCCTGGTTGACCTTCCAAGTTTGGTTGACCCTCAAAGCCTGGTTGACCCTCAAAGCCCAGTTGACCCCGGAGGAGCTTCAAGCCCAACCTCCCCTCCAACATCTCCAAGCTGGGTTGCCCTTCCCAGCCCATCTTCCCCGCCAGCTCCTGGGCCTCCTCCAGGTGGACCCTCTGGTGGGTGATGAGGTTGGAGCTCTGGCTGAAGCGGCGGCCGCAGACCCCGCAGCCGTAGGGCCTCTCCCCGGTGTGGGTCCGGCCGTGCTGCTCCAGGTGGGCGCTGCGGAGGAAGGTCCTCCCGCAGACCCCGCAGCCGTAGGGCCGCTCCCCGGTGTGGATGCGTTGGTGTCTCACCAAGGTGGAGCTCACCCCGAAGGTCTTGCCGCACTCCCCGCAGCGGTAGGGCCGTTCCCCGCCGTGGGTCCGGCGGTGGAGGACCAGGTTGGACCTCAAGGAGAACGCTTGGCCGCACACCCCGCAGGAGAAGGGACGTTCCTCGCCGTGGGTCCGGCGGTGACGGGTCAAGGCCGAGAAGAGCCCGAAGGCCCGGCCGCACTCCCCGCAGCGGTGGGGCTGGAGACCCAAGTGGAGACGCCGGTGCTTGGCCAAGGTGGCCCCGTGGCCGAAACGTTTGCCGCAGTCGCCGCAGGAGAAGGGCTTCTCCCCCGTGTGGCGCCGTTGGTGCTGGAGGAGCTCGGAGCTCTGGACGAAGACCTTGCCGCAGTCGCCGCAGGAGAAGGGCTTGTCCCCGCCGTGGGTCTTGACGTGCTTCAGCAGGTTGGAGCGGTGGGAGAAGGTCTTGCCGCACGTCCCGCAGCGGTGGGGGCGCTCCACGGGGGCGGAGACGCAGCGGGAGGTCTCCTCGGGGAGTTGGGTGGGGACGTCAGGATGGTGGCCACCATGGGCTTGGTGGTGGTTGAGGTGGTGGTCGCTCTGGTTGAAGGCGTTGGGCTTCTCCCCACCACCGCTGTGGGTCTGGAGGTGCTGGGGCAGGTTGGAGGTCTCCTCGGGGAGTTGGGCGGGGACGTCAGGATGGTGGCCACCACAGGCTTGGTGGTGCTCAAGGTGATGGTCACTCTGGTTGGAGGTCTTGCTCTGGTTGGGACACGTGTAGGGCTTCTCCCCACCTCTGCTGTGGGTCTGGAGGTCACCTGTGGGTCTGGAGGTTGGGTTGGAGGTCTCCTCAGGGACCTGGCTGCAGACGTCAGGATGGTGGCCACCATGGGCTTGGTGCTGGTTGAGGTGGTGGTCACTCTGGTTGGAGGTCTTGCTCTGGTTGGGACACGTGTAGGGCTTCTCTCCATCACCGCTGTGGGTCTGGAGGTGCTGGGTTGGGTTGGAGGTCCCTTGGGGGCATTGACCATGGACGTGAGGATGGTGGCCACCATGGGCTTGGTGGTGCTCCAGGTGGTTGGAGGTCTTGCTCTGGTTGGGACACGCATAGGGCTTCTCTCCACCACCGCTGTGGGTCTGGAGGTCACCTGTGGGTCTGCCCACCTCTGCTGTGGGTCTGGAGGTCACCTGTGGGTCTGGAGGTTGGGTTGGAGGTCTCCTCAGGGACCTGGCTGCAGACGTCAGGATGGTGGCCACCATGGGCTTGGTGCTGGTTGAGGTGGTGGTCACTCTGGTTGGAGGTCTTGCTCTGGTTGGGACACGTGTAGGGCTTCTCTCCATCACCGCTGTGGGTCTGGAGGTGCTGGGTTGGGTTGGAGGTCCCTTGGGGGCATTGACCATGGACGTGAGGATGGTGGCCACCATGGGCTTGGTGGTGCTCCAGGTGGTTGGAGGTCTTGCTCTGGTTGGGACACGCATAGGGCTTCTCTCCACCACCGCTGTGGGTCTGGAGGTCACCTGTGGGTCTGGAGGTTGGGTTGGAGGTCTCCTCGGGGAGCTGACCATGGACGTCAGGATGGTGGCCACCATGGCTTTGGTGGTGCTCCAGGAGGTGGTCATCCTGCTTGGAGGTCTTCTCACAACCATAGGGCTTCTCCCCACAACTGCTGTGGGTCTGGAGGTGGTGGGGCAGGTTGTGGGGCGGGGAGGAGACCTCCCCACGCTCCCCACAGCAGGGTTGGGCAGCCCCACGGCCACCGTGGCCACCGCGGTGACCCTCCAGGGCCGACCACCGGGGGAAGGACCGGCCGCACCGGCTGCAGATGTAGGGCAGGGGGGTGGCTGTGGGGAGAAATATGGGGCAGGGTGGGTTGGGGGGCAGCGTCGGGGAGACCCACGGCACCTTCTGCCCCACATGGAGAAGACTTGGGGGTCCCGGAGGCCTTGACCTCCATTTTACCCCCCATTTTGCCTCATTTCAGCCCAATTCAAGGGGTCCCGG
>NW_015091260.1:61985-62864 GCF_001431845.1 Calidris pugnax
AGGTGGGAGGTTGGGGGGCGTCTGGGGGGTGTGGGGACTGGGATGTGTGGGGCCCAGACCCCTGGGACCCCCTTGATGTGTGGGGCCTGGGGTGTGTGGGGCCTGGACCCCCGGGACCCCTCAGGTGGGAGGTTGGGGGGCGCCTGGGGTGTGTGGGTCCCCAGGATCTGTGGGTCTCTGAGATGTGTGGGTCCTGGACTCTGGGGTCCCTTAGGGATCTGTGGGTCCCTGGGACATGTGGGCCCCAGACACTGGGGTCCCCCGAGACATGTGGGTCCACCAGGATATGTGGGTCCTGGGCTCTGGTGTCCCCAGGATCTGTGGGTCTCTGAGATGTGTGGGTCCTGGACTCTGGGGTCCCTTAGGGATCTGTGGGTCCCTGGGACATGTGGGCCCCAGACACTGGGGTCCCCCGAGACATGTGGGTCCACCAGGATATGTGGGTCCTGGGCTCTGGTGTCCCCAGGATCTGTGGGTCTCTGAGATGTGTGGGTCCTGGACTCTGGGGTCCCTTAGGGATCTGTGGGTCCCTGGGACATGTGGGCCCCAGACACTGGGGTCCCCCGAGACATGTGGGTCCACCAGGATATGTGGGTCCTGGGCTCTGGTGTCCCCAGGATCTGTGGGTCTCTGAGATGTGTGGGTCCTGGAGACCGGGGTCCTTTAGGGGTGTGTGGGTCCCAGACTCTGGTGTCCCCATGATCTGTGGGTCCCAGACTCTGAGGTCCTTGGGATCTGTGGGTCCCCTGGATCTGTGGGTCCCCAAGATGTGTGGGTCCCAGGAGTGTGTGGGTCCCCCAGATCTGTGGGTCCCAGATTCCAAAGTCCCCAGGATCTGTGGGTCTCTGAGATGTGTGGGTCTCCAGGATCTGTGGGTCC
>NW_015091260.1:62897-64652 GCF_001431845.1 Calidris pugnax
GTGTGGGGCCTGGACCCCCGGGACCCCTCAGGTGGGAGGTTGGGGGGCGCCTGGGGTGTGTGGGTCCCCAGGATCTGTGGGTCCCAGACTATGGGGTCCCCAGGATATGTGGGTCCCTGAGATGTGTGGGTCCTGGACTCTGGGGTCCCTTAGGGATCTGTGGGTCCCTGGGACATGTGGGCCCCAGACACTGGGGTCCCCCGAGACATGTGGGTCCACCAGGATATGTGGGTCCTGGGCTCTGGTGTCCCCAGGATCTGTGGGTCTCTGAGATGTGTGGGTCCTGGAGACCGGGGTCCTTTAGGGGTGTGTGGGTCCCAGACTCTGGTGTCCCCATGATCTGTGGGTCCCAGACTCTGAGGTCCTTGGGATCTGTGGGTCCCCTGGATCTGTGGGTCCCAGATCCCCAGGATCTGTGGGTCCCAGACTCTGGGGTCTTTGGGATATGTGGGTCCCAGGATGTGTGGGTCCCCAAGACGTGTGGGTCCCCATCATCTGAGAGGACCCCAAATCTCCCCCCCAAGGGCGTCCCCATGTCGGAGGCGGCGGAGGATGCGGAGGAGGCCTCGTCGGTGCCGGATGTGGGGTGTGCGCCCCCCGGGGACCCCCCGATCCGTGGGGCTGGGGGGGGGGGGGTGGGGGGGGGCGTGTGGGTCCCCTGGATCTGTGGGTCCCCAAGATGTGTGGGTCCCAGGAGTGTGTGGGTCCCCCAGATCTGTGGGTCCCAGATTCCAAAGTCCCCAGGATCTGTGGGTCTCTGAGATGTGTGGGTCTCCAGGATCTGTGGGTCCCAGATCCCCAGGATCTGTGGGTCCTGGGGATATGTGGGTCCCCGGGATGTGTGGGTCCCAGCCTTTGGGGTCCTTGGGATCTGTGGGTCCTCAGGATCTGTGGGTCCTGGGGGTGTGTGGGTCCCAGACTCTGGGGTCCCCAAGACATGTGGGTCTCCAGGATCTGTGGGTCCTTGGGATCTGTGGGTCCCCAGGATCTGTGGGTCCCAGATCCCCAGGATCTGTGGGTCCCCAAGATGTGTGGGTCCCAGACTCTGGGGTCCTTGGGATCTGTGGGTCCCAGGATGTGTGGGTCCCAGACTCCGAGGTCCCCTAGGGATCTGTGGGTCCCAGACTCTGGGGTCCCCAGGATCTGTGGGTCCCAGGATGTGTGGGTCCCAGACTCCGAGGTCCCCTAGGGATCTGTGGGTCCCAGGATGTGTGGGTCCCAGACTCCAGGGTCCCCAGGATCTGTGGGTCCTGGGGATCTGTGGGTCCCAGACTCCAGGGTCTCCAGGATCTGTGGGTCCCAGATGCTGGGGTCCCCGAGACGTGTGGGTCCTTGGGATCTGTGGGTCCCGGGGGTGTGTGGGTCCCAGACTCTGGGGTCCCTTAGGGATCTGTGGGTCCTTGGGATCTGTGGGTCCCAGACTCCGGGGTCCCCAGGATCTGTGGGTCCCAGACTCCAAGGTCCCTGGGATATGTGGGTCCTGGGGATCTGTGGGTCTCAGCCTTTGGGGTCCCCAGGATCTGTGGGTCCCAGACTCTGGGGTCTTTGGGATATGTGGGTCCCAGGATGTGTGGGTCCCCAAGACGTGTGGGTCCCCATCATCTGAGAGGACCCCAAATCTCCCCCCCAAGGGCGTCCCCATGTCGGAGGCGGCGGAGGATGCGGAGGAGGCCTCGTCGGTGCCGGATGTGGGGTGTGCGCCCCCCGGGGACCCCCCGATCCGTGGGGCTGGGGGGGGGGGGGTGGGGGGGGGCG
>NW_015091260.1:66124-70065 GCF_001431845.1 Calidris pugnax
GTCCCCTGGTTGTTGGGGTCCCCCTGGACTCCTGGGTCCTCTTGGGTGGGAGATTTGGGGTTCCCTCAGATGTTGGGGTCCCCTCTGGTGGGAGATTTGGGGATCCTCAGGTGCCTGGGTGGGAGGTTTGGGGGTCCCCAGACACCTGGGCCCTCTTGGGTGGGGGGTTTGGGGTCCTCCAGACTCCTGGGTCTTCTGGGATGGGGGTTCCTTGATGTTGGGGTCCCCTTGGGTGGGAAATTGGGGTCCCCCTGGACACCTGGGTGCCCCTGGGTGTGAGGTTTGGGGGTCCTCAGATGTTGGGGTCCCCTTGGGTGGGAGATTTGGGGGTCCCCAGATCCCTGGGTGGGAGATTTGGGGTCCTCCAGACTCCTGGGTCCCCTTGGAGGAGGTTCCTGGACGTTGGGGTCCCCTTGGGTGGGAATTTTGGGGGTCCCCAGACACCTGGGTCTCCTGGGATGGGGGTTCCTGGATGTTGGGGCCCCCTCTGGTGGGAGATTTGGGGGTCCCGGGTGCCTGGGTGGGAGATTTGGGGGGTCCCCAGATGTTGGGGTCCCCTTGGGATGGGGGTTCCTGGATGTTGGGGTCCCCTTGGGTGGGAGTTTTGGGGTCCCCCAGACTCCTAGACCCCCTTGGGTGGGAGATTTGGAGTTTTGGGGTCCCCTCTGGTGCTCCCTGCCGTGGGGTGACCCCCCCGTTGCGCTGTCCCCCCCCCAGGCCAGCAGGTGGCCATCAAGAAGATCCCCAACGCCTTCGACGTGGTGACCAACGCCAAGAGGACGCTGCGGGAGCTGAAGATCCTCAAGCACTTCAAGCACGACAACATCATCGGCATCAAGGACATCCTCAAACCCACCGTGCCCTACGGCGAGTTCCGCTCCGTGTGCGTGCCCCGGGGGGCGGCCGTGGGGGGCGGGCCCCACAGGAACATCTCCAGCCCCTGCTATATGCTGTTATGGAGCAGGAGCACACGTGGGATGGAGCCCACCTGGGCATCGGGGGCCATCGGGGGGTGGTGGGCTCCATAAGAACATCTCCAGCCCCTGCTATATGCTGTTATGGAGCAGGAGCACACGTGGGATGGAGCCCACCTGGGCATCGGGGGCCATCGGGGGGTGGTGGGCTCCATAAGAACATCTCCAGCCCCTGCTATATGCTGTTATGGAGCAGGAGCACACGTGGGATGGAGCCCACCTGGGCATCGGGGGCCATCGGGGGGTGGTGGGCTCCATAGGAACATCTCCAGACCCTCCTGAGTCCTCTCATGGGGCAGGAGGAGACGTGGGATGGAGCCCACCTGGGCATCGAGGGCCATTGGGTGGTGGTGGGCTCCATAAGAACATCTCCAGCCCCTGCTATATGCTGTTATGGAGCAGGAGGACACGTGGGATGGAGCCCACCTGGGCATTGGGGTCCATCAGGGGTTGGTGGGCTCCATAGGAACATCTCCAGCACCTCCTGGGGGCTCCTGTGGGGCAGGAGGAGACGTGGGATGGAGCCCACCTGGTCCCCTGGGTCCATCGGGTGGTGGTGGGCCCCACAGGAACATCTCCATCCCTTTCTATATGCCCTTGTGGGGCAGGAGGAGACGTGGGATGCAGCCCACCTGGGCATTGGGGGCCATCAGGTGGTGATGGGCTCCATAGGAACATCTCCATCCTCTCCTGGGGGCTCCTGTGGGGCAGGAGGAGATGTGGGATGGAGCCCACCTGGTCTCCTGGGTCCATCAGGGGTTGGTGGGCCCCATAGGAACATCTCCATCCTCTCCTGTGGGGCAGGAGGACACATGGGATGGAGCCCACCTGGTCTCCTGGGTCCATCGGTTGATGATGACCCCCACAGGAACATCTCCATCCCCTCCTGGGGACTCCTGTGGGGCAGGAGGAGACGTGGGATGGAGCCCACCTGGTCTCCTGGGTCCATGGGGTGGTGGTGGCCCCACAGGAACATCTCCATCCCCTCCTAAGGGTAGGAGAACCCACTAGGGGGGACGCTCTAGACCTTTTTTTCCCCCCCCAACCTCTCTCCTGCCCCACTTCACCCCACAGCTACGTGGTGCTGGACCTGATGGAGAGCGACCTCCACCAGATCATCCACTCGGCGCAGCCCCTGACGCTGGAGCACGTCCGCTACTTCCTCTACCAGCTCCTGCGGGGCCTCAAGTACATCCACTCGGCCAACGTCCTCCACCGCGACCTCAAGCCCAGCAACCTCTTGGTCAACGAGAACTGCGAGCTGAAGATCGGCGATTTCGGCATGGCCCGGGGCTTGGGGGCCGACCCCCGGCAGGCCAAGGCCTTCCTCACCGAGTACGTGGCCACCCGCTGGTACCGCGCCCCCGAGCTCCTCCTCTCCCTCCACCGTTACACCCGCGCCATCGACATGTGGTCGGTTGGTTGCATCTTCGCCGAGATGTTGGGTCGACGTCAACTCTTCCCCGGTCGTAACTACGTCCACCAGCTCCAGCTCATCATGGCCGTCTTGGGGACGCCCCCCGCCACCGTCATGGCGGCCATCGGGGCCGAGAGGGTCAGGGCCTACGTCCAGAGCTTGCCCCCGCGCCCGCCCGTCCCTTGGGAGAACCTCTTCGGCGACGCCGAACCGGACGCTTTGGCTCTTTTGGGGAGGATGTTGCGTTTCGACCCCCGGGAGCGGGTGGGCGTGGCCGAGGCTTTGCGTCACCCGTTTTTGGCCAAATACCACGATCCCGAGGACGAGCCCGAGTGCGTCCCCGCCTTCGACTTCGCCTTCGACCGCCGCATCCTCACCAAGGAGGAGATCAAGGCGGCCATCGTGGCCGAGATCGCCGACTTCCACGCGCGACGCGACGGCATCCGACGGCAAATCGCCTTCGCCCCGGCTGGCGACGGTGGAAGTGGAGGTGGCCACGCGGCCAACGGGGCCGTGGCCAACCTTAACGTCCCCACGGGGGACATCAACGCGGTCAACGCGGCCAACGTTGGCGTCAACGCAGTCAACGCGGCCAACATTGGCGTCAACGCAGCCAACGTGGGCATCAACACAGTCAACGTTGGCGTCAACGCGGTCAACGCAGCCAACATGGGCATCAACGCGGCCAACGTTGGTGTCAACGCGGTCAACATGGGCATCAACACGGTCAACGTGGGTGTCAACGCGGCCAACGTTTGACCAGCGTCAACGTGGCCACCATCGGCGCCGCCGCGGCCAATGGCAACGTCAACGCCGCCAACGCCGCGGTGGCCAACGTTGGCCCCTCCTGGCCCTGCGCCGACGTGGACATGCCGAGCCCCGGCCCCGCCCCTGCCCCCGACTGTCCAATGGACTCTCCCCGGGTGAAGGCGGAGCCGGGGGCGCCCCCCGCCCCCAAGAGGGACGGGGCCATCTCCGATGACACCAAGGCCGCGCTCAAGGCCGCGCTCCTCAAGTCGGCCATGAGGAACAAGAGCAAAGGTGAGGGGGCGCCCGGGTCTCCTGGAAGGGCTGTGGGTGGGGTTGGTGGCTCCATCCTTGGTCTGATGGGTCCCAAGGGTTGGTGGTGGTTGGGTTGGGTCGGGTCGGTTGGAATTGGGGTTGGGTCAGTTGGTTGTGGTTGGGTTGTGGTTGGAATGGTGGCTTCATCTCTGGTCTCTTCCGTCCCTGAGGTTGGTTGTGGTTGGGTTGGGTGGGTTTGGTTGGGTTGTGGTTGAGTTTGGTTGGTTTTGGTTGGGTTGGTTGAGGTTTTGGTTGGGTTGGTTGAAGTTTTGGTTGGGTTTGGTTGAGGTTGGGTGAGGTCAGTTGGGTTGTGGTTGGGTTTGGTTGGGTTGTGGTTGGGTTTGGTTGGGTTGTGGTTGGGTTTGGTTGGTCGTGCTTGGGTTTGGTTGAGGTTGGGTGAGGTTGGTTGGGTTGTGGTTGGGTCTGTTGGGTTTTGGTTGGGCTTGATTGAGGTTTTGGTTGGGTTGGGTTGAGGTTGGTTGAGGTGA
>NW_015091261.1:0-2943 GCF_001431845.1 Calidris pugnax
CCCACACAGCTGCCCTCCCCACACTATCATCTCCCCATCTGCCACCAGAGCCCCTGCCCATGGCTGAAGGCTCTGGGCTACGCTGCAGGACACAGATAAGGGAAACAGTTCCTTTATTCTCCTCTTCTCCCTGTCCTATAACCCAACAAGGCATGATCTCTGACACACAGTACTGCAAACATCTCACACGTGGGGAAGGGATAAATATAAGAAGTGGATGAGCACACCCAGAGACACCAAAGCACTGAAAACAGTTTCCAGCCCAACAACTTGTCAGCATTTAAAGAGGTCGCTTCCTGCAGTTTCCTTTAAAGTTTGTCTCTCTAATTCCACAGCGAAGTTCTTAAAGGTGGTGGGTGGCCTCTTGCTCAAAGCTACACAAATTCCAGAAGGCGGCACACTGCGCTGAATTTTAAAGAGGGTTTCAGGAATTAGACTCATAATCCTGATGTCTTCACCCAGCAAGTCAGTAGAAGTCAAGCTAGAGAACTAAGCGAGCAGACACATGGATAAATATTAAATAGTGAGAAAGTATGGGGTTTAAAGGAAAATATATTCACGAATGTGTTGAAGTTCCAAGAGAGATTACGTGGATAAACTAAGACAGGCCACCTAGACTTCAGGATTTCCAGAAGGTCCCCTCTGATCTCCAAGAAAACTAAACAGCTATGTTTATGGATAAATAATTAGGTAAGACAGGAGAGAGATGGTACAGTCAGTTTTCACAAAGGAGTGAGATAACCCCTTGAGTCCCATAGATCTCTCTACTGCAGCCTTCTCTTTTACATCCTTAAGCATGAAAAAGGTGGGGTGAGAAAAAGGAGATTTTGTTTCAATAGCAAATCACTTGCTGACAATATTAAATCATTAACATGAAAGCGAACTCTAAAGCACACTCCTGTCCCCTGAAATGCCTTACACAACAGGGATTTGGTTACAGATAACTTCAGAGTCCATCAGCACTCCTTCTTGGATTGATTTCTGCAGGTTCTGGATCCCACACACCTTTCTTTTCATGTTCTTGCTCCAGTGGCTCCAGAATACCATCATCTTCATCCCTGTACCCGTAGTATTCTGCATCAATGGACTTCATCAGCTCAGCTCGAGTCTTCCGGGGCGGTGGGAGGGCTGCAAGAACACACGACTGTCATTCATACTGGAGTCCCAGTATGGAGCAAGGCTACTATATTAAAGGAACTGAAAAACTGTCCCAAGCTCCCCCAGACCATGTCATACTTCCCATAATTTTTCCTTGCATATGGCAAAAAGGAGCTGATTCAGCATTTTCAGGGCCAAATAATTCCCACTCGTTCTATGACAAATCAAAATATAAGATTTTATCCACTTACATCTAGTTTTTCCTGTTATGAAAGCTGGTTCCTGCTTCTAAAATTATGTCCAAGCCAACTTTTTTTTTTTTTTTTCCAAATTATGAACTCAAGAGTACAGTTTAGAACTTATCAATAAAGTTAACCTGTTACGCTGGAGGGTTTCTACGGAACATTAGTCCTTGCTATTTTGAACTCCTGGGAGAAAACACTTTACTCTTATTTCTTTAATTAAACTGCAAACAGCCAAAGGTGTTCTTTGCCCAAAGAAACAGCATTTAATTACTCGTGTTCAACATTTAATTTAGTCAATCTAAGGCACAGCCCAGGTGTTTGCTGTTACTTGCACTCCCCCCATACTACAGCACATCTCTTACTCCAGAGATCCTAGGGGGCAGGCTCAGGTCAGGGAAGAGTTGCTATTTACTTACGCTCCTTTTCGAAAAGTTCTCTAACTCCTGGTAAATCCTTTGCAGCTCCAAAATATTTGTAACCTCTGTTTCCAGGAACTTCTTTCCCTTCATGATCTAACATTTTTGGTCCAATCCGCTGGAAAATAAACAGAATTAATTGTTTAAAAATGTATTCCTTTTGCATCTTGTATTTCCTTGGCCTCTTACTAGATGAAAGGACTGAGAAAGGAGGTATGTTACACCAGTTCAAACAACCCCACAAGTAAAAGGCCCTCATAGCTCATTTTTACATACATTCTCTTCTTTTAATACAAATCACAGTTAAAACAACCACACGAACCACACCTGATTCACCTTGACATAAAACAGCCAACCCTGCCATCCTCTGTACTAGTATATTCAGGCATCAGACAAACAAGCTTTACTAAGTCTGACAATAAGCAGAATTTGCTGTTTTGATAAGTGAGAACTAGTCCCATTATTTAATTTTCAGCAGTAACGAGGTGAGCTAAGTGAAAACCTTTCTACAGACTGATAAAGGACAATACAGGAAAAAACCCCCCCCCCCCTGATGGGTCAAATCAGAGCATGGCTGCAAACTCCTACCAGGAAGGTAAGCCCTCCTGAACCCGTGTTCCCAATGAAAAGCCTGATTTTCTCATCATTGAAACAAATATTTCTTCTAACACAATCTAACATCTTTAGGGGCTGAATAAAGTTCCTCTCTAATAGGTTAGATATACTAACCAAGTAATACGTGGTTAGCTGAACATTGCACAGATGTCCTCACTAGTCAACTAGTCAAGCAGAACAACGAGGTAGGACAAACTAATCCCCACTTACAGCATAATCTGGACCTCCCAGCTCCTTTATTCTGAATTCCCAGTGTCCCTTCTCCCTCAGAAGTTTGTTTATTTCATCATTCAGGTCCCGAATTCTGAATTCACCTAATCCGGCTGTTAATGAAAAAGGCAATAAATTAGGCAGCTTCCTAGAAGCACCAGAATAATCTCAGAATTTATGCAATGGAAACAGTACAGTTCACATGAAATTTGATTTCTGCTGTAACTGCTTGCGACTGGAGATTCAAAAAAAACCAAAACGTAATTAGAAAAATCTTACCATTTTGAATCTGTGCCACTTTCTTGGATATTTCACCAATGATCTAGGTAAATAAGAACACATAAGTTAATTTCTAAAAA
>NW_015091261.1:19617-26859 GCF_001431845.1 Calidris pugnax
CATGATTCCAATTCTGTAACTCCCTGCTAGGCTGCTGTATCTCTACCACACAGCAGAGTGCTAGTGAGAGCACTAAAACAGGTTTTAAGAAGCTTAATCAGTGACATCACCAATGTCTAAAAACCCTAGGGAGGTGCAAGATCAATGCAACCAGGCAGTACAAAATGTCTACACCAACAGGAGTCAGCAGTCATTCCCCCGGGCTCCCAACATTAAAATGCTCTCCCTGAGAAAGCAAGGTCTAACGAACAGAAAAGGTAGCCCAAATTAAGAAGTTTTTTCAATACTTTGTCTCATAAAAAATTAACACTTCTGATCACAAGGTAAAAACCACAAGAGCCCAGACAACAAGTGACCCTAAGAGAATCTTGGCTGTTGTACGTTAATAGTAAGTACACCGATTGGTTCTGTTAGCATCTCTAGCTTTGTTATTTCAAGTGGCACAATCATCAAAGATGGTAATTTTCTTAAACAAGCACACGAAGCCAGCCAAGCTACCTCTCCTGTCTGCAACTTGCCAGACAAACATGGATTGGGAGGTGGCTCTGGGAGCGCTGCCCCACACAGCTGCCCTCCCCACACTATCAGCCGTCTGCCACCAGAGCCCCTGCCCATGGCTGAAGGCTCTGGGCTACGCTGCAGGACACAGATAAGGGAAACAGTTCCTTTATTCTCCTCTTCTCCCTGTCCTATAACCCAACAAGGCATGATCTCTGACACACAGTACTGCAAACATCTCACACGTGGGGAAGGGATAAATATAAGAAGTGGATGAGCACACCCAGAGACACCAAAGCACTGAAAACAGTTTCCAGCCCAAAAACTTGTCAGCATTCAAAGAAGTCACTTCCTGCAGTTTCCTTTAAAAGTTTGTCTCTCTAATTCCACAGCGAAGTTCTTAAAGGTGGTGGGTGGCCTCTTGCTCAAAGCTACACAAATTCCAGAAGGCGGCACACTGCGCTGAATTTTAAAGAGGGTTTCAGGAATTAGACTCATAATCCTGATGTCTTCACCCAGCAAGTCAGTAGAAGTCAAGCTAGAGAACTAAGCGAGCAGACACGTGGATAAATATTAAATAGTGAGAAAGTATGGGGTTTAAAGGAAAATATATTCACGAATGTGTTGAAGTTCCAAGAGAGATTACGTGGATAAACTAAGACAGGCCACCTAGACTTCAGGATTTCCAGAAGGTCCCCTCTGATCTCCAAGAAAACTAAACAGCTACGTTTATGAATAAATAATTAGGTAAGAAAGGAGAGAGACAGAACAGTCAGTTTTCACAAAGGAGTGAGATAACCCCTTGAGTCCCATAGATCTCTCTACTGCAGCCTTCTCTTTTACATCCTTAAGCATGAAAAAGGTGGGGTGAGAAAAAGGAGATTTTGTTTCAATAGCAAATCACTTGCTGACAATATTAAATCATTAACATGAAAGCGAACTCTAAAGCACACCCCTGTCCCCTGAAATGCCTTACACAACAGGGATTTGGTTACAGATAACTTCAGAGTCCATCAGCACTCCTTCTTGGATTGATTTCTGCAGGTTCTGGATCCCACACACCTTTCTTTTCATGTTCTTGCTCCAGTGGCTCCAGAATACCATCATCTTCATCCCTGTACCCGTAGTATTCTGCATCAATGGACTTCATCAGCTCAGCTCGAGTCTTCCGGGGCGGTGGGAGGGCTGCAAGAACACACGACTGTCATTCATACTGGAGTCCCAGTATGGAGCAAGGCTACTATATTAAAGGAACTGAAAAACTGTCCCAAGCTCCCCCAGACCATGTCATACTTCCCATAATTTTTCCTTGCATATGGCAAAAAGGAGCTGATTCAGCATTTTCAGGGCCAAATAATTCCCACTCGTTCTATGACAAATCAAAATATAAGATTTTATCTACTTACATCTAGTTTTTCCTGTTATGAAAGGAGGTTCCTGCTTCTAAAATTATGTCCAAGCCAACCTTTTTTTTTTTTTTTCCAAATTATGGACTCAAGAGTACAGTTTAGAACTTATCAATAAAGTTAACCTGTTACGCTGGAAGGTTTCTACGGAACATTAGTCCTTGCTATTTTGAACTCCTGGGAGAAAACACTTTACTCTTATTTCTTTAATTAAACTGCAAACAGCCAAAGGTGTTCTTTGCCCAAAGAAACAGCATTTAATTACTCGTGTTCAACATTTAATTTAGTCAATCTAAGGCACAGCCCAGGTGTTTGCTGTTACTTGCACTCCCCCCATACTACAGCACATCTCTTACTCCAGAGATCCTAGGGGGCAGGCTCAGGTCAGGGAAGAGTTGCTATTTACTTACGCTCCTTTTCGAAAAGTTCTCTAACTCCTGGTAAATCCTTTGCAGCTCCAAAATATTTGTAACCTCTGTTTCCTGGAACTTCTTTCCCTTCATGATCTAACATTTTTGGTCCAATCCGCTGGAAAATAAACAGAATTAATTGTTTAAAAATGTATTCCTTTTGCATCTTGTATTTCCTTGGCCTCTTACTAGATGAAAGGACTGAGAAAGGAGGTATGTTACACCAGTTCAAACAACCCCACAAGTAAAAGGCCCTCATAGCTCATTTTTACATACATTCTCTTCTTTTAATACAAATCACAGTTAAAACAACCACAC
This sequence comes from Calidris pugnax, assembly GCF_001431845.1. Lineage (NCBI taxonomy): Eukaryota > Metazoa > Chordata > Aves > Charadriiformes > Scolopacidae > Calidris > Calidris pugnax. The sequence goes on from NW_015091261.1 coordinate 22,250, forward strand.
GAACCACACCTGATTCACCTTGACATAAAACAGCCAACCCTGCCATCCTCTGTACTAGTATATTCAGGCATCAGACAAACAAGCTTTACTAAGTCTGACAATAAGCAGAATTTGCTGTTTTGATAAGTGAGAACTAGTCCCATTATTTAATTTTCAGCAGTAACGAGGTGAGCTAAGTGAAAACCTTTCTACAGACTGATAAAGGACAATACAGGAAAAAACCCACCCCCCACTGATGGGTCAAATCAGAGCATGGCTGCAAACTCCTACCAGGAAGGTAAGCCCTCCTGAACCCGTGTTCCCAATGAAAAGCCTGATTTTCTCATCATTGAAACAAATATTTCTTCTAACACAATCTAACATCTTTAGGGGCTGAATAAAGTTCCTCTCTAATAGGTTAGATAATACTAACCAAGTAATACGTGGTTAGCTGAACATTGCACAGATGTCCTCACTAGTCAACTAGTCAAGCAGAACAACGAGGTAGGACAAACTAATCCCCACTTACAGCATAATCTGGACCTCCCAGCTCCTTTATTCTGAATTCCCAGTGTCCCTTCTCCCTCAGAAGTTTGTTTATTTCATCATTCAGGTCCCGAATTCTGAATTCACCTAATCCGGCTGTTAATGAAAAAGGCAATAAATTAGGCAGCTTCCTAGAAGCACCAGAATAATCTCAGAATTTATGCAATGGAAACAGTACAGTTCACATGAAATTTGATTTCTGCTGTAACTGCTTGCGACTGGAGATTCAAAAAAAACCAAAACGTAATTAGAAAAATCTTACCATTTTGAATCTGTGCCACTTTCTTGGATATTTCACCAATGATCTAGGTAAATAAGAACACATAAGTTAATTTCTCAAAAAAAAAAAAAAAAAAAAAACCCAAAAAAAAACACCTGATTAGGCTCCATGCATTTTGCTCCCAGCAGCTAACTTACCCATCTTTCTTGCCCTCCAGACCCATTCCCTTTTCAGAATTTTATACTGTGGAATTAATTGCTTGCAAAAGCATAAAATATTTTTGGTTTTCCTGTGTAGTCCTCCTCCTCTCTGCCTTTCTTAGCTCTCATAAACTTTCTAAAAATATGCTGAGAGTGTAATTCATCCTGGGTATAATTCCAGAGATCAAGCTACTTAGGAAGCAATCTTGTAGAAACATAAGGTGAGTTCTTCATATTCTGAGTTTGATGACAGGAAAGGAAATTTTGGAAAGGACTTCTCTCTCACTTGGTTCCTATATTTTTCAAGACTGACACCTGAAGTAGAGACTCAGTGGTTAATGCAGATGGGATCTGCTATATGCCTAGACCATTAACTATTATGGTCATACTTGGAAAGATTTTTCATAGAAGCAATGTTTAGATCTCTAATAATGGCTGTGGAAAATCAAGAACACAAAATACATTTGTAAACGGAAATAAGGTTTTCACAGCTACAGTTCTTTTCCAGGGTACTGGAATATTGCATAAGGATACTATACAAAAAAGAAGTTGAATGAAAACACTTAACCTGCAAGGATTTTTTCTTCACTTTTCCTTCTGTTTATAGACTATCACGTCTCTTTAAATGTTGCAGGGAAACTGAACACCTTTCTTTTTTAAAAAAAAAAAAAAAAAAAGCAAACCCTAGAAAGATCCAACTTCTAAGCTGCTTTTTTGATCTAGAAAATGGACCTGAGCCTATCAATTTCAAGTATCAACACAGAATGTATTCAGACACAATTAAATTACCTCAGAAGCTTAAAACCCAAGGTTTTTACAGCAGTCCATGTGATGGGGGTGGGAGCCTGTGAAGTACAGGGAAAGGCTGAGGGAGAACTGGGTTTGATCCATCTTAAGATGAAGAAAACCTACTGCTGTCTTGTGGAAGGTGTAGAGAAGCCAGAGCCAGACTGTTTGAGAGGTGCACGACAATGGGACAAGTAGCAACAAACACAAGTTGGAACAGGGGAAATTCTGATTAAATTCAAGGGGGGAAAAAAAATCATTAAGGTAATCAAGCACTGGAACAGGGGCACCAAAAAGCTGTGGAATCCAAATCCCTGAAGGTATTAAAAAAAATCTGTTGGACATGGCCCTGAGCAACTGGATGTGGTAGGTCCTGCTTTGAACACCCTGGTGAAGCACATGATCTTTGTTGAGAGATATTAGTTGTTTAGCTTAAATAAGTAACTTTTAATTACAGTAAATTACTTAGAGTTATAATATGGTGTGATTTACACTGTTTGCCTAGCTTTACTTGGCATGAGTCACTAGATCTGCTGAAGCCTTTAGGCCACAATAAAGTTAATTTTCTATAATAATTTTCCTAGCAGCTGGTACAGTGCTGTGTTTAGCTTTTTTAGGAAGAGGAAAATGTCAATAGCAGGGCTGATGTTTTGGTAGTGTTTTCCCAAGCCTGGGACTTCTCAGTTCCCCACGTTCTATCAGCGAGCGCAGGTGCACAAGAAACATAAACCAGAAGATAAGGAGGGGACAACCCTCAGCAGAGACTGCAAATCAGCAAGGTAAGAGCAGCCAACAGCTGCTCTGTCTGGACACAGAAAAAGAATCCAATGCGGTGTTAGAAAACCCCATCTGGACCATTGGACTAAAAGATGCATGAACAGAGTGTGAAGAGCAGCAGGTGAGGGGTGGGTGTAGAGATGGCAAGGGTGTAACTGCCCAGGGATTTCTTCGTTCAATGTCCCTCTCTGGAGGCACCCAGCCCAGGCTGAGCCTTTCAATTAAATCATTTATTTTTATAAAACCTGACACTCAAGACTCTGCTGCAGGAAACTCAGGGTCAAACCCAAAGGAGTGCACCAAGGAGAGAGACAGAGGGAGAGTGTGTGTGCATGTAAAAATTTGTAATCAGGCTGCCTAAATAGGAAGTGCTAAATTAGAATATCTGTAGCTTAACATTACCTGTCGCCTCCATTTCTCAGCTTTAGGCAATTCATTACACTCTGATGCCAAGAAAGGTCTTCGTTCCTGTTTGACAGAAAGCCACACACCACGAAGTTTTAATCCAGCATCACCATATTTACAGCATTTCACGCAAACTTTATTGCTTAATCCCAAACTATGCTACCAAGCTCCAGTGCCTACTGCTCCCACATAAGTGGAAAACAACCAAATTAAACCATCACAGAATGTAAAAATCTACTTGAACCCACTTTATTCAAAAGAAAATGTCACCTGTTTTTTTCAAAACACCCCACAAACCTCTCCAATACAAATAACATTCCATTTAGGGCATCTGAGTTATCACATCATTTCCATTATACTAGAATCTAAATAAAATCCACTGTCTTCCAAACAGCGATTAAGTTTAGGCCTTTCTTTCTCAATTGCTACTATTTAAATAATGTAATTTTTTTTCCCCAAGATGATTTTGTTTTGTACTCTTCCCAACTAACTACAGTTTATCCAAAACACCTTTATTCCAACCTTCTTCACATTCCATGGACTTGCTTACAAAAACTAGTATTTCATCTTAACCTCTAGGACTCTGTGTAGGGACCCTTCCCTACAGTATTTCCACAGCTCGACCTTTTATATATTAAAAAGCCTTTCTTGACATAATTTACCAGAAACTCTATTCCATCTTATTCTCTGGCTATAATTAATGGAATCTTTTCCACCATAGTTTCCCCAAACTGTTATTTTCCACTTTACTGTTTCATATTGCTTGCACTTGTGTGTAAAACATCATTTCTTAACATAGGACACCTCAGTTTCCAGAATTCTTCTAATTAAAAATTATAAACCTGTACCCAAAAAGAGGTTACTGAGAACACTCTGATCCCCACATAAATATTCTTGCAATTTGAGTTATGATTCCGTGAAAAATGTACAGGAATATCCAGAGATAGCTGAGAATCAGTCTTTAAGGTTCTTCTGCATGGTTTGAGGGATGCTATTTCTCTCACTGTAGTGGTGGGGTTTTTTTAATTATGAGTTGTTAAGTTCATTTTTTTTGGTTAATCTTACACCAATCAAAAAAAAAAAAGCTGCACAATAGTAAAGAGAATTATGAACAGAGGCACAGCTATCATCTCTTGGGTTAATAACATGCCAATGTTATGTCTCATGCAAGCCTCAAGTTCACAATGATTCTGAAGACCCTCTTCCATGGTTACTGTTTTGTCAGAACACACCTATGAACAAGACTATGAGAAGGATTTCTCTACCTCCTCTGGGAAGAAATCCAAACAAACCTTGTGATTACAGTCAGTAAAAGTAAGTGCACATGAATCAATTTGCGTATGTAGTTGCAGAAGGAGGTAACTTTCTGTTTTCTGCCCAGCATGCTGCCTCCATTTATAGCATTATTGGAGTTGGGTTTTGTGTTTTGCGTTTAAACTACTAGTTATTCTACCTGCATTACATAAAAAAAATAAGCAATGTTCAGATTTCACTTTCTTCTCAGCAGCCAAGCCAACACACCTCTGAAACACATAACTAATTAACCCATTTATGTAAGAAAATTCTCTTTGCCACTTCTGTTTTACATCACTGCAAAATGCAGTCCCTGCTGCAGCTGCCTTCCAGATAACTAGTGCCGTGCTCCTACGGACACCTGTATCTGGCAGATGACCCTTCTGACAGCTGTCAGGCAGCTC
>NW_015091262.1:0-1627 GCF_001431845.1 Calidris pugnax
CACCAGGAGCTCCTCTCCTGGAATTCCCTAGAAAGTTCACCAGGAGCTTCACTGGGAATTCACCAGGAGCCCCCCTCCAGGAATTCCCTGGGAAGTTCACCAGGACCTTCACTGGAAGGTCACCAGGAAGGTCACCAGGAGCCCCTCTCCTGGAATTCCCAGCGAAGTTCACCAGAAGCTTCACCAGGAACCTCATGGGAAGGTCACCAGGAAGGTCACCAGGAGCTCCTCACCAGGAATTCCCTGGGAAGTTCACCGGGAGCTTCACCAGGATTCACCAGGAGCCTCAAGGGAAGGTCACCAGAAGCTTTACTGGGAATTCACTGGGAGCCCCTCCCAGGGAATTCCTGGTGAAGGTCACCAGGAGCTTCATGGAAAGGTCACCAGGAGCCCTTCTCCTGGAATTCCCTGGGAAGTTCACCGGGAGCTTCACCAATTCACTGGGAGCTTCATGGGAAGGTCACCAGGAAGGTCACCAGGAGCTCCTCTCCTGGAATCCCCTGGGAAGTTCACCAGGAGCTTCACCAGGAGCCTCATGGGAAGGTCACCAGGAAGGTCAATAGGAGCTCCTCACCAGGAATTCCCAGTGAAGTTCACCGGGAGCCTCAAGGGAAGGTCACCAGAAGCTTTACTGGGAATTCCCTAGGAGCCCCTCCCAGGGAATTCCTGGCAAAATTCACCAGAAGCTTCACCAGGAGCTTCATGGAAAGGTCACCAGGAGCCCCTCTCCTGGAATTTCCTGGGAAGTTCACCAGGATCTTCACTGGAAGGTCACCAGGAAGGTCACAGGGAGCCCCTCTCCTGGAATTCCCAGTGAAGTTCACCAGGAGCTTCACCAGGAACCTCATGGGAAGGTCACCAGGAAGGTCAATAGGAGCTCCTCACCAGGAATTCCCAGTGAAGTTCACCAGGAGCTTCACTGGGAATTCACCGGGAGCCTCAAGGGAAGGTCACCAGGAAGGTCACCAGAAGCTTTACTGGGAATTCACCAGGAGCCCCTCTCCAGGAATTCCCTAGGAAGTTCACCAGGAGCTTCACTGGGATTCACCAGGAACCTCACGGGAAGGTCACCAGGAGCCCCTCTCCTGGAATTTCCTGGGAAGTTCACTGGGAGCTTCACTGGGAATTCACTGGGAGCTTCACAGGAAGGTCACCAGGAGCCCCTCCCAGGGAATTCCCAGCAAAGTTCACCAGGAGCCTCACAAGAAGGTCACCGGGAGCTCCTCTCCAGGAATTCCCTGGGAAGTTCACCAGAAGCTTCACTGGGATTCACTGGGAGCCTTCACTAGAAGGTCACCAGGAAGGTCACCAGGAGCCCCTCTCCAGGAATTCCCTGGGAAGTTCACCGGGAGCTTCACTGGGAATTCACCAGGAGCTTCACTGGAAGGTCACCAGGAAGGTCACCAGAAGCTTTACTGGGAATTCACTGGGAGCCCCTCCCAGGGAATTCCTGGTGAAGTTCACCAGGAGCTTCACGGGAAGGTCACCAGGAGCCCCTCTCCTGGAATTTCCTGGGAAGTTCACCAGGAAGGTCACTGGGAGCCCCTTGCCAGGAATTCCCTGGAAAGTTCACCAGAAGCTTCACTGGGAATTCACTGGGAGCCTCAGGGGAAGGTCACCAGGAAGG
>NW_015091263.1:0-822 GCF_001431845.1 Calidris pugnax
AAAAAGGCATAAAAGGGGAAAATTACCCATCCTCTGAGCGGTGCCCAAGTGGGAACCCGAGTGCAGAGATCTCGCAGCACTCGGATCACGATGACGCACGACTTCAGCCCGTTGGCCCTGGCCTAGAAGGAGGAAGGAAAAGCAGAGCCACCTTCAATAAAATCCACCCAAACAGAACAAATTCACGTTTCGTGGGGTTTTTGGGTTGGTTTGGGGTTTTTTTTTTTTTGGCGGGGCTACTTTGTCAAGGGGAAAAAAGTCTTTTTTTTTTTTTGGTGTTACCATCTTACAACTTCTAAGTGGAGCGCAGGGAGGCAACATTACTCTTAAGACAAAGCAGCAGCTTAGGCATCATCTACTCTTTTAAGAAAAAAAAAAACACAACACAAAGGTCCTGCCAAACGTTTAATCTGCTTTAAGTGCTTCTTTAGCAACTGTCCCGTCGACAGGCGCTAAGGTCAGCACCTCTAACCGGCGTTAAAAAGTATTTTAAATAGAAAAAAAAATTAAAAGAAATTAAAAATAATAAAAAAAAATGATAGTTAGCCCTTTAAAGAGTCTTACAATTTTTTTTTTTTTTAATTTTTTTTCTACTTAAAAGACAAATATAAGAACAAAATGCAAACCTGGAACCACTTGGCGTGTCGCAGTGACGCCAAGGCAGCAAGGCATTTCTGCCTGTCCAGAACGTCCGGGGAGTCGGTGACTGAGAGCGTTTCTAGTCGTGGATGGAATAAGAAGACAAGGCACAGTTTGACCAAGGGGGTTCTGTCAGGCCGGAGAGGGGACGAGGCAGCTTCCTACCGGGCAGCTGGGGGGGGG
>NW_015091263.1:920-7959 GCF_001431845.1 Calidris pugnax
CAAAATTGGATGGCCAGGGAAGGAGTGAGATTATTCTGAGAGGAGTCAGGGGGTGAGACCCCACGGGAGGGGAGAGAACTTCTTTACGGCTCAAAAAGGTGATGAACGAGGCCAGGAATAGGTAAGAAAAGGCAATATTTTTTTGAAATAAACCCCTTCCCACTCTGCGTTTGGCCTTAAAGGAGTGAGTGGGGGGTGTGTAGGGGGGGGGAAAAGGTTTGCAAGGATCGAGGGAACCCCCTCCGCCCAGAAGGCTGGACTGCCCCCCAACCCGTGACAGAGAGAGTCCTGTTGGTCAAAGGTCCAGCGTCCCTAAAAATGGACAAACTAGAAGGCTCGGGAGATATCAAAAGCCATAGACAAGTCAAGAAGAGCACAACGATATGGGTTTGGTTTGTTGGTTTTTTGTTTTGTTTTTTTTTCCCCCAAGTCTGTGCTGCAGCAAAACTGACGATAGGCTTTGGAAAAGAAAGAAAAACTACAAAAAAAAAAAAAGGAGCAAAATTTTCTCCAGACCAGGGTTTTAGATAAGGCTAGTGCGGGGGCGCGGGCGTTGGACGCCGCCACCAAGGAACCCGAGCACCAAAAAAAAAAACATTACAAATCACCCAGCTGCCAAATCTGATTCCAAAGGGAATCAGAGTGGTTTGTTTGGTTTGTTTTTTTTCCCCCAAGTCTGTGCTGCAGCAAAACTGACGATAGGCTTTGGAAAAGAAAGAAAAACTACAAAAAAAAAAAAGGAGCAAAATTTTCTCCAGACCAGGGTTTTAGATAAGGCTAGTGCGGGGGCGCGGGCGTTGGACGCCGCCACCAAGGAACCCGAGCACCAAAAAAAAACACATTACAAATCACCCAGCTGCCAAATCTGATTCCAAAGGGAATCAGAGAATGGGTGGAAAAAAGCTAACTTTATCCAAAACTCTGCGTGGCTTTGGGGATTTGGGAGCTTTCGCTGGTGAAACAGCCAAGGGAGGAGACCCCGAGCGCCCGTCGTTCTTGCTGCAACACAAACTTGCCTGGAACATCCCCTTTCAGGTACATGCAAAGTCATTTATAAACCAGAAGCCTTGGAGATCTCTTTTTTTGGGTTTTTTGATTTTTTGTTTTTGTTTGTTGTTGTTTTAAAACATATCTGGTTTCTATTTTTACGTCACTGTGCACGGCGAGGTACAAACATCCTCTTAAGGCTGGGGGAGGCTCTGCAGGGCTTAGGAATTCAAAACTGCAGAGAAAAAGGGGGGGGGGATGGGGAGGGAAGGGGGGGGCAAAATTGGATGGCCAGGGAAGGAGTGAGATTATTCTGAGAGGAGTCGGGGGGTGAGACCCCACGGGAGGGGAGAGAGCTCCTTTATGGCTCAAAAAGGTGATGAACGAGGCCAGGAATAGGTAAGAAAAGGCAATATTTTTTTGAAATAAACCCCTTCCCACTCTGCGTTTGGCCTTAAAGGAGTGAGTGGGGGGTGTGTAGGGGGGGGGGAAAGGTTTGCAAGGATCGAGGGAACCCCCTCCGCCCAGAAGGCTGGACTGCCCCCCAACCCGTGACAGAGAGAGTCCTGTTGGTCAAAGGTCCAGCGTCCCTAAAAATGGACAAACTAGAAGGCTCGGGAGATATCAAAAGCCATAGACAAGTCAAGAAGAGCACAACGATATGGGTTTGGTTTTGGTTTGTTTGGTTTGTTTTTTTTCCCCCAAGTCTGTGCTGCAGCAAAACTGACGATAGGCTTTGGAAAAGAAAGAAAAACTACAAAAAAAAAAAAGGAGCAAAATTTTCTCCAGACCAGGGTTTTAGATAAGGCTAGTGCGGGGGCGCGGGCGTTGGACGCCGCCACCAAGGAACCCGAGCACCAAAAAAAAACACATTACAAATCACCCAGCTGCCAAATCTGATTCCAAAGGGAATCAGAGAATGGGTGGAAAAAAGCTAACTTTATCCAAAACTCTGCGTGGCTTTGGGGATTTGGGAGCTTTCGCTGGTGAAACAGCCAAGGGAGGAGACCCCGAGCGCCCGTCGTTCTTGCTGCAACACAAACTTGCCTGGAACATCCCCTTTCAGGTACATGCAAAGTCATTTATAAACCAGAAGCCTTGGAGATCTCTTTTTTTGGGTTTTTTGATTTTTTGTTTTTGTTTGTTGTTGTTTTAAAACATATCTGGTTTCTATTTTTACGTCACTGTGCACGGCGAGGTACAAACCAAGATTAATACAACGAGACGACGGATTAGTGAACTAAAGGCCCGAAAATAAGAACCAAAAAGAAGTAAACAAATAATAAAACAAAAAGGAGCAAAATCCCATCTGAAAGGTGCTACTCAGTTTCGGAAGCCGGGTCCGGATCGAAAGGGCCATTCTCAGGAGGTTGGGTGTCGTTTTTAAACGGGAATTTGGCAATTTGCACCCAAAGGAATCGCGGGCCGTTTGGGCTGAAACTGAAGAGCACGCTTTGCCGGTGAAATCAGCAACGGAAACGGAGGGGTTTTTTCCACCAGCCTGGTGACTGGTCCCAGTCTCCCCTACCTCCAGCTAACTGCTTTTCCATTTCTTCTCTGACCACGGGCGACGTCAAGTGGATGGTGAGCGTCAGCGGCGGCTCTTTCGTGTTCTTGATGACGATGGCGGCGTCGCCCACCGACTGGATTATTTCGTATTTGTCTTCAGTTATAGCCTGAAACACAATTCCACCGCTCAGAAACCCTCCCAGTTCCCTCCCTAACAGTTTGCAACATCCTTTTCCAACAAAAAAAACAACCAAAAACCCAAGGTCTCTAAACAAAACTTCAGCTAATCGAGAAGAGTCGGTTTAACGAGGCGATTCCAGAATAGCGCTGCAAGTCTAGGAGAATTATTTTTCCAAAATGGAAAACAAAAAAACAAGGGGGGGAGAAAAAGTGAAACAAACGTCACCGGTGTCTTTTTTTTAACCATTTTTACATCTATTTAGCCTGTTCTGTAACAAGGACACGTGGAGGTTGGGAGGTTGTACTCACAGCGAGCTGGACTCCCAGATTGTCGGCGACTTTCTCCAGGAGATCCGAGGTGGGTTTATCTTTGCACAAAAGAACCAGCTCCAGATCCAAGTCCCCCTTCAACAAAAGGCCTTTGGCCACCAGCCCCACGCGCATCACCCCACGCAGGGTCCTGGTCAACTGCTCGGCGGCTTTCTGATCCCTGCAAAAGGCACGAGGGGTTAATTATAATTAACCCAGGGAAGAGGGGAACGCTCAGCCCCAGCCAACGGGGTCGATCTGTGGAGATTTAACGGGATACAGGACACCCACCAAAGGATTTACTACACCTCCACGGGGAAAGTTGCTTAAATCATGAATTAGTTAATTCTTCTTAATTCCACAGGCAAAGAAAATGACTTTTCCCCCTTCAGCCAGTGGATTTTTGCTGATTTAATTAAGACAGCCCCGCCGTTTCCAACAGGGGATGGCTCCTTACCCTCCTCCTTCCTTGTTTTCCTCCTCGGCCGCCATCTCCATGGACTCCGTCTCGGGCTGCTCCCCGCTGACTTTCTCCTGCTCGTCGATCCAGTCGGACACGGCTTTGAGGGCTCTCTCCGTGTGGGACACCATGTTCTGAACGGCCTCCAGCTCCTCCTGCGTGGGGTAAACGGCCGAGTGCTTGGCCATCACGTGGCGGTCGTCGTTGACGAAAATACGCATGGGTCTCTGCAAAAAAAATAATAAGAATAATTTTAAAAATAATTCTAAAGAGCGCCCAAACCCCCATATTTATCCCCCCGGCCTGAAACCTCCCCACCCTTACCATTTTTGCTTCTCAATGTCCTTCCAAGGGTTTAAAAATGTGCTTATTTAGATTCTTCCACCGAAGGGACAGCACCGGGACCACGCTTTGCTGGAAGCTGAAAAGCAAGAGAAAAAGCAGTTGGTGACCCCAGAGGTCGGGGTGTCCCCCGTAACCCCAGTGCCAAGCAAAGGTGTTGGGTAGCAGGGGGGGGAAGAAGACATCAGAAATGTGCAAAAATGAAGAATTATGAAAGCTGAGTTCTCTGTTCCTGGCGGCTTATATTCCTCAGGATAAGGATTAGAGGCAGGTTTGTCACCCAGCTGTCACCTTCAAGGGCATTAACCACCCGCTTTTACCTGCCCAGCAGGTATATTATTTTGGCTCCTCATTCCCAAGAGGCTTTCCCATTTAAAATTGCATTTTTTCCAAAGCTCCTCCTCCTCTTGGAGAGGGTAAAACCCTCCCTGACACAGGCTGGAGCAGCCTGAGCTGGGAAAAATTCCCAGTTTCTAAGGGATTGTAATTCCACGAGGTGAGGAAGGGGGTTGCCAAGCGAGGTGACGGCCTTCCTTCAGGCTTGGAAAGAGCTCTTTGCCATATAAACGTGGTTTTTCACCCCAAAATCATTTCACAGGGCCTGCTTTACCAGCCTGCTCTTCATTTAGGATCAATAGGAGACCGGCTCGGTGGCTGCACCCAATCTCTTCACCTCCTTTATCGAGGGGGAAAGAGTCTCAACTGGCAAATTCAAGTGGCAAATCTACTGTTGAATCAAGCTCTCCCTAAGTTCTAAAACTCAAAAAATTTAAGCCAAAAATCACAACAGCTTGTTCCCGAACAAGGAGCTGTTTCCAAAGGGAACCAACCCTCTCCCACAGCCCCAGCTGGGGCAGCAAACTTCTTTTTCTTAGAATTTAAGCACTTTATTCCTCTCTTTTAGCCCAGGGCCCTCGAGCAGAGGGGCCTTCGTGCCCCCCCAGGACTGATTTCTGTGCCATGGGAGAAGCCATCACCCCAACATCACCCCAACATTACCTTGGGATGCCACCAAGAGCTTCCAAAAGCCACCTCACACCCACCAGGATTGACTCCTGGGCACGAGCAACGCCACTTCCCATGGGATTGGTGTAAAAACCAGCACTTGCTCCATTCCCCGTCATTAATTTGAGCAAATATCTTAAATTATTCTTGATTTACCTCTCCCTGAACGCCCAGAGGGACAACCCCTTCCCCTGCTAGGACTGATTTCTGCGCCGTGGGACAAGACATCACCCCAACATCACCTTGAGATGCCACCAAGAGCTTCCAAAAGCCACCTCACACCCACCAGGATTGACTCCTGGGCACGAGCAACGCCACTTCCCATGGGATTGGTGTAAAAACCAGCACTTGCTCCATTCCCCGTCATTAATTTGAGCAAATATCTTAAATTATTCTTGATTTACCTCTCCCTGAACGCCCAGAGGGACAACCCCTTCCCCTGCTGTTCCCTGGCAGCCCCAGAAACGACTCAGGGCTGTTTAAAAGTCTCAGGTGAAGGAAAAACCTCAGCACCTGAGGATGATGGAGATGAAGGCCTTCCTCACCCCCGTGCTCAGCTCCTTCACCTCATTTTACAGGTAACAGGTAAAAAAAAGCCACAGAAAGTCACTCATGGCCCAAACCCCTCTTCCCTGGGAGTCCTTCCCGGCTGCAGGAGCTTCCCTCAAAGGGAAACCAGGCTGGAAGCTCAATTTTGCCTTTTTCCACCAAAACCAGCCCATTCCCAGCCTCACTGGTAACCACCACGCACAGCTCGCAAGCCCAGTGCTTTAATTTTTCACAGCTGACACAAGATACTGGGTTAATAATAATATAAATATAATAATAATAATAAAACCCTCAAATAATTAACTGCCCAAATACTTAGTGCTTTAACAGAGCGATGCTGTTATAACTATAAAAAGAAAACCAAGGGCCTGGGCATCAGGACCCCACGGCGCTGCTTGTTTTACAAACCTGGAGGATTTTCTAGGGTAAAATAAAATAAAATAAAATAAAATCAGGAAAGCTCAATTCCTGGAGCCGCCGTCTCTGTACAGACTCGGTATCATCCCCCAGCACCCAAATAACTCCAATTCCAACCCTGAACATCTTCATGCACAGGATGACTTCAGTATTGTTACAAACCTGGGTCTAATTGTAATTAAACTCAGATGTCAGCGCCCGTGGAGCAGGGGGAATTAATCCCCAGCCACCTGCAAGCACCCCCCACAGGTTTGGGGGTACCAGCCTCCCAAAAACACCCCTCCTGTGGGCCAGACCCCCGAAAAACTCCATACACAGCTACTTTTCCTTCAAGCTGCCTTGATTTCCTCCAAGCCAGGCAAGAAATGGAGTCAAAACCCGACCCGGTGAGGCCATTTCTACGTCAGAAAATACTCCACCAGCCCAAGAAACGCCAGCCCCGTTTCCTAAAGCCAAAGGGAATCGTTCTCCTCAAAATCCCTAAAGTTTTGAGCAAGAACCCTGGAGGTGATGCTTCAACAACCACAGGATTCACACCTTTTGGAAGGGGAGGGGTGGGAAAGAACCATAAACCAAGTTAAAAACATGAACGCGCTCAAAAAAGGCGCAATTCCCGACGTCGTCGGTGATGCTGAGCCTTGCCAGAATTGAAGAAAATTAAAAAAAAAAAGGAGAAACTTTGAAATTCCACCCTTGTTTCAAGCCTCGCCTGCTCTGCTCTCCCCCCTCCTACGATCTCCACCACCAACTCGGTTTCACCAACAAACTTTCCACTGGGTTCGGCTCGTCCAGACGGAAGGAGCAGCCTCCGAAAAAGTAGAAAAGAAAAATGATAAAGAGAAGGCAAAAAGGCTGAAACTCGGGGTATGTGGTGGTGGGGGGGATGTTTAAGAGGTGTTAAGAAAAAGGATTCACTTCAGGCAGCAGCTGCGTTTTAAAATAATAATAAAAAAAAGGTAATTAAGGCATTTTTAATCTGTGTTTTCAGCCAACGGGATGCTCGGAGGAGGAAAAGCCTGGCTTTTGTTTGGAAAAGGGGCTTAAGGAGATGGAGAAAAGCTGTTTTTCCCCCCCCAAAACCATCCCCATCTCAGGGCGACCTGGCAGAGCGCGGGCGGCAAACAAAAGCCCTCGCCTTTTGCGAGACACATCGTGAGAGGCTTTTTGTGATTTTTTTTTTCCTATTCCTCCCCCAAAAAACCATCCAGAAAGCCAGCAGATAACGGGGAGGGAAAAGGATGGAGGTGAGAACCTGGGGGGGGGGGGAAAGGGGGGGGAAAA
>NW_015091263.1:10509-15392 GCF_001431845.1 Calidris pugnax
GGGGCTAGTGGCCTGGGGGGGGCTGGTGGCCTGAGGGGACTGGTGGTCTGTGGGGATCATGGGTCTGAGGGGGCTGATGGCCTGAGGGAACCAGTGATCTGTGGGGATCATGGGTCTGAGGGGACCAGTCTGAGGGGGCTGATGGCCTCAGGGGATCAGTGGCCTGAGGGGACCAGTGGCCTGTGAGGGCTGGTGGCCTGAGGGGACCAGCCTGAGGGGGCTGATGGCCTCAGGGGACCAGTAGTCTGAGGGGACTAGTGGCCTGTGAGGGCTGGTGGCCTGAGGGGACCAGTCTGAGGGGGGTGATGGCCTCAGGGGAGCAGTGGTCTGAGGGGACTAGTGGCCTGGGGGGGCTGGTGGCCTGAGGGGACCAGCAGCCTGAGGTGACCCCATGGCCTGAGGGACTGATCTGAGGGGACAGGTGGTCTGTGGGGATCATGGGTCTGAGGGGACCAGTCTGAGGGGGCTGATGGCCTCAGGGGATCAGTGGCCTGAGGGGACCAGTGGCCTGTGAGGGCTGGTGGCCTGAGGGGACCGACCTGAGGGGACAGGTGGTCTGAGGTGACCCCACGGCCTGAGAGGACCACTCTGAGGGGGCTGATGGCCTGAGGGGATCAGTGGCTTGGGAGGGCTGGTGGCCTGAGGGGACAGTTGGTCTGTGGGGACCATGGATCTGGGTGGACCAGTCTGAGGGAGCTGATGGCCTCAGGGGACCAGTGGCCTGTCAGAACTGGTGGCCTGAGGGGACCGCCCTGTGGGAAGCTGGTGGGGGTCAGGGGTCTGAGTGGACCAGTGGTCTGGGGGGGCTGATGGCCTCAGGGGACCAGTGACCTGAGGGGACCAGTGGTCTGGGGGGTCTGGTGGCCTGAGGGAACTGGTCTGAGGGTGGTGGTCTTGGGGGGAAGGGGTGGTCTCAGAGGACCGCTGGCCTGAGGTGGGACCAGTGGTCAGATGGGACCGGTGGCCTGAGGAGAACGTGGGGCACAAAGGATCCTCCGTGCCCCCCACCCCCTGAGAAGGGGTTTGCCGACACCCTGGGGCTACCAAGAGCGGGGTTTGGCCAGTTGGTTGGCCAAGAGTTGGTTTTGGCTGGCTGTCCCCTGCCTGTGCTGTGCCGGCGCGGCGGCAGAGGGTGCCACGGCCACAGCAGAGCCCTGAGGGGAAGAGATGAACCACCTCATTAAGTACTAATTAACCTCCCAGAGGGTGCAGGATGAGCCGGGGGGGGGGAAAGGGGGGGGTCACACCAGTGAGTTCTTCCTCCCCCTGTGACGTAGAAGGGGAACGATCTTTGCTGTTGTTGAGCTCAATTATGAACTTAAACAGTTTTAAGTGACCAAACGAATGCTTGCTCATTAAAAAAAAGTCAATTAAAGCTCTGCTGCAGGGCGAGGATTGTTCGACAATACCTTATATTTTGGCAAAAAAAAAAACCCAAGCCCCAAAACTCTGAAAACAGGCAGTAGAGCCTCGAAACAAGCTGTAACGGCCCTTTTTTGGGGTGAAAACCAGCCGTATCCGTTGTCTTTCTCCAGGTGTCCTGCAGAGCAACGCGGCGGAGAGGAGCACGAGCCCTAACGAAGAGGAGCTATAACGAGCGGCGGATCCCCCTGAGGTGCCCCCCTCCCAAGGGAAAGGGGGTGAGGGTTTTTCCCCCAGGGAGGGGGGAAGGAAACAAGGCAGCGAGGTCCAAACAGGCACTTTTTATCCTCGAAACAAGCTGTAACGGCCCTTTTTTGGGGTGAAAACCAGCCGTATCCGTTGTCTTTCTCCAGGTGTCCTGCAGAGCAACGCGGCGGAGAGGAGCACGAGCCCTAACGAAGAGGAGCTATAACGAGCGGCGGATCCCCCTGAGGTGCCCCCCTCCCAAGGGAAAGGGGGTGAGGGTTTTTCCCCCAGGGAGGGGGGAAGGAAACAAGGCAGCGAGGTCCAAACAGGCACTTTTTATTTGTGGTGGCAAAGGCTGACAGCGAGGGGACCGTCACACGCCGACGCGCGCCCGACGCGCAGGAGGAGCAGTTAATGCCTCAAATATATTTTAAAAAGTAGTAAATAATTAATTTTTTTAATAGTTTTTTTGTTTTTTTTTCTACTCGCCCTGGGCTGATTCGGGGCAGGACTCGGAGCGTGCGCGGTTTGCGGGGAGGAAAGTTGCGCCTCGAGGCAGAAAAGAGCGCGATTATTCCCCAAAAAAGGGAGAAATTAATGCCTTTAAATACACCGTGAACGCGGGAGACGTGCTCCCAAGAGCGTGGATCCCTCCACCTTTGCAGAAAAAAAGAACCCAAATCATGGAGTGAAGCTTCTCCAGACACCGAAATCCCACCGGACACCTGCCCTCGCCTGAGTGGGTCTGGGTTTTTTCCCCAAAAAACCCCTCATTTATTGGAAAATTTACCTCTCCGCTTTCCGAAGCTCTCGGGGAGCAAAAAGGCAGTGGGTTGGAAAGAGAAAATCCCAAATTCTGCTCCTCAAACCCCCCCAGTTTAGGGAACACAGCGGAGCCAGCCCTGCGTCCCACTAAAACCAAAACCCCACCTTTTGCTAAATTTAGATTCAATTCCTATTCCCAGACTTGAAAAAAATAAAATAAATATTGGGTGTTTTATGCAAATAAACGGAGCCTTGGCTGTTTGGGGCAGGGTTTCCACAACCTCCACGTTAAAAGGGAAGAGCTAAAGTCCAGGAGCGGGAGCAAACTCGCCCTCTCCCCAAATATTTCCAGCAGGAAATAAAAAAATGAAACCTGCCCGAGGGAAAAAAGAGGAAAAAGAGGAGGAAGAGCAAGAAAAAGAGGAGGAAGAGGAGGAAAAAGAGGAAAGAGAGAAGGAAAAAGAGGAGGAAAAAGAGGAAAGAGAGAAGGAAAAAGAGGAAAGAGAAGGAAAAAGAGGAGGAAAAAGAGGAAAGAGAGAAGGAAAAAGATGAAAGAGAGAAGGAAAAAGAGGAGGAAAAAGAGGAAAGAGAGAAGGAAAAAGAGGAGGAAAAAGAGGAAAGAGAGAAGGAAAAAAGGAAAGAGAGGAGGAGAAAGAAGGGGAAAAAATGAATATAATTGGGGCCCAGCAGGAGGCTATTTCTCATGGCTGCAAGTAGAGCTGTAAACTGAATATATCCCGTAATTATCCCCTTAATTACTCCAATTTACCCCAGGACAAGAGGATTCTCCTCTTTTTAAGCTTTACCTTTCTGGCCTTACCTTCACCTTCATCTTTTTATAGCTCTACTTTCACCTTTTTACCTCTTCCTTTTGCTCCTTTTACCTCTTCCTTTCCCTTTTGCTCCTTTTACCTCTTCCTTTCCCTTTTTTCTTTTAACCTCTTCCTTTCCCTTTTTTTCCCTTTTACCTCTTCTTGACCCTTTCCCTCTTCTTTTTTCAGCTCTTCCCCCCTCAGAACGGCCGCACCGAGAGGAAAAAAGGCTCTTTATGGGCCCTTCGTGCCCGGGCTCAAAACATCTCCACGAGCCACCAGGTAGAATATTTCAAGATCTGTCCCCAAAAATAGGACTGGGAGAGGTTCAAAAATAACAGCTACAGAACCCAAATATAAAAAATATACAAAAAAACCACACCCCACCACCACCACCCCCTACCCAACAAGTCATTTAATAATTCAGATAGAAAACGTTCCGCGGATCTTTACAAAAGTACTGCAGGGACCTAAAAAGGGTGCTGAGAAATAAGTAGAAAAGAGGCAAAATAAACTCCTTTAGCACAAACAGAAGGCGGCTGAGCAAAAATTTGCCATAAAGAGGGGTTTGAGGGCAGGGAGAGGGTGGGGGATGTTCCCCCCCCCCAGCCCCTTGGGAGCCCACCAAAGCCTCAGGGAATTGATATTTTTTGTTTGGTTTTTTTTTTAAGAAAATTAAACCCTAAAAAAAGCCCGCTGCGTGGTGGTGCTCAAAGGACACTTGGGTGGCACCTGCCAGAGGGGGGGGGGTGGTTTAATTTTTGCTAAGCTTTGGTTTTAATAGTTGACTTCCAGCGCCGTTTAACCCCTTTTTTTATCCTTTTGGGTGCTCAAAGGACACTTGGGTGGCACCTGCCAGAGGGGGGGGGGTGGTTTAATTTTTGCTAAGCTTTGGTTTTAATAGTTGACTTCCAGCGCCGTTTAACCCCTTTTTTTATCCTTTTGTCCAAAACCTCCCCCTTTTTTGTTGTTAAAGGCTGTTAAAAAGAGCTACAAGTCTCGGCATCGCCGGCCGTGAGGCAACCTGTTGTTTGTCGTCGGGTTGGCTTAAAATGACCTAAAAATTAGCTAAAAAAAACCAAAAAGGAAGCTACGGAGATGGCAGGTGGGGGCTTCCTCCACCCCCTCGCCCAGCAAAGCCTTTGCTTCCAGTCAGGGAAAGCTTTGCTGTTAATTAAGATTATTTTTAATACCTAAAAGCAGGATGGGGTGGGTTTTTTTTTTTTGGGGGAGGAATCAGCAGAAGGCGTCAGTCTTTCTAAAAAGATGCAATAACTGCCCAGAGAGTCCCCAAATCCCAGCCCTCGTTAACCCTTCGTTTCCCCTCCACCTTCACCCGTGCAAACGAGACCCTTCCTAACAAGGCTAATTAGCAGTTTTGCTCAAAGAATTAATTGCCTACGCCAAGCCCAGAGGGGGCTCCAAAGGAGGGGGGGGGGCAGAAAAATGAGGCCATTTCAGCCCTTTTCATCCATCTGGGGAGGAATCATCGACTGCAATTAAACAATTAAATAGCATTTTTTTGGGGGGGGGTTGGCAAATTAAAACAAAGCTGAGGAGCTCCTCAAACTCCTGTGAGTTCTGCCAGAGCCCCCTTCGTTTAGCAACCCCTGATGATTTAAGGCTGATTAATTAACTCTACCCCATTCCTCTGTGTAGCGACACCCCCCCCCTCCCCTCCACTTAAGGGTTGATTAA
>NW_015091263.1:15477-16169 GCF_001431845.1 Calidris pugnax
GGATTTCCACGTAGGGACTTAACGAGGCCGGAGGGGTGGAAAGGGGCAAGGGGGGGGAGGACACAGAGGCTCTAGGCATCCCCCTGCCCTTTGTTCGTTTTCTTCAGCAGCTTTTTCAGGTCAGGTGACATAAAATAAGGTTTTTCGGCCGAACCGTCGTTACGCTCCAGGTCTTCCACTGCCGAGAGAGAAAAAACACCCGTCCCCCCCCCTTGCAGCCCCCCGTAGGGGGTCGTTTTGGGGGGGGAACAGACAAAAAGGAGTCAGGGCAAGGAACCCCCCAAGGCAGAGAGAGGCCGGAGGAGCCCCTCGTCCTGATCTTTTAATAATTAGATAAATCCCAGAGGAATTAAAATCTTACGGCTCGTGGTGATTGGGGGGGGGGATTTCCTCCCCGTGTCACAGCCCGGTGCCCCCAGCCACGTTTCACGGAAACAGGGTGATATTAATATTTAGAAGAAAGTAGTTTTGGGGGTTGGGGGGGTTGTTTTGTGTTTTGTTTTGTTTTGTTTTTTTTTCCCCAAAAGTTTAACAGCAAAGGAGGACTCTTTTCCCCCAGCTCTGCTCCGTTCCCTTCCTCCCCACAGCAAGCTCTCCCTTTGTGCAGCCCAAAATCCTTCCACTCATAATTATAATTGCTACACTAATTATAATTGGGGGTTTTCCTGACACCACCCCTCCCCCCCCCCCCC
>NW_015091263.1:16433-28613 GCF_001431845.1 Calidris pugnax
AAAAAAACCAAACAAATCCCAACCGCCAGAAAAAAAAAAACACACCCCAAAACCAAACAAACCCACAAATCCCAGCCCAGTGAAAGTGGCCCCGGGGTATTTTGAGAGGGATTTCGGGTGAAAACACTACAGCTTTTGTCCTCCCAGGGCAGGAGTGGAAAGAGATGGGGGGGGGGCCCTCTCTGTCTGCTCGAGTGTTTGAAATCACCCGTGGTTATCCCAGCCCTGTGCAGCCAAAATTGTATTTATTTTTTTCCAAATCTTGATAATTTCTGGACTATTGAGAGGAGAAAACCAGCTGGGGTTTGGCTGCCACTTTTTAGGGGTTGTAACCCCCCCCAAGCTGCCTCCTGCTCCAAATTAGGATTATTTTGGGGGTGAAGGGGTCTGATTTCTCTAACCACGGAGAGGTCCCCACCAGTGCCCACCCACCAGACCCTCAAAGGGGCTGGAGCTGGGGTGGGGGCTCCCCTCGACACCCCCAGCCTTTGGGTCTCTACGCTTCCACCCAGGGTCTGGGTTAGGGGGGAAATTGGGGAAAATTGGATGAAATTAATTGAAATTTTGAAATTATTTGTTACAGCCCAGACCAGGCAGAAGCCAAACCATCAACTCAACCATGTTGGGAGGCCACCTCCTCCCTGCAGCGATTAAACTTCTGCCTGACCAGAAAAAACAACAAAAAAGAACAAAAAGCAACAAAAAACCCAACATTTTCAACGACGGACGCTGAAATCCCTCCGAATTTTAACCGGCGACGGCTCTTTTCCGCTTCCCTGAGGAAAGGGGAGTTTTGGGCTGCAAAAAGGGGGCTCCTTCGAGGAAGGAAGGTGCTGCTGCCCCCACGGAGACTGAAAAGCCACAAAGCCCTTGAGGATCTCCCCCAGGAAAGCTTTGGGAAATCCCGGATTTGCATAGAAGGAGAGGAAAAAGGCTCTTTGCCCAGGGTGGAAGGCAGAAGGAAAAGAGAGAAAGAAGCAGTTTTTTGGGGGGGCTGCAGAACCCACCGCCCGCCGGACACCCCCCCTGCCAGGGCAGCACGGGGACCACCTCTCCCAGTTTTTTTTTTTGCCTAAAAACCTCGTTTCTGAGGTGAAACACGACTCTATGTTGGCTCCTGGTGTGATGGGGACACGGGGGACCCCCGGATTGACGCCCGGCGACGTTCATGGGTTGGTTGTCTCCAAACAAGGACATTCAATTTTTGGGGCAGGGTTGGGTTTGTTGGGGAGGGGGGGACACCCCCCAACGTCCTGTGCCCCCCAAAACCCGGCCGTGGGCACGCAGCCTTCCTCCCAGGGCCAGCCCTAGCCTTGGCTATCGGCGCTTTTGGGAGGCTCTGGGTTCCCCTTCAGCAGGATCTCGCTCAGCTCGGGGGACATGTAGTAAGGCCTCTCGGGAGATCCATCGTTCCTCTCCAGATCTTCACCTTTTTTTTTTTTTGGGGGGGGGGGGTTGGGGTTTTTTTGGTAAGCAAAGGAAATCATAATCTAAAAAGATTGTTTCTTTTTAATTGCAACTGGTTCTACTTATTGATTTCCAAAATTACCTAAGCAGCCTGATGTTTACTAGCACTTACTCTTAGATGTTGTTGGTGGTAATTGCTGCGTTAGGATTACAAAGCACTGGCATAAATCTCACTCAGCACCTCTTCGGTTTCCGTGGGCAGAACAAGAAAAGGGGGAGAAAAGGGGGAGAAAAGGGGGAGAAAAGGGGGAGAAAAGGGGGAGAAAAGGGGGAGAAAAGGGTGAACAGGGGAGGAAAGAGGGAAAAGAGGGGGAAAAGAGGGAAAAGGAGGGGAAAAGGAGGGGAAAAGGGGGAGAAAAGGGTGAAAAGGAGGGGGAAAGGGTGAAAAGGGGGAGAAAAGAGTGAAAAGGACGGGGAAAGGGTGAAAAGGAGGGGGAAAGAGTGAAAAAGAGGGGAAAAGAAAGGGTGAAAAGGAGGGGAAAAGGGTGAAAAGGAGGGGAAAAGGGTGAAAAGGAGGGGAAAAGCCAGGGAGAGACAGGGCGGAGACAGAGGATGGAGAACATGTGAAGAGAGAGGGAGGGAAGGAAAGGGAGAAAAAAGGAGAAAAAAAAAGGGAAAATCGAAGTTAGTCGCAGTTAAGTTCCACCAAGACCAAAGCACCGAAACAAAGAGCGGGAGAGACGGCAGGAGCCCCGAGGAGGTGGGGAGGTGGGAAGCAGAGGCTGGTCAGAAAGGAGGAAAAAAGCAAAAAAAAAGGGAGAAAAACCACACAGGGAGGGAATTTGGAACAACCCCCCCTCCCCAAATTTGGGATTTGGCCCCGAGGAAAGGTGGGGAGATGCAGCCTTTGAGGTGGCCACTTACAGAAGCAGAGGAAGAGGGTGTCCACGCACATCCCGTAGACGCTGAAGAACCCGTGGGCGATGAGGTAGGAGCCCACGATCACCGTCTGGGAAGAGGAAGAAAAATGGAATGGTGTCACCCCACGACCTGGCAGCTGAAAAGTCCAAAGCCCCACAACCAGGAGGAGGAAATTTGCTGAATCCCCAAATTCTGGGGGATGGGGAAGGAGGAGAAAGGAACAAGGGCAGGATTGTTGGGAGCAGCAAAAGACCTCGAGGACGAGGAGGTGGATGGAGGCCAACGCAGCCACCCGAAACAAAGGGCTTGTTTCACCAGGGGATGGAGAAACCACCACCAACAAAGAAGGTCCTTCAAGAAGCAGGACCTCCCTCCTTTTCACGGAATCACGGAATTGTCAGGAGTTTGGAAGGGACATTTCTAGAGACCATCTAGTCCCAACTCCCAAAAGGTGACTTTTTGGGCCTTCGGGTGAAGGATTCTCTTCCTAATATCTTCCAGATTCATGGGAAGAGGATGAGGAAGCAGCTCACCAGGATGGGGACCCAGTAGTAATTCAAGGAGGGCGCCGTGTCCTGCACCAGCTTGATCCTCTGGGTGAAGAAGAAGAAGGCCAGGATGCCTGGAAAAGCCAAGGGTGGAGATGGCCACGGGACCAAAAGGAGGGTGTGGAGAAAGGCGTAAAACGGGGCCAAAAGGCCAAAAGGAAGGGTTTGGTGGAAAAAGTGAAGAGAGGGGAGGTTTTGGGGGGGGTGTAACCATCCCCCAAGGGAAACCACCACTCCCTGGTGCTCACCCACGCTTCCTACGATGAGGAGTTTCCCCAGGAAGAGGAGGAAATCCGTGACTTTATCTAGGACGGCCACCCTGGAGAGAAGACAAGGATGAGCATCAACATCCGCTCCCCACCCCTGAGGCAGAAGGAAGCCTGGCAAAAGGGGGGGGTCCCGGCGAAGAGGGGGGGTCCCAGCGTGGAGAAACGGGGCAGAAAACACCACGAAAGCCTCAAAACAAGGCAGGTGGATCTGGAAATAACCAAGAGCAGAGCCCTGGCCCCTCCACCCAGCAGGATCTCACCTGATGATGTTCCTCATCAGCAGGAAGAAGGCGTTCCTGGCCGAGGTGCAGAAGTTGGTGCCGTAGACGGCGATCTAGAGAGGGGGAAAAATGGGGGCAGAGAAGGGAGAAACGGGGCCACGTTGAGTTCACCGGGAAGAAGAGGGAGAGTTTTACCCCTTCTTTGGGTACCCCACCCCTCCACCCAGCAGGATCTCACCTGATGATGTTCCTCATCAGCAGGAAGAAGGCGTTCCTGGCCGAGGTGCAGAAGTTGGTGCCGTAGACGGCGATCTAGAGAGGGGGAAAAATGGGGGCAGAGAAGGGAGAAACGGGGCCACGTTGAGTTCACCGGGAAGAAGAGGGAGAGTTTTACCCCTTCTTTGGGTAAAAGAAGGAGTTTTACCCTTTCTTTGGGTAAATCCCACCCTGGAAGTGCTTCTTCATCCACCGAGAGGTCAGAGAGCTGGATCCCCCCCCACCCCATTTGTCTCTGGGAAGGTGTCCCCCCAAAAAAAAGTCAAAGCAACGTGGCCAAGATCCAGGTTTTCCAGCAAAATGGCTGGGAAAGGCTGAAAAATTCTGTTTTCTTGGGAGACACGGTTCTCAACAGCCACCCAAGGAAATCTCCAGGAGCCCCCCATCTTCTCAGGAGACACGGTTCTCAACAACCACCCAAGGAGATCTCCAGGAGCCCCCCATCTTCTCAGGAGACACGATTCTCAACAACCACCCAAGGAAATCTCCAGGAGCCCCCCATCTTCTCAGGAGACACGGTTCTCAACAGCCACCCAAGGAAATCTCCAGGAGCCCCCCTCCACCCCCCCACCACCGGGAGGACCCTCACCATGATGTAGGCGTTTCTGTTGAGGAACTTGATGAATTTCTCCAGGCACCAGAAGCAGCACTTCAGGCAGCTCAGGAGGAACTTGGCAAACCTATTATCTGCAGCTGGAGGAAGGTCACGGCAGAGGGTGAGCGGCCGGAGCCACGGACACCTTTTTTTTGGGCAGAATCCACTTCAAGGTCCCCGGCGAGACGGCCCCCACGGCCTCCCCCCACGCCTGGTTCTCAGCCTCCCCGGGTGCAGGTGGTGGGACAGGAGCTTCATGAGCTCTTCCCACGTTTCTGCTGCGTTTCAGGAGCAACAGAATTGTAGAATCCCAAAATCTCAGAAATCTACAGGGTTGGAAGGGTCCTCTGGAGATCAGCTCCTCCAACCCCACCCCGGGGACCCAGAGCAGGTCCCACAGGAACGTGTCCAGGCAGGTTTTGAACATCTCCAGAGATGGAGACTCCACCACCTCCCTGGGCAGCCTGACCATAGGGTTGTCCGGGTTGGAAGGGACCTTTCAGATTGTCCAAGTCCAACCGTCAACCTCCCACTGATGAAAACCATCACTAACCCGTGGAATCACAAAATGGTTCCAGTTGGAAGGGACCTTAAAAATCATCTCGTTCCAGACCCCCTGCCCTGGGCAGGGACACCTCCCACCAGCCCCACTTTGCTCCAAGCCCCCTCCAACCTTGGCCTTGAACCTCTTCAAGGTTCTCTGGGCAACCCCACAGCTCCTCTGGGCAACCTGGACCTTAAAGACCATCGAGCTCCATCCCAGACACCTCCCACCAGAGCAGGTCTCTCCAAGTCCCGTCCAACCTTGGCCTTGAACCCCTTCAAGGTTCTCTGGGCAACCTCACAGCTCCTCTGGGCAACCTGGGCCGGGCTCTCCCCACCCTCAGAGGGAAGAATTCCTTCCTGAATCTCCCCTAAATCTCCCCTCTTTGATGCCCCGTCCCTGGGAACCTTCAAGGGCGGGTTGGACGGGGCTTTGAGCCACCTGGGCTGGGTGGAGATGGCCCTGCTCATGGCATCATGGAAGGGTTTGGGTGGGAAGGGACCTTCAAGTAGAACTGGGGGGTCAGTTCCACCCCCTGCCCTGGGCAGGGGCACCTCCCACCAGACCCAGTTTGCTCCAAGCCCCGTTCAGACTGGTCTTGAACCCCTCCCAGGGATGGACCATATCTCTAA
The DNA here is from genome assembly GCF_001431845.1 of Calidris pugnax. Taxonomy (NCBI): domain Eukaryota; kingdom Metazoa; phylum Chordata; class Aves; order Charadriiformes; family Scolopacidae; genus Calidris; species Calidris pugnax. Next base: position 21,847 of record NW_015091263.1, read on the forward strand.
GAGTCGTACAACCAGACACAGAAGGTGGTGACCTCCTTCATCCCCCTCGTTGGCCATTTCAGCTTCGGTACCTTTTAACCTGTGGTCCAGATACTCCAGAATGACCCTGATGACTTGGACGATGGCGAGGATCAAGGAGCCGAAGGCGAGCGAGCCGGTGTGGTACCTGGGAGAAGGTAACACAGCTCCGGTCAGGAAGTGAGGACAACCTTGAGGAGCTCCTGAATCCTCCTGGAGAGGGACCTACCGGAGCGCGCGGCCGAAGGCGGAGAAGAGGGGGAAGGCTGGCATGTCATCAGGCTTCTTGAAGGCCCAGTAGTAGGAAGCGAAAGCCCCCGCCAGCGTCACCTGACCCAAGGCGATGACGAAGTTGACGAGCCAGAAGAACATGAAGATGTTGAAGAACTGGAGGACGATGAGGTACTTGTGGTAGGCCGTCTCGCCCCCGTAGAAGGCGAAGAGGCACTGGGCGTCGGGGCACTGCTTGGTGACGTTGCTGGTGTTGAAGGTCTGGAGAGGAACAGCAGAGGCTCAACCCAAAGCAACCACAACCTCCCAAAGACGTCATTCCTGCTTCATTTTTGTCGCTCGCTCCGATGGAAGAGCCACCTTTTTGGGGCGCGCAACGGCTCAAAGGAAAATAACGAGGCGGCGTTAAACGAGCTGGGGAGGGTGGAATTTCACTCGGGAGAGCCCAATCTTATCTCTTGAGAGGTGGAGCACGTGGTTTTGGGGCCCCTTCCCCCACGTCCTCACCTCCGGTCGGCAGGGCTGCCCGGAGAACTGGCAGGCGCTCTCGTTGAACACCTTGTAGACGGCCTCGTTGGAGGTGGAGAGGAAACTGCGGAGCAGCTGCTAAGGAGAATTTTTCCAAACCCCAGCCCCCAATCCTCGGGCCTCTTCTCCCTCCTTTCTGCCCCCCTCCCGCGACGCCTTTTCGACGTTGGGTTTGGTTTTAAGTTAAATTTAAGAGGGTGAAACTGGTGGTTTTTCAAAGGGATGTGGCGCTAATCCCGTAAGGTGTTCAGAGCCCTGGAAGACCTTGGAGGAGCTTCCCCCCTCCTGCCCTGGGGAGCAGAGGGTCAGGAGAGAGGAAGAGGAGGGAGAAGAAGAGGGAGAAGAGGAGGGAGAGGAGGAGGGAGAAGAGGAGGGAGAGGAGGAGGGAGAGGAGGAGGGAGAGGAGGAGGGAGAGGAGGAAGGAGAGGAAGGAAGAGGAGGAAGAGGAGGAAGAGGAGGAAGGAAGAGAAGGATGAAGAGGAGGAGGAAGGGGAGGAGGAAGGAAGAGGAGGAAGGAAGAGGAGGAAGGAAGAGAAGGAAGGAAGAGAAGGAAGGAAGAGAAGGAAGGAAGAGAAGGAAGGAAGAGAAGGAAGGAAGAGGAGGATGAAGAGGAGGATGAAGAGGAGGATGAAGAGGAGGATGAAGAGGAGGATGAAGAGGAGGATGAAGAGGAGGAAGGAAGAGGAAAAAGGAAGAGAAGGAGGAAGAGGAGGAGGAAGAGGAGGAGGAGGAGGAGGAGGAGGAATGGGGGGGGGTCTGCACCAGGACTCACGAAGAGGAGGAAGGAAGAGGAGGAAGGAAGAGGAGGAAGGAAGAGGAGGAAGGAAGAGGAGGAAGGAAGAGGAGGAAGGAAGAGGAGGAAGGAAGAGGAGGAGGAAGAAGAGGAGGAAGAAAGAGGAGGAAGAAAGAGGAGGAAGAAAGGATACACGGCGGTGCTGGCCCAGTAGGCGATGCAGAGACACAGCAGGAAGAAGGTGCACAAGGGGAACAGCAGCGACATCATGACGTGACCGATGGCCCTGATGAGAAGATGGTTAGAACCCCGTTGAGACCCTCAGGACACCGGGTTGGGGGACACCTCGGCCGTCCCCAAGTTTGTCCCCCCGGGACAGGGGTTGAGGGGGACGCCCCCGGACCTGCTGGCCTCCCTGATGAGCGCGATGGCGATGAGGATCCTCTTGCGGAGGAAGATGAGCAGCAGGATGATCACCGCCTCCACCACGCACAGGATGATCACTGGGAAGGAGAAGGGGAGCCATGGGTAGCCCAAGGGCACCGGTGGCCCCACGATGGCCACCTTTGGGTGGCCTTTGCCTCCCCAAATGGGTCCGTAATGACACCAAGCCCCGTGGTGGAGGTGGCATCAAGCAAAGCCACCTTCCTCAGCTCAACCCTTTGCAAAGGGCCACCAAAGGGAGCAAGAAGACCCCAAACCTCCTCCTGTGGTCCCTTCCCAAGCCCTGTCCCCTCAAAGGGGGGGGACATCCCGCATCCCGAGGAGGAGGAGGAGGAGGAGGAAGACTCACTGAAGGCCAGCCACGTCTGCCGCAGGTGGAGGTAGACACGGAGGTCGGTCTGAAAGCCCAGGTCCACCAGGGAGACGTCGGAACCCGCTTCCCCTTTTAGCTTTGCATATTCCATGTAACAGTGGAAGATCCCTGCGGTGGGAAGCAGAAGAATCGTCACGTTTTGGGTGGAAAAGTGGAGACCGAGATGTGGGCAACCCCTGCTCAACCCCACCCGTGTGGAGGCTGAGGGAGAAGACGCCAGAGGGACACCGTGGATGAACTTTCTTGGTGCAAATCCCACTTAAGAGCGTGGAATCGTAGAGGGGTTCGGGTTGGAAGGGACCTTAAAGGTCATCAAATGCCACCCCCTGGACACCTCCCACCAGAGCAGGTCGCTCCAAGCCCCCTCCAACCTTGGCCTTGAACGCCTTCAAGGTTCTCTGGGCAACCCCACAGCTCCTCTGGGCAACCTGGGCCAGGCTCTTCCCACCCTCAGAGGGAAGAATTCCTTCCTGAATCTCACCTCAATCTCCCCTCTTTGATGCCCCGTCCCTGAGAACCTTCAAGGTTGGGTTGGACGGGGCTTGGAGCCACCTGGGCTGGGTGGAGATGGCCCTGCTCATGGAATCATGGAAGGGTTTGGGTGGGAAGGGACCTTTGAGACCATCGATCTCCATTTGAGATACGTCCCACCAGAGCAGGTCACTCCAAGCCCCCTCCAACCTTGGCCTTGAACCTCTTCAAGGTTCTCTGGGCAACCCCACAGCTCCTCTGGGCAACCTGGACCTTAAAGACCACTGAGCTCCATCCCAGACACCTCCCACCAGAGCAGGTCGCTCCAAGCCCCCTCCAACCTTGGCCTTGAACCCCTCCAAGGTTCTCTGGGCAACCCCACAGCTCCTCTGGGCAACCTGGACCTTAAAGACCACTGAGCTCCATCCCAGACACCTCCCACCAGAGCAGGTCGCTCCAAGCCCCCTCCAACCTTGGCCTTGAACCCCTCCAGGGATGGGGCAGCCACAGCTTCTCGGGACAACCTGGGCCAGGCTCTCCCCACCCTCAGAGTCAACAATTTCTCCCTCAATCTTCCTTCTTTTACCTCAAACCCCTTCCCCCTGGTCCCATGGCTCCCCTCCCTCATCCCTGCTCCCTCCCCATCTCTCCTGGAGCCCCTTGAGGGACTGGAAGGGGCTCCATGGTCTTCTCCAGGCTGAACCCCCCCCAACTCTCTCAGCCCCCCCTCCCAGTAGAGGGGCTCCAGCATCTCCAGGGCCTCCTCCAGCCCCGCTCCAACACCTCCATGTCCTTCTGATGCCCCCAGAGATGGGGGACACCCCCCCAGAATGGGGCAGAGGGGCAGAATCCCCCCTTCTCATCCTGCTGGGGACCCAGGTTGCCGGGGGCTTTCTGGTCTCACATGGACCTTCTCACCCCCCAACACCCCCATGTCCTTCTCCTTCTCCCCCCCACCCCCCCCAGCCTGGATTTGGGCTGGAATAGGGAGAAGAAGACAAGGAAAGAAGCCCAGGGAGAAGGTCCCGAGCCCTCGCTCACCGTAGCCCAACACCAGGATGACCATCACGATCATCACCCAGACCATGACGCCGGCCAAGAAGCGGAGCAGGACGATGAAGATCAAGCTGGCCACCATGGCGATGACCAGCCCTCTGCGGGAGGAAGGCAACCCCACGTCAGAGAAGAAGAAGCCCCCTCCCCACCATGGAGCTCGTCCCTCTCCCTCCAGCTCCAACGACCTTAAAAATGGGACTTTCTGAAGGTGGAGGAGATGGGAGTGAGATCGCTCCAAAACACCCGCCGTTTGGGGTTTGAGTGGAAACCATACAAAGGCCTTCCTCCAGCTCCAACGATGGGGCAACCTTAAAAATGGGAACTTCTGAAGGTGGAGGAGATCGGAGTGAGATTGCTCCAAAACACCCTCCTTTGGGGTTTGAGTGGAAACCATACAAAGGCCAAGGAGATAAAAAAAAGACCTAAATGGTGGGGTTTTTGAGGAGTTTTGCCCCATGGGAAGGGACGGCTGGGCCCCTGCTCACATTATTATCCAGTACCAGGAGACCGTGTAATCTTCAAAGATCTTCATGGCCAACTGCCGGGCTTCCAGCACCACGTTGGCTTTTCTGGAATTACAAAAATGAAGCAGGAATGAAGTGGAAAATGGGGAGGAACCGGGAAGAAGAAGGGGAGGAGCGTCAGCCTCAGCAGCCTGGACTCAAACCTCCCCTTCTACTCCTCCTTTTCCTCCTCCTCCTCCTCCTCCTCCTCCTCCCCAACAAATGGTCACCCCCCAGGAGGCATCGAGGGAGGTGGGCGCCCAAAGCAAACATGGACTTGGCATTGAGAAGCAGAACTGCTGGCCCTTTGTTGGCCATTCTGGCCCCAAAATCACAGAATCAGAGGATGATTTGGGGTGGGAAGGGACCTTCTGGAGATCATCTCCTTCAACCCCCCCCACCCAGAGCAGGTCCCACAGGGTCCCATCCAGGAGGGGTTGGAATATCTCCAGAGATGGAGACCCCCCACCTCTCTGGGCAGCCTCTCCCAGGGCTCTGCCACCCTCAAAATGGAGAAGTTCCTCCTCATGTTGGGATGGAACTTCTCCTGTCCCAGTTTGTGCCCGTTCCCTCTTGTCCTGTCACTGGGCACCACTGGAAAAAGCCTGGCCCCATCCTCCTGACACCCACCAGCCAGGAGATCCCCCCTCAGTCTTCTCCAGACTCAAAAGCCCCAAGTCCCTCAGCCTTTCTTCATCACAGAGATCCTCCAGCCCCTCATCATCTTCGTGGCCCTTGGCTGGACCCTCCCCACCAGTTCCCTGTCCTCCTGGAACTGGGGAGCCCAGAACTGGTCCCAGTGCTCCAGATGGGGCAGAGCAGAGTGGGGGGAATGACCTCCCTTGAGGTTCTCCATGCTCTTCCTGATGACCATTGGCCTCCTTGGCCATCAGGGCACGTTGGTGGCTCATGGTCACCCCGTTGTCCCCCAGGACCCCCAGATCCTTCTCCTCAGAGCTGCTCCCCAACAGGTCACCCCCAACCTGTTTCTTCTCCTTCCCTCAGAAGATGAGGTTTTGGGGCAGAATTTGTTGCAAACACAAGACTTCCAAGACCTTCAAGACCGGAGCTTTCACTCTATAAACGAGCAAACGAAGGCGGAGCAGATAAAACCCACCCTCTCCTTGCCCTAACGAGGAAGAAGCTCGTTAAGAGGTCCCATCCCCCCCTCTAGTTTGGTGTCACCGGACGCTTGGAGACCCCGAGGGGGACTCACTTGGCCCCTTCCAGCAGCTCGGTGACGTTCCTCTGGTGGCCTTGGCCATCGTCGTAGGTGGTTTGGTTGCCCACCATGATGACGCCCTTCTTGGACTGGAAGGCCGGGAAGCAGCGCCGCACCACTGGGCAAGAAGAGATGGGGGGAAAGACTCAACCCAAACCCCCTCCTTGGGGGTCACCAACCTACACTGGGTCCCCCCGAAACCCTAAAGAGGAGCCTCCCACCCCCTCCCCCCAAAAAAAACCCCAGGAGAAGAGGGATCTCCAAAAACTCCTGGATTCCCCCCAAAATCAAGAGCTCCAAGCGCATCCCTGTACCCAGGAGAAGAGGGATCCCCCAAAACTCCTGGATTACCCCCAAAACCAAGACCTCCAAGCGCATCTGTGTGTCCAGGAGAAAGGGGGATCCCCAAAACCCCCCCGATTCCCCCCAAAACCAGGAGCTACAAACACACCCCTGTGTCCAGGAAAAGGGGGATCCCCAAAACCCCCCCGATTCCCCCCAAAACCAAGAGCTCCAAGCACATCCCTGCACCCAGGAGAAGAGGGATCCCCAAAAACTCCTGGATTCTCCCCAAAACCAAGAGCTCCAAGAGCATCCGTGTGTCCAGGAGAAAGGGGGATCCCCAAAACTCCCCAGATTCCCCCCAAAATCAGGAGCTACAAGCACATCCCTGCACCCAGGAGAAGAGGGATCCCCCAAACCCCCCAGATTCCCCCCAAACTCAGGAGCTCCAAGCACATCCCTGCACCCAGGAGAAGAGGGATCCCCCAAACCCCCCAGATTCCCCCCAAAACCAAGAGCTCCAAGAATGTCCCTGCACCCAGGAGAAAGGGGGATCCCCAAAAACTCCTGGATTCCCCCCAAAACCAAGAGCTCCAAGAATGTCCCTGCGTCCAAGAGAAAGGGGATTCCCCCAAACCCCCTGGATTCTCCCCAAAACCATTAATCCATCAGCCTCGTTAATCAATCATCAGCCTCGTCAATCCATCACCCTCGTTAATCAATCAGCCTCGTTAATCAATCAGCCTCGTTAATTAATCAATCAGCTCCTCGTTAGCCCCGCGGGACGTACGTGGGGTGCTGGGGATGAGCATGGCCGGGCACTCCTTGTCCCTCAACACCTGGATGGGAGGCTGGAAGCAGAATGGGGACACAAAGATGGATTTTAACCATTTTTGGGGAATCTGA
>NW_015091263.1:28816-30675 GCF_001431845.1 Calidris pugnax
ACAATACCTGCGTGGTGGGACATTGGAATTCCAGCAGCACCAGGGGGCTGGCGCACTTGACGATGTCGAAGTAGAAAAGGAAAGGTTTCTTCCTGCAAATTTTGGGGAAAACAAACAAAAAACACCAAGTTTGGGTGCCTGCCCGCCTGGGGAGAGGCGACGGGAAGCGCCCGCGTCCCTGCACCCCAGGAAAAGGGGGATGGCGGCAAGGGGATCCCCAAAACTCCCCGGATACACCCCAAAACCAGGAGCTACAAGAACGTCCCTGCAGCCAGGAGAAGGAGGATCCCCAAAAACTCCTGGATTCCCCCCAAAACCAGGAGCTACAAGAACGTCCCTAGTCCAGGAGAAGAGGGATCCCCAAAACCTCCTGGATTCCCCCCAAAACCAAGACCATCCCTGCGTCCAGGAAAAGGGGGATCCCCAAAACCCCCCAGATTCCCCCCAAAACCAGGAGCTACAAGAACCTCCCCATGTCCAGGAGAAGAAGGATCCCCAAAACCCTTCGGATTCTCCCCAAAACCAAGACCATCCCTGCATCCAGGAGAAGAGGGACCCCCCAAACCCCCTGGATTCCTCCCAAAAACTAGGAGCTACAAATGCATCCGTGTGTCCAGGAAAAGGGGGATCCCCAAAACCCCCCAGATTCCCCCCAAAACCAGGAGCTACAAGACCATCCCTGTGTCCAGGAAAAGGGGGATCCCCAAAACCCTCCAGATTCCCCCCAAAACCAGAAGCTACAAGAACCTCCCTGTGTCCAGGAGAAGGGGGATCCCCAAAACCCCCAGATTCCCCCCAAAACCAGGAGCTACGCATGCATCCCTGCACCTAGGAGAAGTGGGGTCCCCAAAAATTCCTGGATTCCCCCCAAAATGAGGAGCTACAAGAACGTCCCTGCACCCAGGAGAAGGGGGATCCCCAAAACCGCCCAGATTCCCCCCAAAACCAGGAGCTACAAACACATCCCTGTGTCCAGGAAAAGGGGGATCCCCAAAACCCCCCAGATTCCCCCCAAAACCAGGAGCTCCAAGAACATCCCTCCACCCAGGAGAAGAAGGACCGTGCAATGAGTGTGGGGGTCCCCAAAACCCCCTGGATTCCCCCCAAAACCAGGAGCTCCAAGAACATCCCTCCACCCAGGAGAAGAAGGACCGTGCAATGAGTGTGGGGGTCCCCAAAACCCCCTGGATTCCCCCCAAAACCAGGAGCTCCAAGAACATCCCTCCACCCAGGAGAAGAAGGACCGTGCAATGAGTGTGGGGGTCCCCAAAACCCCCTGGATTCCCCCCAAAACCAGGAGCTCCAAGAACATCCCTCCACCCAGGAGAAGAAGGACCGTGCAATGAGTGTGGGGGTCCCCAAAACCCCCTGGATTCCCCCCAAAACCAGGAGCTCCAAGAACATCCCTCCACCCAGGAGAAGAAGGACCGTGCAATGAGTGTGGGGGTCCCCAAAACCCCCTGGATTCCCCCCAAAACCAGGAGCTCCAAGAACATCCCTCCACCCAGGAGAAGAAGGACCGTGCAATGAGTGTGGGGGTCCCCAAAACCCCCTGGATTCCCCCCAAAACCAGGAGCTCCAAGAACATCCCTCCACCCAGGAGAAGAAGGACCGTGCAATGAGTGTGGGGGTCCCCAAAACCCCCTGGATTCCCCCCAAAACCAGGAGCTCCGAGGGCATCCCTGCAGGTGAAGGTGGACCGGTGTGGGGGGTGTGTGTGTGTGTGTGTGCGTGTCCCCAAAATCCCCCCGATTCACCCCAAAACCTACTCATTGGGGGTCCCCTGCTGCCCGCAGAACTGCCCTCGGCTGTCGGTGGGGTAGATCACCTTCCGGGGGTCTCCGTGGGTCCAGGCTGCG
>NW_015091263.1:32449-33510 GCF_001431845.1 Calidris pugnax
CACAGCCCCCCCCACCCCACCCAACATCCGCAGGAAAACAGAAACCAAACCGGCGGCTGCTTTTGGTTTTGCCTTTTTTTTCCCCGTTTTGAGTTTGGTTTTTTAACTCCTTTCTCTGCCGCAGGTTTAACGTTCTGCCTCCTGCCCCACGGCGAGCGGCCACCGACCCACGGCGAGTGGCCACCGACCCACAGCATCCCCTGCCCCACAGCGAGCGGCCACCAACCCACGGCGAGGGGCCACCGACCCACAGCGAGTTGCCCCTGACCCACAGCGAGGGGCCACCGACCCACGGCATCCCTGACCCATGGCGAGCAGCCCCCCCACGGCACGCCTGACCCACGGCGAGGGGCCACCGACCCACAGCGAGTTGCCCCTGACCCACAGCGAGGGGCCACCGACCCACGGCATCCCTGACCCATGGCGAGCAGCCCCCCCACGGCACGCCTGACCCACGGCGAGGGGCCACCGACCCACAGCAAGTGGCCACCGACCCACGGCAAGTGGCCACCGACCCACAGCGAGGGGCCACTGACCCACGGCGAGGGGCCACCGACCCATGGCGCCCCTGACCCACAGCAAGTGGCCACCGACCCACGGCGAGTGGCCACTGACCCACGGCGAGTGGCCACTGACCCATGGCGAGGGGCCACCGACCCACAGCAAGGGGCCACTGACCCACAGCGAGGGGCCACCGACCCACGGCGAGCGGCCACCGACCCACGGCGAGGGGCCACTGACCCATGGCACCCCTGACCCACGGAGAGCAGCCACCGACCCACAACAAGCAGCCCCCCATGGCACCCCTGACCCACAGCAAGTGGCCACCGACCCATGGCAAGTTGCCCCTGACCCACAACGAGTGGCCCCCACAGCATCCCCGACCCACAGCGAGTAGCCACCGACCCACAGCAAGTGGCCACTGACCCACAACAAGCAGCCCCCCACGGCACCCCTGACCCACAGTGAGCAGCCCCCCACGGCGCCCCCGACCCACAGCGAGTAGCCACCGACCCACAACAAGCAGCCCCCCACCCAAGACCGGAAGCGCCGCGAGCAGG
>NW_015091263.1:36856-44535 GCF_001431845.1 Calidris pugnax
GACCCTCTGTGTGCACCTGAGAACATAGTGCATACAATGCCTTGTCTGTGGTTTTTTTGTGGGTAACTTGAAGACTGCAGATGCTTGAATGACATCCTGGTTTCTAAATTGGAGAGACATGGACTTGACAGATGGACCACTTGGTGGATGAGGAATCAGCTGGGTGGCCACGCTCAATTCTATGGTTCTATGCTCACGTAGCCTTTACTTGCCAAAGATTTATTTGCAGAAGAGACGTGGTGGGAGGGGGGGATTTGGGGAGGGGGGGGACTGTTGGGGGCTACTAACCGTGGGTTGGGGGCCACTAGATGTGGGGTGGCCATTTGCCGTGGGGTGGCCACTTCCTGTGGGTCGGTGGCCACTCACTGTGGGTTGGTGGCCACTCACTGTGGGTTGGTGGCCACTTGCTGTGGGTCAGTGGCCACTCATCGTGGGCTGGTGGCCACTTGCCATGAGTCAGGGGTCACTTGTGGGTTGGGGGCCACTTGCTGTGGGTTGGTGGCCACTCATCGTGGGTTGGGGGCCACTTGCCGTGGGTTGGCCACTTGCTGTGGGTCGTTGGCCACTTGCTGTGGGTTGGTGGCCACTTGCTGTGGGTCGGGGGCCACTCACTGTGGGTTGGTGGCTACTTACCATGGGTTGGGGGTCACTTGCCATGGGTTGGGGACCACTCGCTGTGGGTTGGGGGCCACTAGATGTGGGGTGGCCACTTGCCATGGGTTGGTGGCCACTTGCCGTGGGTTGGGGGCCACTTGCCGTGGGTCGGCGGCCACTCACTGTGGGTTGGTGGCCACTTGCTGTGGGTCAGGGGCCACTTGCTGTGGGTTGGTGGCCACTTGCTGTGGGTTGGCCACTTGCTGTGGGTTGGGGGCCACTCTCCGTGGGCTGGTGGCCACTTGCTGTGGGTTGGGGGCCACTTGCCGTGGGTCATGGGCCACTCACTGTGGGTCGGTGGCCACTTGCCATGAGTCGGGGGCCACTAGCCGTGGGTCAGGGACCACTTGCCGTGAGTCGGGGGCCGCTTGCCATGGGTTGGTGGCCACTTACTGTGGGTTGGGGGTCACTTGCTGTGGGTCGGTGGCCACTCACCATGGGTTGGAGGCTACTCACTGTGGGTTGGCCACTTGCCATGAGTCAGTGGCCACTTGCTGTAGGTTGGTGGCCACTCGCTGTGGGTTGGTGGCCACTTGCCATGGGTTGGGGGCCACTTGCCGTGGGTCATTGGCCACTCGCCGTGGGTCAGGGACCACTCACTGTGGGTTGGGGGCCACTTGCCGTGGGTCGTTGGCCACTCGCCATGGGTTGGTGGCCACTTGCTGTGGGTTGGCCACTTGCTGTGGGTCTTTGGCCACTTGCCGTGGGTCAGGGACCACTCACTGTGGGTTGGTGGCCACTTGCTGTGGGTCGGGGGCCACTCACTGTGGGTTGGTGGCCACTTGCCATGGGTTGGTGGCCACTTACCGTGGGTTGGGGGTCACTTGCTGTGGGTCGGTGGCCACTTGCCGTGGGTTGGCCACTCTCCATGGGTTGGTAGCCACTTGCTGTGGGTCAGTGGCCACTTGCCATGGGTTGGGGGCCGCTCACTGTGGGTCAGGGACCACTCACTGTGGGTTGGGGGCCACTTGCCGTGGGTCGGGGGCCACTTGCTGTGGGTTGGCCACTTGCTATGGGTCGGTGGCCACTTGCTGTGGCTCAGGGGTCACTCGCCATGGGTTGGTGGCCACTTACCGTGGGTTGGGGGCCACTCACTGTGGGTTGGCCACTGGCTGTGGGTCAGTGGCCACTCGTCGTGGGCTGGTGACCACTCGCCATGGGTTGGTGGCCACTTGCTGTGGGTCATTGGCCACTCACCATGGGTTGGGGGCCACTTGCTGTGGGCTGGTGGCCACTTGCTGTGGGTTGGTGGCCACTTCCTGTGGGTCGTTGGCCACTTGCTGTGGGCTGGTGGCCACTTGCTGTGGGTTGGGGGCCACTTGCTGTGGGATGGTGGCCACTCGCTGTGGGTCGGGGACCACTTGCTGTGGGTCAGTGGCCCCTCACCATGGGTCAGGGCCACCATCAGGAGCCACTTGCTGTGGGTCATGGTCCACCATGGCTCCGTGACCCCTCGCCGTGGGTCAGGGGTGGGGTGGGGTGGGAGGTGGGGACACTGACCCCCTCCTTGTGTGTCCCCCCTGCCCCCCAACCCGCCCCACCTCGCCCCACAGCCCCTGATCAGCCGCAACTACAAGGGGGACGTGGGGCTGGGGGAGATCGACCACTTCATGGGGCTCCTGCTGCAACGGGAGGAGGAGGGGACCTTGGCCCCGCTCCTGACCCACGGCCACGTCCACTTCCTCTGGATCAAACACGCCAACCTCTACCGTATCCTCCCCGTGACCCACATCTCCCCATAGCCACCTCCCGTTGCCCCCCATTTTTCCTTAACCCGCCCCCTTCCTCCCCGGACGAGCTGATGGACTTTGGCTTCCCCCAAACCACCGACAGCAAGATCCTGCAGGAGTGAGGGGGGGACACGGGGTTGGGGGGGACATGGGGGGCCACCCCGTATCTTCCTCAGCCCCCCAACATCTCCATCCCACCACCACCACCACCACAGGTACATCACCCAGGAGGGCAACAAGCTGGAGACGGGGAAGTCGCGCGTCCCCACCACGGTGACCAACGCCGTGTCCTGGCGCTCCGAGGGCATCCGCTACAAGAAGAACGAGGTCTTCATCGACGTCATCGAGTCCGTCAACCTGCTGGTGAGACACATGGGGACACCATGGGGCGGTGGTGGTGGGACGGGTGGTGGGGCTGGTGGGGGTGATGGTGGTGGGACACCAGGGATGATGGTGGGACCGGGGATGGGACCAGTGATGGGGCTGGGGATGGTGATGGTGATGAGGATGAGGATGGTGATGGGACCGGTGATGGTGATGCTGGTGGGACCAGGGATGATGGTGGGACCAGTGATGGGGCTGGGGATGAGGATGGTGATGGTGATGAGGATGAGGATGGTGATGGGGCTGGTGATGGTGATGCTGGTGGGACTGGGGATGATGGTGGGACCAGTGATGGGACCAGTGATGGGGCTGGTGATGAAGATGGTGATGAGGATGGAGATGATGATGAGGATGGTGATGGAGCTGGTGATGGTGATGCTGGTGGGACTGGGGATGAAGATGGTGATGAGGATGAGGATGATGATGGAGATGAGGATGGTGATGGAGCTGGTGATGGTGATGCTGGTGGGACTGGGGATGAAGATGGTGATGAGGATGAGGATGATGATGGAGATGAGGATGGTGATGGAGCTGGTGATGGTGATGCTGGTGGGACTGGGAATGATGGTGGGACCAGGGATGGGACCGGTGATGGGGCTGGGGATGATACTTCAAGGAGTTGGAGGAGGAGAGCATCCGGGACAACTTCGTCATCGTCTACGAGCTCCTGGACGAGCTGATGGACTTTGGCTTCCCCCAAACCACCGACAGCAAGATCCTGCAGGAGTGAGGGGGGGACACGGGGTTGGGGGGGACATGGGGGGCCACCCCGTATCTTCCTCAGCCCCCCAACATCTCCATCCCACCACCACCACCACCACAGGTACATCACCCAGGAGGGCAACAAGCTGGAGACGGGGAAGTCGCGCGTCCCCACCACGGTGACCAACGCCGTGTCCTGGCGCTCCGAGGGCATCCGCTACAAGAAGAACGAGGTCTTCATCGACGTCATCGAGTCCGTCAACCTGCTGGTGAGACACATGGGGACACCATGGGGCGGTGGTGGTGGGACGGGTGGTGGGGCTGGTGGGGGTGATGGTGGTGGGACACCAGGGATGATGGTGGGACCGGGGATGGGACCAGTGATGGGGCTGGGGATGGGGATGGTGATGAGGATGAGGATGGTGATGGGACCGGTGATGGTGATGCTGGTGGGACCAGGGATGATGGTGGGACCAGTGATGGGGCTGGGGATGAGGATGGTGATGGTGATGAGGATGAGGATGGTGATGGGGCTGGTGATGGTGATGCTGGTGGGACTGGGGATGATGGTGGGACCAGTGATGGGACCAGTGATGGGGCTGGTGATGAAGATGGTGATGAGGATGGAGATGATGATGAGGATGGTGATGGAGCTGGTGATGGTGATGCTGGTGGGACTGGGGATGAAGATGGTGATGAGGATGAGGATGATGATGGAGATGAGGATGGTGATGGAGCTGGTGATGGTGATGCTGGTGGGACTGGGAATGATGGTGGGACCAGGGATGGGACCGGTGATGGGGCTGGGGATGAAGATGGTGATGGTGATGAGGATGAGGATGGAGATGGGGCTGGGGATGGTGATGAGGATGGAGATGATGATGAGGATGAGGATGGTGATGGGAATGGTGATGGTGATGCTGGTGGGACCAGGGATGGGACCAGTGATGGGGCTGGGGATGAAGATGGGGAGGTTGATGATGGGGATGATGATGAAGATGGTGATGGGGACAGTGATGGGGCTGATGATGATGATGATGATGGTGACGATGATGATGATGGTGATGATGATGAGGATGGTGATGATGATGAGGATGGGGAGGTTGACGGGGCTGGCGACGGCGACGGTGAGGTTGATGGGGCAGGCGATGAGGATGGGGATGAAGACGGTGATGAGGCCAGTGATGGGGCTGGTGACGTTGATGTTGCTGCTGCTGGTGGTGATGATGAGGATGTTGATGAGGATGATGATGATGATGAAGATGATGATGATGGGTGCCCGCAGGTGAGCGCCAACGGCAGCGTTCTGCTGAGCGAGGTGGTGGGCACCATCAAGCTGAAGGTGTTCCTCTCGGGGATGCCCGAGCTGCGCTTGGGCCTCAACGACCGCGTCCTCTTCGAGCTGACGGGCCGTGAGTTCCACCACCGGGGCTGGTGGGGTGGGAGGTGACATGTCCCTGTCCCCTCCTGTCCCCCCACCTTGATGATGTCCCCTCCTCCCCAGGAGGCACCAACAAGTCGGTGGAGCTGGAGGACGTCAAGTTCCACCAGTGCGTCCGGCTCTCCCGCTTCGACAACGACCGCACCATCTCCTTCATCCCACCCGATGGAGACTTCGAGCTCATGTCCTACCGTCTCCACACCCAGGTGGGGACACGGGGACATCTTTTTTTGGGGTGGTGGGGGGACGTCCCACAGGTGAGCGCCAACGGCAGCATTCTGCTGAGCGAGGTGGTGGGCACCATCAAGCTGAAGGTGTTCCTCTCGGGGATGCCCGAGCTGCGCTTGGGCCTCAACGACCGCGTCCTCTTCGAGCTGACGGGCCGTGAGTTCCACCACCGGGGCTGGTGGGGTGGGAGGTGACATGTCCCTGTCCCCTCCTGTCCCCCCACCTTGATGATGTCCCCTCCTCCCCAGGAGGCACCAACAAGTCGGTGGAGCTGGAGGACGTCAAGTTCCACCAGTGCGTCCGGCTCTCCCGCTTCGACAACGACCGCACCATCTCCTTCATCCCACCCGATGGAGACTTCGAGCTCATGTCCTACCGTCTCCACACCCAGGTGGGGACACGGGGACATCTTTTTTTGGGGTGGTGGGGGGACACCCCCAAAGACACACCTGGAGGACACACGGAGGTGACACTTCTCCTCCACCACCCACCTGCAGGTGAAGCCCCTCATCTGGATCGAGTCGGTCATCGAGAAGTTCTCCCACAGCCGGGTGGAGATCATGGTCAAGGTGAGATGCTGGTGGGAGGGAGGGGGGACATCACCACCACCACGGGGTGAGGGGACAACCCAACCCCACCCCACCCCACACATTTGTGTCCCCAAAAGGCCAAGGGCCAGTTCAAGAAGCAATCGGTGGCCAACGGGGTGGAGATCGCGGTGCCGGTGCCCAGCGACGCCGACTCCCCCAAGTTCAAGACCACCGTGGGCTCCGCCAAGTACCTCCCGGAGAAGAACCTGGTCATCTGGACCATCAAGTCCTTCCCGGTGAGGTTCCTCCACCCCCCAACAGGGGTGTCCCCTCCCTTGGGGACGTGATGGTCCCCTCCTCCCCGCCCCGATCTGGTGCCACCACGGTTGGGGGGTTGGTTGTCCCTCAGGGTGGGAAGGAGCACCTCATGCGTGCCCACTTCGGGCTGCCCAGCGTGGAGAAGGAGGAGGAGGAGGGACGGCCACCCACCCCGATCTGGTGCCACCACGGTTGGGTGGGGGGGTTGTCCCTCAGGGTGGGAAGGAGCACCTCATGCGTGCCCACTTCGGGCTGCCCAGCGTGGAGAAGGAGGAGGAGGAGGGACGGCCACCCATCGCCGTCCGCTTCGAGATCCCCTACTTCACCGTCTCGGGCATCCAGGTGACACTTGTGGGGTCTCCAGGGTGGTGGCCCCATCCTTTTGGGGATGGGGTGGTGGGGACGTGGATTGTGGGGTCTCCAGGGTGGTGGCCCCATCCTTTTGGGGATGGGGTGGTGGGGACGTGGATTGTGGGGTCTCCAGGGTGGTGGCCCCATCCTTTTGGGGATGGGGTGGTGGGGACGTGGATTGTGGGGTCTCCAGGGTGGTGGCCCCATCCTTTTGGGGATGGGGTGGTGGGGACGTGGATTGTGGGGTCTCCAGGGTGGTGGCCCCATCCTTTTGGGGATGGGGTGGTGGGGACGTGGATTGTGGGGTCTCCAGGGTGGTGGCCCCATCCTTTTGGGGATGGGGTGGTGGGGACGTGGATTGTGGGGTCTCCAGGGTGGTGGCCCCATCCTTTTGGGGATGGGGTGGTGGGGACGTGGATTGTGGGGTCTCCAGGGTGGTGGCCCCATCCTTTTGGGGATGGGGTGGTGGGGACGTGGATTGTGGGGTCTCCAGGGTGGTGGCCCCATCCTTTTGGGGATGGGGTGGTGGGGACGTGGATTGTGGGGTCTCCAGGGTGGTGGCCCCATCCTTTTGGGGATGGGGTGGTGGGGACGTGGATTGTGGGGTCTCCAGGGTGGTGGCCCCATCCTTTTGGGGATGGGGTGGTGGGGACGTGGATTGTGGGGTCTCCAGGGTGGTGGCCCCATGAGTTCCTGGGATGGGGTGGTGGGGACATGGCTCATGGAGTCTCCAGGGTGGTGGGGATGTGACTTGTGGGTTCTCTGGGGTGGTGGCCCCATGAGTTTTGGGGGCTGGGGTGGTGGGGACGTGGCTTGTGGATTCTTCAGGATGGTGTCCCCATCCTTTTGGGGGCTGGGGTGGTGGGGATGTGGCCCATGGGGTCTCCAGGGTGGTGGCCCTATGAGTTTCCGGGATGGGGTGGTGAGGACGTGGATTGTGGGGTCTCCAGGGTGGTGGCCCCATGAGTTCCTGGGATGGAGTGATGGGGACATGGATTGTGGGGTCTCCAGGGTGGTGGCCCCATGAGTTCCTGGGATGGAGTGATGGGGACATGGATTGTGGGGTCTCCAGGGTGGTGGCCCCATGAGTTCCTGGGATGGAGTGATGGGGACATGGATTGTGGGGTCTCCAGGGTGGTGGCCCCATGAGTTCCTGGGATGGAGTGATGGGGACATGGATTGTGGGGTCTCCAGGGTGGTGGCCCCATGAGTTCCTGGGATGGAGTGATGGGGACATGGATTGTGGGGTCTCCAGGGTGGTGAGGACGTGAATTGTGGGTTCTCCAGGGTGGTGGCCCCATGATTTTCAGGGCTGGGCTGGTGGGGACGTGGATTATGGGG
>NW_015091263.1:49283-57601 GCF_001431845.1 Calidris pugnax
TTAATTTGCTTTAATTATTTAATTAGCAGGAGGGGGCACCTCAGCACCCTGAGAAGAGTTTGAACGAAGGCGGTGAGAATAATTTAGCACAGATTAACTTTCAGGAAGTTTTTAAGTAAAAAAAAAACATAATTAAGGAAGAAGAGCGTGATTTTGGCTGGATTTGGATTGATATTTTTTAAATGAAATAGGAAAAAGGCTCGTTTTTCCTGCTTTTTTCTGCTTTTCTTACCCGAGAGGCCGTAGATGTTGGAGGAGTCGGAGAGAGCTTCGTGCTGAGCGGCGCCGCGGCGGAGGCTGCCCCTGCAGCAATTAATTAATAGTGTTAATTAGTTAATCATCTACCTTGACTTCAGCAAGGCTTTGGACACCGTGTCCCATAACATCCTCGTTGGGAAATTGAGGAATTGTGGGCTGGAAGAGGGGACAGGGAGGTGGATGGAGAACTTGGCTGTGGGACAGGACCCAAAGGGTCATGAGGAATGGAGCAGGTTCAAGTTGGAAGCCTGTGACCACTGGTGGCCCCCAGGGGTCCATACTTGGTCCAGTGCTGGTCAATATATGACCTGGAGGAGGGGTTGAGATGTCCCCTCAGCAAGTTGGCTGATGATACCAAACTGGGAGGACTGGGTGACACCCCGGAGTGGCTGGGCCACCATCCAGGGTGACCTGGAGAGGCTGGAGAGCTGGGCAAGGAAGAACCTCTTGAGGTTCACCAAGGACAAGTGAAGGGTCCTGATGAGGAAGAACCTCCTCAGGAAGGAAGAAGAACCTCCTGAGGTTCACCAAGGACAAGTGAAGGGTCCTGATGAGGAAGAACCTCCTCAGGAAGGAAGAAGAACCTCCTGAGGTTCACCAAGGACAAGTGAAGGGTCCTGATGAGGAAGAACCTCCTCAGGAAGGAAGAAGAACCTCCTGAGGTTCACCAAGGACAAGTGAAGGGTCCTGATGAGGAAGAACCTCCTCAGGAAGGAAGAAGAACCTCCTGAGGTTCACCAAGGACAAGTGAAGGGTCCTGATGAGGAAGAACCTCCTCAGGAAGGAAGAAGAACCTCCTGAGGTTCACCAAGGACAAGTGAAGGGTCCTGATGAGGAAGAACCTCCTCAGGAAGGAAGAAGAACCTCCTGAGGTTCACCAAGGACAAGTGAAGGGTCCTGATGAGGAAGAACCTCCTCAGGAAGGAAGAAGAACCTCATGAGGTTCACCAAGGACAAGTGGAGGGTCCTGCACCTGGGGAGGAAGAACCCCAGGCACCAGTAGGGGTTGGGGGTGGATCTACTGGGAAGAAGGGTCTGGGGGTCCTGGTGGCCACTAAACTCTCCAGGAGCCAGCAATGGGCCCTGGTGGCCAAGAGGATCCTGGGCTGTGGAGGGAAGAGTGTGGCCAGGAGGTGGAGGAAGGTCATTGTCCCCCTCTGCTCTGCACTGGGGAGGCCACAACTGGAGCACTGGGACCAGTTCTGGGCTCCCCAGTTCAAGAGGGACAGGGAACTACTGGAAAGAGTAGTTGGACTAGATGATCTCTATGGTCCCTTCCAACTCTAAAAATTCAGTGAATTATTAAATTATTAAATGAATTATTAAATTATTAAAGGAATTATATCTCCCCTTCTTCTGGAGATGTTCAAGCCCCACCTGGATGCTCCTGAGGAACATGCTCTAACTCTGGGCAATCCTGCTTCATCTAGTTGGTCCCTTCCAACTCAAAAATTCAGTGAAATTCAATGAAATTCAGTGAAAGGTGAGGGATAAAAAAGAAGTTCGGGGGGGGGAGACACACAGTGTCTGTCTGTCCCCCCCCCTTCTGTAGGAAAAAGCCCGAAAAAGGGAAGAATTGAAGCAACTGAAGAACCTGAAGAGGGAAGAAGTGGCCTCTCGACTGGCCCGGCTCCGGGAAGCCACCGGCAACCTCTGTGTGGGCTTCACCCCCTCCCTCCTGGAGGGGGATTTCGACCCCGCTCAGCACGACCAGCTCATGGCTGTGAGTCTGGCCCCCCCCCTCAGGACCCCCCCCTCAGACCGGGAGAGACCCAGAGACCCCCCAACACCGGGAGAGACCCCCCGGGACCGGGAGAGACCCAGAGACCCCCCAACACCGGGAGAGACCCCCCGGGACCGGGAGAGACCCAGAGACCCCCCAACACCGGGAGAGACCCCCCGGGACCGGGAGAGACCCAGAGACCCCCCAACACCGGGAGAGACCCCCCGGGACCGGGAGAGACCCAGAGACCCCCCAACACCGGGAGAGACCCCCCGGGACCGGGAGAGACCCAGAGACCCCCCAACACCGGGAGAGACCCCCCGGGACCGGGAGAGACCCAGAGACCCCCCAACACCGGGAGAGACCCCCCGGGACCGGGAGAGACCCAGAGACCCCCCAACACCGGGAGAGACCCCCCGGGACCGGGAGAGACCCAGAGACCCCCCAACACCGGGAGAGACCCCCCGGGACCGGGAGAGACCCAGAGACCCCCCAACACCGGGAGAGACCCCCCGGGACCGGGAGAGACCCAGAGACCCCCCAACACCGGGAGAGACCCCCCGGGACCGGGAGAGACCCAGAGACCCCCCAACACCGGGAGAGACCCCCCGGGACCGGGAGAGACCCAGAGACCCCCCAACACCGGGAGAGACCCCCCGGGACCGGGAGAGACCCAGAGACCCCCCAACACCGGGAGAGACCCCCCGGGACCGGGAGAGACCCAGAGACCCCCCAACACCGGGAGAGACCCCCCGGGACCGGGAGAGACCCAGAGACCCCCCAACACCGGGAGAGACCCCCCGGGACCGGGAGAGACCCAGAGACCCCCCAACACCGGGAGAGACCCCCCGGGACCGGGAGAGACCCAGAGACCCCCCAACACCGGGAGAGACCCCCCGGGACCGGGAGAGACCCAGAGACCCCCCAACACCGGGAGAGACCCCCCGGGACCGGGAGAGACCCAGAGACCCCCCAACACCGGGAGAGACCCCCCGGGACCGGGAGAGACCCAGAGACCCCCCAACACCGGGAGAGACCCCCCGGGACCGGGAGAGACCCAGAGACCCCCCAACACCGGGAGAGACCCCCCGGGACCGGGAGAGACCCAGAGACCCCCCAACACCGGGAGAGACCCCCCGGGACCGGGAGAGACCCAGAGACCCCCCAACACCGGGAGAGACCCCCCGGGACCGGGAGAGACCCAGAGACCCCCCAACACCGGGAGAGACCCCCCGGGACCGGGAGAGACCCAGAGACCCCCCAACACCGGGAGAGACCCCCCGGGACCGGGAGAGACCCAGAGACCCCCCAACACCGGGAGAGACCCCCCGGGACCGGGAGAGACCCAGAGACCCCCCAACACCGGGAGAGACCCCCCGGGACCGGGAGAGACCCAGAGACCCCCCAACACCGGGAGAGACCCCCCGGGACCGGGAGAGACCCAGAGACCCCCCAACACCGGGAGAGACCCCCCGGGACCGGGAGAGACCCAGAGACCCCCCAACACCGGGAGAGACCCCCCGGGACCGGGAGACGCCGCCCAGAACAACCGGGGGCCCTTTGGTGTCACCGGGAGCCACTTGGCGGCACCAGGAGCTGCTCCCTGGCACAACCGGGGGCCCTTTGGTGTCACCGGGGGCTGGTTGGTGTCACCGGGACCCACTTGGCAGCACCAGGAGCCCTTTGGCAGCACCAGGAGCCACTTGGTGTCACCGGGAGCTGCTCTGTGGCACAACCAGGAGACATTTGGGGTCACCAGGAGCCACTCGGCATCACTGGGAGCTGCTTCTGGCACAACCGGGAGCCATTTGGCGGCACCGGGATCTGGTTGGTGTCACCAGGAGCCACTTGGTGTCACCTGGAACCATTTGGTGTCACTGGGACCCACTTGGCAGCACCAGGAGCTGCTCCCTGGCACAACCAGGAGACATTTTGGGTCACCGGGAATCACTTGGTGTCACCGGGAGCCACTTGGCATCACCGACACCGGGAGAGACCCCCCGGGACCGGGAGAGACCCAGAGACCCCCCAACACCGGGAGAGACCCCCCGGGACCGGGAGAGACCCAGAGACCCCCCAACACCGGGAGAGACCCCCCGGGACCGGGAGAGACCCAGAGACCCCCCAACACCGGGAGAGACCCCCCGGGACCGGGAGAGACCCAGAGACCCCCCAACACCGGGAGAGACCCCCCGGGACCGGGAGAGACCCAGAGACCCCCCAACACCGGGAGAGACCCCCCGGGACCGGGAGAGACCCAGAGACCCCCCAACACCGGGAGAGACCCCCCGGGACCGGGAGAGACCCAGAGACCCCCCAACACCGGGAGAGACCCCCCGGGACCGGGAGAGACCCAGAGACCCCCCAACACCGGGAGAGACCCCCCGGGACCGGGAGAGACCCAGAGACCCCCCAACACCGGGAGAGACCCCCCGGGACCGGGAGAGACCCAGAGACCCCCCAACACCGGGAGAGACCCCCCGGGACCGGGAGAGACCCAGAGACCCCCCAACACCGGGAGAGACCCCCCGGGACCGGGAGAGACCCAGAGACCCCCCAACACCGGGAGAGACCCCCCGGGACCGGGAGAGACCCAGAGACCCCCCAACACCGGGAGAGACCCCCCGGGACCGGGAGAGACCCAGAGACCCCCCAACACCGGGAGAGACCCCCCGGGACCGGGAGAGACCCAGAGACCCCCCAACACCGGGAGAGACCCCCCGGGACCGGGAGAGACCCAGAGACCCCCCAACACCGGGAGAGACCCCCCGGGACCGGGAGAGACCCAGAGACCCCCCAACACCGGGAGAGACCCCCCGGGACCGGGAGAGACCCAGAGACCCCCCAACACCGGGAGAGACCCCCCGGGACCGGGAGAGACCCAGAGACCCCCCAACACCGGGAGAGACCCCCCGGGACCGGGAGAGACCCAGAGACCCCCCAACACCGGGAGAGACCCCCCGGGACCGGGAGAGACCCAGAGACCCCCCAACACCGGGAGAGACCCCCCGGGACCGGGAGAGACCCAGAGACCCCCCAACACCGGGAGAGACCCCCCGGGACCGGGAGAGACCCAGAGACCCCCCAACACCGGGAGAGACCCCCCGGGACCGGGAGAGACCCAGAGACCCCCCAACACCGGGAGAGACCCCCCGGGACCGGGAGAGACCCAGAGACCCCCCAACACCGGGAGAGACCCCCCGGGACCGGGAGAGACCCAGAGACCCCCCAACACCGGGAGAGACCCCCCGGGACCGGGAGAGACCCAGAGACCCCCCAACACCGGGAGAGACCCCCCGGGACCGGGAGAGACCCAGAGACCCCCCAACACCGGGAGAGACCCCCCGGGACCGGGAGAGACCCAGAGACCCCCCAACACCGGGAGAGACCCCCCGGGACCGGGAGAGACCCAGAGACCCCCCAACACCGGGAGAGACCCCCCGGGACCGGGAGAGACCCAGAGACCCCCCAACACCGGGAGAGACCCCCCGGGACCGGGAGAGACCCAGAGACCCCCCAACACCGGGAGAGACCCCCCGGGACCGGGAGAGACCCAGAGACCCCCCAACACCGGGAGAGACCCCCCGGGACCGGGAGAGACCCAGAGACCCCCCAACACCGGGAGAGACCCCCCGGGACCGGGAGAGACCCAGAGACCCCCCAACACCGGGAGAGACCCCCCGGGACCGGGAGAGACCCAGAGACCCCCCAACACCGGGAGAGACCCCCCGGGACCGGGAGAGACCCAGAGACCCCCCAACACCGGGAGAGACCCCCCGGGACCGGGAGAGACCCAGAGACCCCCCAACACCGGGAGAGACCCCCCGGGACCGGGAGAGACCCAGAGACCCCCCAACACCGGGAGAGACCCCCCGGGACCGGGAGAGACCCAGAGACCCCCCAACACCGGGAGAGACCCCCCGGGACCGGGAGAGACCCAGAGACCCCCCAACACCGGGAGAGACCCCCCGGGACCGGGAGAGACCCAGAGACCCCCCAACACCGGGAGAGACCCCCCGGGACCGGGAGAGACCCAGAGACCCCCCAACACCGGGAGAGACCCCCCGGGACCGGGAGAGACCCAGAGACCCCCCAACACCGGGAGAGACCCCCCGGGACCGGGAGAGACCCAGAGACCCCCCAACACCGGGAGAGACCCCCCGGGACCGGGAGAGACCCAGAGACCCCCCAACACCGGGAGAGACCCCCCGGGACCGGGAGAGACCCAGAGACCCCCCAACACCGGGAGAGACCCCCCGGGACCGGGAGAGACCCAGAGACCCCCCAACACCGGGAGAGACCCCCCGGGACCGGGAGAGACCCAGAGACCCCCCAACACCGGGAGAGACCCCCCGGGACCGGGAGAGACCCAGAGACCCCCCAACACCGGGAGAGACCCCCCGGGACCGGGAGACGCCGCCCAGAACAACCGGGGGCCCTTTGGTGTCACCGGGAGCCACTTGGCGGCACCAGGAGCTGCTCCCTGGCACAACCGGGGGCCCTTTGGTGTCACCGGGGGCTGGTTGGTGTCACCGGGACCCACTTGGCAGCACCAGGAGCCCTTTGGCAGCACCAGGAGCCACTTGGTGTCACTGAGAGCTGCTCTGTGGCACAACCAGGAGACATTTGGGGTCACCAGGAGCCACTCGGCATCACTGGGAGCTGCTTCTGGCACAACCGGGAGCCATTTGGCGGCACCGGGATCTGGTTGGTGTCACCAGGAGCCACTTGGTGTCACCTGGAACCATTTGGTGTCACTGGGACCCACTTGGCAGCACCAGGAGCTGCTCCCTGGCACAACCAGGAGACATTTTGGGTCACCGGGAATCACTTGGTGTCACCGGGAGCCACTTGGCATCACCGGGAGCTGTTCCATGGAACAACCAGGAGACATTTGGGGTCACCAGGAGCTGGTTGGTGGCACCAGGAGCCCTTTGGCATCACCAGGAGCTGCTTCTGGTGCAACTGGGAGCCCTTTGGCACAACCAGGAGCCGTTTGGTGTCACCAGGACCCACTTGGCAGCACCAGGACCCACTTGGTGTCACCGGGAGCTGCTCCGTGGCACAACCAGGAGACATTTGGGGTCACCAGGACCCACTTGGCAGCACCAGGAGCTGCTCCCTGGCACAACCAGGAGACATTTGGTGTCACCAGGAGCCACTTGGTGTCACCAGGAGCCCTTTGGCATCACTGGGAGCCACTTGGTGTCACCAGGAGCTGCTCCGTGGAACAACCAGGAGCCACTTGGTGTCACCAGGAACTGTTTGATGACACCAGGACCCACTTGGTGTCACCAGGAGCCACCCGGTGTCACCAGGAGCCCTTTGGCACAACCAGGAGACATTTGGTGTCACCAGGAGCCACTTGGTGTCACCAGGAGCCCTTTGGCATCACTGGGAGCCACTTGGTGTCACCAGGAGCTGCTCCGTGGAACAACCAGGAGCCACTTGGTGTCACCAGGAACTGTTTGATGACACCAGGACCCACTTGGTGTCACCAGGAGCCACCCGGTGTCACCAGGAGCCCTTTGGCACAACCAGGAGCCGTTTGGCATCCCCAGGATCCCTCCGCCAGCCCCGGCACCGTGTGTGTGTGTGTGTGTGTGTGTCCCTTTACCCCCCCCCTTACCTTGACACAATCCACGTAGACGGGGTTCAGCCTGTCCCCCCCCAACCTGACAGGCACCAGGATCACCACGGCCCGACGCCGCCGCCCGGCCTGGGGGGCTCCACCGTCCCCCCGCACCAGCCCCGCCACGTCCCCTTTGTAAACTGCCAAAAAAAACCACCAAGGGGGGGTCACCCCGATGCCAGGACCCCCCCCAAAACCCGTAGTGGGGACCCCAAAACATACCAGTGCAATCCTGGGAGACGTAGACGGAGAGACCGAGGGTCTCCGGGCAGGAATCCACTGCCTTCCTGCCACGGGATGAAGAAAAGGGGGGGGTCACGGGGACAAAGGACACCCCAGGGTGGGTAAAGGGGGTCCTGACCCCCCCAAAAATGAGGGGAACCCCCCTCTCGACCCCCCTCTCACCTCAGGATGTGGGCGGCGATGGAGGGTCCGTACCAATCCCCGGCTTTTTTGCCGGCGCCGCGGCCCAGCTCCACCAGGCGATGGATCCCGAAGGGGGCGCGGGGGTGGTCGGAGAACCAGGCCACGATGCTGCGGTGACACCGCTCCTCCTCATCCTCCTCATCATCCTCTTCCTCCTCCTGGGAGGGGGGAACACGGCACGGGGGTCTCACGGGGTCACGGTGACATCCTGAAGGGTCTTGGGGTCGTTTCAGGGGGTCCCGGGTCCATCCTGAGGCGTCCTGGGTCCATCCTGAAGGG
>NW_015091263.1:61047-62616 GCF_001431845.1 Calidris pugnax
GGAAGGTGGGCGGGGCCTCCCGGAGAGGAGCGGGGCCCGGGGGGCGTGGTCTACTGGAAAGGGGCGGGGCCTACGGGTGTGGGGAGGAGCCAGCCCCATAGAGAGGGGTCCCAGCCCCACAAAAAGGGGTCCCAGCCCAACAGAAGGGGGTCCAGCCCCACAGAGAGGGGTCTCAGCCCCATGGAGGGGGGTCCCAGCCCCACAGAAAGGGGTCCTAGCCCCACATAAAGGGGTCCCAGCCCCACAGAATGGGGTCCAGCCCCACAGAATGGGTTCCCAGCCCCATAGAAATGGGTCCCAGCCCCACAGGAAGGGGTGTCAGCCCCATAGAATGGGCTCCCAGCCCCACAGACAGCCGTGCTGGCCCCATAGAGGGGTGCCAGCCCCACATAAAGGGCTCCCAGCCCCATAGAAAGGGCTCCCAGCCCCACACATTGGGCTCCAAGCCCCACAGAATGGGGTCCCAGCCCCATAGAAAGGGGTCCAGCCCCACATAATGGCGTTCCAGCCCCACAGGCGGCCATGCTGGCCCCACAGAGGGATGTCAGACCCACAGAATGGGCTCCCAGCCCCATAGAAAGGGCTCCCAGCCCCATGGGGAGGGCTGCCAGCCCCACAGAATGGGCTCCCAGCCCCACAGAAGGGGGTCCTAGCCCCATAGAAATGGGTTCCAGCCCCACAGACAGCCATGCTGGCCCCATAGAGGGGTGCCAGCCCCACATAAAGGGGTCCCAGCCCCATAGAAAGGGCTCCCAGCCCCACAGAATGGGCTCCCAGCCCCACAAAAAGGGGTCCCAGACCCCTGGGGAGGGCTACCAGCCCCACAGAATGGGTTCCCAGCCCCACATAAAGGGGTCCAGCCCCACATAATGGCATCCCAGCCCCACAGACAGCTGTGCTGGCCCCATAGAAGGGTGCCAGACCCACAGAATGGGCTCCCAGCCCCACATAAAGGGGTCCAGCCCCACATAATGGCATCCCAGCCCCACAGACAGCTGTGCTGGCCCCACAGAGGGGTGCCAGCCCCACAGAATGGGCTCCCAGCCCCACATAAAGGGGTCCCAGCCCCACAGAAAGGTTTCCCAGCCCCATAGAGAGGGGTCCCAGCCCCATGGAGAGGGGTCCAGGCCCGCAGAAAGGGCTCTCAGCCCCACAAAAAGGGGTCCAGCCCCACATAATGGCATCCCAGCCCCACAGACAGCCGTGCTGGCCCCATAGAGGGGTGCCAGCCCCACAGAATGGGTTCCCAGCCCCATAGAAAGGGGTCCCAGCCCCACAGAATGGGCTCCAAGCCCCCCGGGGAGGGCTCCCAGCCCCACAGCTAGATGTGGGGCTGGTTCTGGTGGCGGCACCGTGGGATCCGTGGGGCTGCGGCACCCCAGAACCGCAAGGACTCCCCGCCCCACGGCATCTATGGGGCTGGCCCCCCCCCTGTGTGGGGCTGGGCGCGCCGCCGCCGCCGGCACCTTTGGCAGCACCCAGCCCCACACCTGCCCCCGCCGGGGGGGGTTCCCAGCCCCATAGCGTAGGGTGAAGGGGCCCCAGCCCCACATCCCCACCCCCATAGAG
>NW_015091263.1:71164-72843 GCF_001431845.1 Calidris pugnax
TCCCAGCCCCACAGAATGGGCTCCCAGCCCCACAAAAAGGGGTCCCAGCCCAACAGAAGGGGGTCCAGCCCCACAGAGAGGGGTCTCAGCCCCATGGAGGGGGGTCCCAGCCCCACAGAAAGGGGTCCTAGCCCCACATAAAGGGGTCCCAGCCCCACAGAATGGGGTCCAGCCCCACAGAATGGGTTCCCAGCCCCATAGAAATGGGTCCCAGCCCCACAGGAAGGGGTGTCAGCCCCATAGAATGGGCTCCCAGCCCCACAGACAGCCGTGCTGGCCCCATAGAGGGGTGCCAGCCCCACATAAAGGGCTCCCAGCCCCATAGAAAGGGCTCCCAGCCCCACACATTGGGCTCCAAGCCCCACAGAATGGGGTCCCAGCCCCATAGAAAGGGGTCCAGCCCCACATAATGGCGTTCCAGCCCCACAGGCGGCCATGCTGGCCCCACAGAGGGATGTCAGACCCACAGAATGGGCTCCCAGCCCCATAGAAAGGGCTCCCAGCCCCACACATTGGGCTCCAAGCCCCACAGAATGGGGTCCCAGCCCCATAGAAAGGGGTCCAGCCCCACATAATGGCGTTCCAGCCCCACAGGCGGCCATGCTGGCCCCACAGAGGGATGTCAGACCCACAGAATGGGCTCCCAGCCCCATAGAAAGGGCTCCCAGCCCCATGGGGAGGGCTGCCAGCCCCACAGAATGGGCTCCCAGCCCCACAGAAGGGGGTCCTAGCCCCATAGAAATGGGTTCCAGCCCCACAGACAGCCATGCTGGCCCCATAGAGGGGTGCCAGCCCCACATAAAGGGGTCCCAGCCCCATAGAAAGGGCTCCCAGCCCCACACATCGTGCTCCCAGCCCCACAAAAAGGGGTCCCAGACCCCTGGGGAGGGCTACCAGCCCCACAGAATGGGTTCCCAGCCCCACATAAAGGGGTCCAGCCCCACATAATGGCATCCCAGCCCCACAGACAGCTGTGCTGGCCCCATAGAAGGGTGCCAGACCCACAGAATGGGCTCCCAGCCCCACATAAAGGGGTCCAGCCCCACATAATGGCATCCCAGCCCCACAGACAGCTGTGCTGGCCCCACAGAGGGGTGCCAGCCCCACAGAATGGGCTCCCAGCCCCACATAAAGGGGTCCCAGCCCCACAGAAAGGTTTCCCAGCCCCATAGAGAGGGGTCCCAGCCCCATGGAGAGGGGTCCAGGCCCGCAGAAAGGGCTCTCAGCCCCACAAAAAGGGGTCCAGCCCCACATAATGGCATCCCAGCCCCACAGACAGCCGTGCTGGCCCCATAGAGGGGTGCCAGCCCCACAGAATGGGTTCCCAGCCCCATAGAAAGGGGTCCCAGCCCCACAGAATGGGCTCCAAGCCCCCCGGGGAGGGCTCCCAGCCCCACAGCTAGATGTGGGGCTGGTTCTGGTGGCGGCACCGTGGGATCCGTGGGGCTGCGGCACCCCAGAACCGCAAGGCCTCCCCGCCCCACGGCATCTATGGGGCTGGCCCCCCCTCTATGTGGGGCTGGGCGCGCCGCCGCCGCCGGCACCTTTGGCAGCACCCAGCCCCACACCTGCCCCCGCCGGGAGGGGTTCCCAGCCCCATAGCGTAGGGTGAAAGGGCCCCAGCCCCACATCCCCACCCCCATAGAGCCAGGCCCCATAGCCTAGAGGGGAGGGGGGAG
>NW_015091263.1:72860-73098 GCF_001431845.1 Calidris pugnax
GGGCTCACACGTGTGGGGCAGCCCCACGGCATCGTGCGCAGCCCCATTTTTGGGGGGTTGGGGGGGGGGTGGTGTCACCCCTGTGAGCGTGCACGCCCGTGGTGATCCCGTGTGCGTGTGCACACGCGTGTGGGCCCCATGGGGCTAACACAGGTGCGTGCACACACGCGTGTGGGTCCTATGGGGCTACACACACGCGTGTGCACAGCCCCCCCCCCCCCGCGCGGGGCCCCAGCCC
>NW_015091263.1:73327-73726 GCF_001431845.1 Calidris pugnax
CCCCCCCCCCCCGCCGTGGGGCACACGCCTGCTCACGTGAGAGCGCCCGGGCTGCACGCCTGCCAGCGTGCACGAGCGTGCAGGCCCCTAGGGCTTCGCACGTGCACCCGTGGGGCTGCACGTTTACACGCTCTTACACGCTCGCGTCCCCCTGGGATCAGGGGGATGCACACTTTTACACGCTCACGTCACCACAGGGCACTTTGGGGTGCACACTTACACGCTCACGTCACCATAGGGCACTTTTGGGGTGCACACTTACACACTCACACCTCCATAGCACAGTTTGGGGTGCACACTTACACGCTCACATCACCACAGGGCACTTTGGGGCGCACACTTACACACTCACACTCCTGTGGCACCTTTAGGGGTGCACACTTGGGGTGCACAAGCTCA
>NW_015091263.1:75187-77051 GCF_001431845.1 Calidris pugnax
GATCCCGTGTGCGTGTGCACACGCGTGTGGGCCCCATGGGGCTAACACAGGTGCGTGCACACACGCGTGTGGGTCCTATGGGGCTACACACACGCGTGTGGGTCCTATGGGGCACACACACGCGTGTGCACAGCCCCCCCCCCCCGCCGGGGGGCACACGCCTGCTCACGTGAGAGCGCCCGGGCTGCACGCCTGCCAGCGTGCACCAGCGTGCACCAGCGTGCACGAGCGTGCACGAGCGTGCAGGCCCGCAGGGCTTCGCACGTGCACCCGTGGGGCTGCACGTTTACACGCTCTTACACGCTCGCGTCCCCCTGGGATCTGGGGGGGTGCACACTTTTACACGCTCACATCACCGTAGGGCACTTTGGGGTGCACACTTACACGCTCACGTCACCATAGGGCACTTTTGGGGTGCACACTTACACACTCACACCTCCATAGCACAGTTTGGGGTGCACACTTACACGCTCACATCACCACAGGGCACTTTGGGGCGCACACTTACACACTCACACTCCTGTGGCACCTTTAGGGGTGCACACTTGGGGTGCACAAGCTCACAGACCCTTTGGGGGTGCACATTTACACACTCACACCCCCATGGGACCATTTGGGGTTCACACTTTACACACTCACATCCCATGGGACCCTTTGGGGTGCACGTTTACACACTCACACCTGCATTAGACCCTTTAGGGGTGCAAATTTGGGATGCACAAATGACACACTCAGACCCCCGTGGCACCTTTAGGGGTGCACACTTACACACTCACACCCACATTAGATCCTTTAGGGGTGCAAATTTGGGGTGCACAAGCTCACAGACCCTTTGGGGGTGCACAATGACACGCTCACACCCACATTAGACCCTTTAGGGGTGCAAATTTGGGGTGCACTAGCTCACAGACCTTTAGGGGTGCACACTTACACACTCACATCCCCCTGAGACCTTTAGGGGTTCACACTTACACACTCACACCCCCGTGGCACCTTTAGGGGTGCACACTCGGGGTGCACAAGCTCACAGACCCTTTGGGGGTTCACACTTACACACTCACGCCCCTGTGGCACCTTTAGGGGTGCACACTGGGGGTGCACAAGCTCAGAGACCCTTTGGGGTGCACATTTACACACTCAGACCCCCGTGGCACCTTAAAGGGTGCACACTCGGGGGTGCACAAGCTCATAGACCTTTTGGGGTGCACACTTACACACTCACACCCGCATTAGACCCTTTAGGGGTGCAAATTTGGGGTGCACAAGCTCACAGACCCTTTGGGGTGCATACACTTACACACTCACACCCCCATGGGACCCTTTGGGGTGCACATTTACACACTCACACCCCCGTGGCACCTTTAGGGGTGCACACTGGGGGTGCACAAACGTGCAGACCCTTTAGGGTGCACACACTTACACACTCACATCCCCCTGAGATCTTTAGGGGTGCACACTTACACACTCACACCCCCATGGGACCCTTTGGGGTGCACGTTTACACACTCACACCCCCATGGGACCCTTTAGGGGTGCACACTGGGGGTGCACAAGCTCACAGACCTTTTAGGGTGCACGTTTACACACTCACACCCGCATTAGACCCTTTAGGGGTGCAAATTTGGGGTGCACAAACGTGCAGACCCTTTAGGGTGCACAATGACACGCTCACATCCCACTGAGACCTTTAGGGGTGCACACTTACACACTCACACCCCCATGGGACCCTTTGGGGTGCACACTTTACACACTCACATCCCATGGGACCCTTTGGGGTGCACATTTACACACTCACACCCACATTAGACCCTTTAGGGGTGCAAATTTGGGGTGCACAAGCTCACAGACCCTTTGGGGGTGCACA
>NW_015091263.1:77074-77994 GCF_001431845.1 Calidris pugnax
CCCCCCCCGATGGCGCCGGGTCCCTTCCCCGAAGACGCCATCTTGGCCCTTCACTACAACTACACGGGGAAGCTGCACCCGGGGAGATACCGGGGGGGCCTTCGTCCCCACACCCTCCTCTTCCTCTTGGGCTGTTGCCTCATCGTGGCCGAGAACCTGGTGGTGCTGGTGACCATCTGGAAGACCAAGAAGCTCCATTCTCCCATGTTTTACCTCTTGGGTAACCTCACCCTCTCCGATCTTTTGGCCGGCGTGGCCTACACGGCCAACATCGTCCTCTCGGGGGCCAACACCTTGAGGTTGACCCCGGCTCTTTGGTTCCTGAGGGAAGGGGGGGTCTTCCTCACCTTGGCCGCCTCCGTCCTCAGCCTCTTGGCCATCGCGGTGGAGCGACACCTCACCATGGCCCGGGTCCGGGTGGTTTCGGCGGCTTCTTCCACCACCAAAGGCCGGACTTGGCGGTTGGTGGCCACCAGTTGGGGTTTGGCGGTGGCCTTGGCGGCCTTGCCAGGGTTGGGTTGGAATTGTTTGGGCGACCTGAGGGTCTGCTCCACCGTCCTCCCCCTCTACTCCAAGCGCTACGTCTTCTTCTGCGTGGCCATCTTCCTCGCCATCCTCTTGGCCATCGTCATCCTCTACGCTCGTCTCTACCGGGCCGTCCGTCGTTCCGCCAACCTCCGCCCGGCCCCCAAATCTCCGGCTCTTCTCAAAACGGTGACGGTGGTGGTGGGGACCTTCATCGCTTGTTGGTCCCCCCTCTTCCTCCTCCTCCTCCTGGACGCTTGGTGTTGCCCCCGGGCTTGCGCCGTGCTCTACCACGCCGACTACTTCTTGGGTTTGGCCATGGCCAACTCTCTCCTCAACCCCCTCATCTACACCGGGACCAGTCGGGAGATGTGCCGGGCCGTCCTGCGTCTTCT
>NW_015091263.1:79226-80455 GCF_001431845.1 Calidris pugnax
CGTCCCTGGTCCCTGTCCCCATCCCTGTCCCCCCCCATGTCCATCCCAACCCCATCTCTGGTTCCTGTCCCCCCGCCTTGTCCCCCATCTTGAGGACAAGGACCCTCCTTGACCTTGGCCATGGCCAACTCCCTCCTCAACCTCCTTGTCCAGGGCCTCCAGGGTGGTCCTGGTCCCTGACCCCATCCCTGTGTTGATCCTTGTCCCCATCCCTGGTCCCTGTCCCCCCCCCCTTGTCCTCCACCTTGGGGACAAGGACCCTCCTTGACCTTGGCCATGGCCAACTCCCTCCTCAAGCCCCTCATCCAGGGCCTCCAGGATGGTCCTGGTCCCTGTCCCCATCCCTGGTTCCTGTCCCCATCCCTGTCCCCATGCTCGTGTTGATCCTTATCCTTGTCCCCATCCCATCCTTGTCCCCATTCCTGGTCCCTTGTCCCCATCCCTGTCCTTACCCTTGTCCCTGTCCCCATCCCATCCCTGTCCCCATCCTTGCTCCTCTTGGGTTCCTGTCCCCATCCCTGTCCCCAACCCATCCCTGTGTCCATCCTGGTCCCTGTCCTTGTCCCCATCCCATCCCTGTCCCCATCCCTGTCCTCATCCCTGATCCCTGTGTCCATCCCTGGTCCCTGTGTCCATCCCTGTGTCCATCCCTGTCCCCAACCCATCCCTGTCCTTACCTGTGTCTCCGTGTCCATCCCTGTCCCCATCCTTGCTCCTCTTGGGTTCCTGTCCCCATCCCTGTCCCTGTCCTTGTCCCCATCCCATCCCTGTCCCCATCCCGTGTCCCTGTCCCCATCCCTGTCCCCAGCGGCCTTGCCAGGGTTGGGTTGGAATTGTTTGGGCGACTTGAGGGTCTGCTCCACCGTCCTCCCCCTCTACTCCAAGCGCTACGTCTTCTTCTGCGTGGCCATCTTCCTCGCCATCCTCTTGGCCATCGTCATCCTCTACGCTCGTCTCTACCGGGCCGTCCGTCGTTCCGCCAACCTCCGCCCGGCCCCCAAATCTCCGGCTCTTCTCAAAACGGTGACGGTGGTGGTGGGGACCTTCATCGCTTGTTGGTCCCCCCTCTTCCTCCTCCTCCTCCTGGACGCTTGGTGTTGCCCCCGGGCTTGCGCCGTGCTCTACCACGCCGACTACTTCTTGGGTTTGGCCATGGCCAACTCTCTCCTCAACCCCCTCATCTACACCGGGACCAGTCGGGAGATGTGCCGGGCCGTCCTGCGTCTTCT
>NW_015091263.1:81908-83922 GCF_001431845.1 Calidris pugnax
CGACCCCATCCCTGGTCCCTGTTCCCCCCCCGGTCCCCATCTTGGGGACAAGGACCCTCCTTGACCTTGGCCATGGCCACCTCCCTCCTCAACCCCCTCATCCAGGGCCTCCAGGATGGTCCTGGTCCCTGTCCCCATCCCTGGTCCCTGTCCCCCCCCCCTTGTCCTCCCCCTTGGGGACAAGGACCCTCCTTGACCTTGGCCATGGCCACCTCCCTCCTCAACCCCCTCATCCAGGGCCTCCAGGATGGTCCTGGTCCCTGTCCCCATCCCTGGTCCCTGTCCCCCCCCCCTTGTCCTCCCCCTTGGGGACAAGGACCCTCCTTGACCTTGGCCATGGCCACCTCCCTCCTCAACCCCCTCATCCAGGGCCTCCAGGATGGTCCTGGTCCCTGTCCCCATCCCTGGTCCCTGTCCCCCCCCCCTTGTCCTCCCCCTTGGGGACAAGGACCCTCCTTGACCTTGGCCATGGCCACCTCCCTCCTCAACCCCCTCATCCAGGGCCTCCAGGATGGTCCTGGTCCCTGTCCCCATCCCTGGTCCCTGTCCCCCCCCCCTTGTCCTCCCCCTTGGGGACAAGGACCCTCCTTGACCTTGGCCATGGCCACCTCCCTCCTCAACCCCCTCATCCAGGGCCTCCAGGATGGTCCTGGTCCCTGTCCCCATCCCTGGTCCCTGTCCCCCCCCCCTTGTCCTCCCCCTTGGGGACAAGGACCCTCCTTGACCTTGGCCATGGCCAACTCCCTCCTCAACCTCCTTGTCCAGGGCCTCCAGGGTGGTCCTGGTCCCTGACCCCATCCCTGTGTTGATCCTTGTCCCCATCCCTGGTCCCTGTCCCCCCCCCCTTGTCCTCCCCCTTGGGGACAAGGACCCTCCTTGACCTTGGCCATGGCCAACTCCCTCCTCAACCTCCTTGTCCAGGGCCTCCAGGGTGGTCCTGGTCCCTGACCCCATCCCTGTGTTGATCCTTGTCCCCATCCCTGGTCCCTGTCCCCCCCCCCTTGTCCTCCACCTTGGGGACAAGGACCCTCCTTGACCTTGGCCATGGCCACCTCCCTCCTCAACCCCCTCATCCAGGGCCTCCAGGATGGTCCTGGTCCCTGTCCCCATCCCTGGTTCCTGTCCCCATCCCTGTCCCCATGCTCGTGTTGATCCTTATCCTTGTCCCCATCCCATCCTTGTCCCCATTCCTGGTCCCTTGTCCCCATCCCTGTCCTTACCCTTGTCCCTGTCCCCATCCCATCCCTGTCCCCATCCTTGCTCCTCTTGGGTTCCTGTCCCCATCCCTGTCCCCAACCCATCCCTGTGTCCATCCTGGTCCCTGTCCTTGTCCCCATCCCATCCCTGTCCCCATCCCTGTCCTCATCCCTGATCCCTGTGTCCATCCCTGGTCCCTGTGTCCATCCCTGTGTCCATCCCTGTCCCCAACCCATCCCTGTCCTTACCTGTGTCTCCGTGTCCATCCCTGTCCCCATCCTTGCTCCTCTTGGGTT
The DNA here is from genome assembly GCF_001431845.1 of Calidris pugnax. NCBI lineage: Eukaryota > Metazoa > Chordata > Aves > Charadriiformes > Scolopacidae > Calidris > Calidris pugnax. Next base: position 83,402 of record NW_015091263.1, read on the forward strand.
CCTGTCCCCATCCCTGTCCCTGTCCTTGTCCCCATCCCATCCCTGTCCCCATCCCGTGTCCCTGTCCCCATCCCTGTCCCCATGCCCATGTTGATCCTTGTCCTTGTCACCATCCGTGTCCCCATCCCTGGTCTCCATCCTTGCTCCTGTCCCGGTTCCTGTCCCCATCCCTGTCCCCATCCCATCTTGTCCCCATCCCTGGTCTCCATCCTTGCTCCTCTTGGGTTCCTGTCCCCATCCCTGTCCCCATCCTGTCCCTGTGTCCATCCCTGTCCCTGTCCCCATCCCGTCCTTGTCCCCATCCCTGGTCCCTGTATCCATCCATGTCCCTGTCCTTGTCCCTGTCCCCATCCCTGGTCCTTTTGTCGATCCCTGGTCCCCATCCCTGTCCCCATCTCGTGTCCCTTGTCCCCATCCTGGTCCCTGTCCCCCCCCTTGTCCCCATCCCTGTCCCCATCCTGGTCCCTTGTCCCCATCCCTTGTCCCTGGGGCTCCCCCATTTCCCCCCCTGTCCTGTCCCC
>NW_015091263.1:86320-89994 GCF_001431845.1 Calidris pugnax
CCAAAGTCCCCAAAACCCCTCCAAACCACCCCAAAACCCACCTCCAACCCCCCAAACCCTCCCAAACCCCCCCAAAACCCACTCCCCGGGGGGTCGCTGGGTCCCTGCCATGCTGGGGCCATGTCGTCCTCCCCTCCTCCCCCCGAGTGCCAGGCGGAGGTGACCCCCTCCCCGGGTGGGGGTTCGGGTTCCTTCAGCTACAGCCTGGAGGAGGAGCACCCCAAGGCCGCCTTGGCCATCATGAACCAACTCCGCTTGGAACGTCAACTCTGCGACGTCACCCTCCGCGTCCGTTACCGTCGGGATGTCCCCCCCAGGGACTTCCCGGCCCATAAAGTGGTTTTGGCGGCCACCAGCCCCGTCTTCAAGGCCATGTTCACCGCCGGCTTGAAGGAAGGAGGGATGGAGGTGGTCCCCATCGAAGGGGTGCACCCCAAAGTGATGGAGCGCCTCTTGGAGTTCGCCTACACGGCTTCCATCGCCGTCGGGGAGAGGTGCGTCCTCCCCGTCATGAACGGGGCCGTCATGTACCAGATGGACAGCGTGGTCCGCGCCTGCTCCCACTTCTTGGTCCAGCAGCTCCATCCTTCCAACGCCATCGGCATCGCCCACTTCGCCGAGGAGATCGGCTGCTTGGAGCTCCAGCAGAAAGCCCGGGAGTACATCTACATGCACTTCGCCGAGGTGAGATGTTGTTGGGGGGAGACATGTGGACCCCCCGGGGGTCGTTGGTCTTGAGGAACATCCCTCCAAGGGGATGGGGGTCCTCAAAGGGGATGAGGGTCTTGGAGCTCCAGTAGAAGTTGTAGGAGAACATCTACATGCACTTCGCCGAGGTGAAATATGGCAGGGAGGGGGTTTGGGGGCAACAGGGAGACCCCTCTGGGGGTTGTTGGTCTTGAGGAACCTCCCTCCAAGGGGATGGAGGTCCTGGAGGTCTAGCAGAAGGTGTAGGAGAACATCTACATGCACTTCGCTGAGGTGAGGGGGGGCTTTGGAGGGGACACGTGGACACCTCAGGGGTCGTTGGTCTTGAGGAACCTTCCTCCAAGGGGATGGGGGTCCTCAAAGGGGATGGAGGTCATGGAGCTCCAGTAGAAGTTGTAGGAGAACATCTACATGCACTTCGCCGAGGTGAGGGGGGGCTTTGGAGGGGACACATGGACCCCCTGGGGGTTGTTGGTCTTGAGGAACCTTCCTCCAAGAGGATGGAGGTCCTGGAGGTCTAGCAGAAGGTGTAGGAGAACATCTATGTGCTCTTCATGGAGGTGAAGAGGGGCTTTGGGAGGGACATGGGGACCACCCAGGGGTCGTTGGTCTTGAGGAACCTTCCTCCAAGAGGATGGAGGTCCTGGAGGTCTAGCAGAAGGTGTAGGAGAACATCTATGTGCTCTTCATGGAGGTGAAGAGGGGCTTTGGGAGGGACATGGGGACCACCCAGGGGTCGTTGGTCTTGAGGAACCTTCCTCCAAGAGGATGGAGGTCCTGGAGGTCTAGCAGAAGGTGTAGGAGAACATCTATGTGCTCTTCATGGAGGTGAAGAGGGGCTTTGGGAGGGACATGGGGACCACCCAGGGGTCGTTGGTCTTGAGGAACCTTCCTCCAAGAGGATGGAGGTCCTGGAGGTCTAGCAGAAGGTGTAGGAGAACATCTATGTGCTCTTCATGGAGGTGAAGAGGGGCTTTGGGAGGGACATGGGGACCACCCAGGGGTCGTTGGTCTTGAGGAACCTTCCTCCAAGAGGATGGAGGTCCTGGAGGTCTAGCAGAAGGTGTAGGAGAACATCTATGTGCTCTTCATGGAGGTGAAGAGGGGCTTTGGGAGGGACATGGGGACCACCCAGGGGTCGTTGGTCTTGAGGAACCTTCCTCAAAGGGGATGGAGTTCATGTAGCACCAGGAGAAGGTGTAGGAGAACATCTATGTGCTCTTCATGGAGGTGAAGAGGGGCTTTGGGAGGGACATGGGGACCACCCAGGGGTCGTTGGTCTTGAGGAACCTTCCTCAAAGGGGATGGAGTTCATGTAGCACCAGGAGAAGGTGTAGGAGAACATCTATGTGCTCTTCATGGAGGTGAAGAGGGGCTTTGGGAGGGACATGGGGACCACCCAGGGGTCGTTGGTCTTGAGGAACCTTCCTCAAAGGGGATGGAGTTCATGTAGCACCAGGAGAAGGTGTAGGAGAACATCTACGTGCTCTTCATGGGGGGTTTGAGAGGGACACATGGACCCCCAGGGGCTGTTCGTCTTGAGGAACCTTCCTCCAAGGGGATGGAGGTTATAGAGCAGCAGCAGAAGGTGTAGGAGAACATCTACATGCACTTCGCCAACGTTAGTGGGGGCTTTGGAGGGGACATGGAGACCCCCCATGGGCTGTTGGTCTTGAGGAACCTTCCTCCAAGGGGATGAAGGTCATGGAGCTCTAGCAGAAGGTGAGGGAGAACATCTACATGCACTTCGCCGAGGTGAGATGTTGTTGGGGGGAGACATGTGGACCCCCCGGGGGTCGTTGGTCTTGAGGAACATCCCTCCAAGGGGATGGGGGTCCTCAAAGGGGATGAGGGTTTTGGAGCTCCAGTAGAAGTTGTAGGAGAACATCTACATGCACTTCGCCGAGGTGAGGGGGGGGCTTTGGAGGGGACACGTGGACACCTCAGGGGTCGTTGGTCTTGAGGAACCTTCCTCAAAGGGGTTGGGGGTCCTAAAGATGAAGCTGAAGGTGAGGGAGAACATCTATGTGCTCTTCATGGAGGGTTTGGGGGTCCTGGGGAGGAGACCCTCAAGGGATGGGGGTCCTGGAGCTCCAGCAGAAAGCCTAGGAGAACATCTACATGCTCTTCATGGAGGGTTTGAGGGGGACACGTGGACCCCCAGGGGTCGTTGGTCTTGAGGAACCTTCCTCAAAGGGGATGGAGGTCATGTAGCACCAGGAGAAGGTGTAGGAGAACATCTATGTGTTCCTCATGGAGGTGAGAGGGGCTTTGGGAGGGACACATGGACCCCCAGGAGTTGTTGGTCTTGAGGAACCTCCATCCAAGGGGATGGGGGTCCTGGGGAGGAGACCCTCAAAGGGATGGGGGTCCTGGAGCTCCAGCAGAAGGTGTAGGAGAACATCTATGTGTTCCTCATGGAGGTGAGAAGGGTTTTGGGAGGGACATGGGGACCACCCAGGGGCTGTTGGTCTTGAGGAACATCCCTCCAAGGGGAAAAGGAAAGAAAAAGGTTAAAAAAGGGGAAAAAAGGAGAAAAGATTGAAAAAGGGGAGAAAAAAGGTGAAAAAGGGGGAAAAAAGGTTAAAAAGGGGGGAAAAGAGGAAAAAAAAAGGTGGTAAAAGGAAAAAAAAAGGTTAAAAAAGGGGGGAAAAAGGAAAAAAAAGGTTAAAAAGGGGAGGGAAGTTTAAAAAAGGTTGGAAAAGGGGGGAAAAGGAAAAAAAAGGTTATAAAAGGGGGAAAAAAGGTTAAAAAGGGGGAAAAAGGAAAAAAAGGTTAAAAGGGGGAAAAAAGGAAAAAAAGGTTGAAAAGGGGGGAAAAGAGGAAAAAAAGGTGGGAAAAGGGGAGAAAAATGAAAAAAGGTTGAAAAAGGGGGAAAAAAAGGTTGAAAAAGAGGAAAAAAAGGTTGAAAAAGTGGGAAAAGAGGGAAAAAAAAGGGGGGGAAGTTAAAAAAGGGGGGAAAAGTT
>NW_015091263.1:90628-91186 GCF_001431845.1 Calidris pugnax
GTCGAAGCAGGAGGAGTTCTTCAGCCTGTCGCCGTGCCAGCTGGTGGCCCTGGTGGGCCGGGACGAGCTGAACGTGCGCTGCGAGTCGGAGGTTTTCCACGCCTGCATCAACTGGGTGAAGCGAGATTCGGGGGCCCGTCGCCCCTTCGTCCCCGCTCTCCTCCGCGCCGTCCGCTGCCACGCTCTCACCCCCCATTTCCTCCAAACCCAGCTCCAAAAATGCGAAATCCTCCGCTCAGACACCCCTTCCAAGGACTACCTCGCCCAAATTTTCCAAGACCTCACCCTCCACAAACCCACGGCCCAACCTTTCCCCTGCCGCACCCCCAAAGTCGCCCAACTCATCTACGCCGCCGGGGGTTATTTTCGCCAATCTTTGAGTTTTTTAGAAGCTTTTAACCCCCAGGACGGGTCGTGGCTGCGTTTGGCCGATCTCCAGGTCCCCCGCAGCGGGTTGGGGGGTTGTGCCGTGGGGGGGTTGTTTTACGCCGTGGGGGGAAGGAATAATTCCCCCGAAGGGAACACGGACTCGGCCGCCCTGGATTGTTACAACCCCAT
>NW_015091264.1:0-3948 GCF_001431845.1 Calidris pugnax
GCTCAGAGAAGGGCCGGAATGCACAAGCTGCACTGAATTCCAGTATGGCATTTTCCAGGGATTTTTTGCTGCCCCACCTTGACCAACAGGCACAGGGAAAAAGACAAACGGCAGACAACAGGTCAGATCGGGCTGTGTCACAGGAGAGATCCCAGAGAAGGGTCCTGACAGCCCAACCTATAGAGTGCTTCTCCAGAGACCTCTTCTTACCAAACTACCATGTGAAACAGCAGCTCCTTGAAGTGGGAGCCAGAAAGGTGCAATCCATGGGGAAGTTATCAAACCTCTTCTCTTTGAACAGCCATAAACTGGCATTTCCAGGGCTTTGCTGATGTACCAGCGGGGCAGAAAGTGGGAGGGGAAAAAGGCAGAATGAAAGGCACAGCAGATTAGGCTATGCCATGAGAGAGCACACAGAGAAGGGTCAGAGGGCCAGAACCAGGACACTCGCTCCCCACAGAGCCCTTGTGCAAGGCCTCTACATTTGTCCAGGGAAAAGCACGCTCCTCCCAGAAAGGGCACCTTCCAAAATAACCAGTCTGCAAAGCACCCACAGCCCTGATAGTCAGGCCATGAGGCATCAATCATTCCCTGCTGCAGGAATGGTTCAGCTGGGCACGTCCGAATTCACAGGCAGAGTCCTGATGTGTCCTAGAGCCTCCAAAGTCCTTTCCACGGTCTGAGCACCAGGGACACTCATGGCCCATTGTGGCAGCCGAAGGGTGGAATCACCAAACTGCTCCTTCTCCTCTCCCAACAAAGTTTCATTTCAAAGGCACCTGTTTGGAGAAGAGAAATGAGTGGGAGTGACTCTGCTGCTGCTGCTGCTGCTGCTCAGGCACTTCTGCCCTCCCCCTGATGTAAATGGTGCCTTAAACTGTCAGGAAGAAGCTTCTGCTCTCAAACAATGGTGAAGCAGCTACTCCCTGGAAAAGAAAGCACAGAGCAAGAAAGGCTTTGCGAGAGCAGCAACAGCAGCTCAGTGTTTAATACCAGACCCACAGGTAATAAAAGAGAGTTACAAAGAAGTAGAGCCACAGTTTTGCAGGAATTTGTAGAGAGAATATTTCCTCAGGGTCATTGATCATGAATCAGTTTTTCAGAAACAGACTCTGTCGGAGAAGCAGAGAGAGCTGGAAAACCAGGAGGCTTCTAGGTGCTGGGGGCTGTAGCACACAGGCAAACACGGGCCAGTCTCAGAGTGCTGGGGAGTCACAGATCTCCACACACAAAGCCTGGCAATGCAGAAATCTTTGCGCTAATCCAATGGCCTCATGACTGATCCTATGAGCTCTGGCAACACAGGATCTACATAGAGACGTATATGCAGACATATCTGGGGTAAATCCCCAGAGGAAAATTCACAAGGAATCCCCAAGATACCACTCCACACCAAGAAAACCATACTGACAACAGATTGTCTCCGTGGCGGCAGGACACGGTCTGCCTGCAGTGAGGAACATCAGATCAGCAGCCCAAAACACTCATAGCTCCCACCAAGAAGGCATTTCTCTGAGCTCAACAGCATCTTGGCATTGCCAATGGGATCGAAAGCAGCCTCCCTGCACTTGGAAACCCAAACCCAGACCTTCCATACACATCTCCCCAGCCAAGGGCCCCTCTCCCCAGTACATCTCTCTGCATCGCTAACAGGACCCTGGGCTGTCGTGACGCTGCCACCAGCACAAATGCCCGAATCGGCCGCCAGCTCCAACCTCCCGGGACCAGGAGAGCGATACCCAGACCTCTGCAGCCAGATAAGGTGAGCACAGGGCTCTCCAAAACACGTGCCACCATTGCATTGACCTTCACACTTTACCAAACCTCGGGATTTGACCAACTGACATTGGTTACCACCACATGCAGACAAACCCGTGTCCTTGCTCCGTCCCCAAATGCTCTCCTTTTCACTCCCAAACATACCTCTGCAGATAACAGACCGGCCAGGCTCCAGAGGTCGCTCAGGGCGGGATTTTCCACATCTAGTCCCATTGAGTTTGTTCTGTGCTACTTTATCGACCAAGAAACACAGTGGAAAAGTACTCCTTGAAGATGGTTGTCCCTTTCGTTATCTGCCGTATCTCACCCAGTGTGTGCCAGGGTCGGTCAAATGCATTTTAACCTGCAGGTCAGTGACTTCAGTGCCAGCACCTGATACAGGCAACTTTGAGGCTGTTTGCCAGGCTCCCATTCAACCAAGTCTGGGGGATTGACTGGAAATTCACCTTGACATCATCTTAGCAGGAATTAAGCAACATCTCAGTGCCGAGCAACTGGCCACGTCCCTGCGGGGTCTCACTCCCCCATTGACTCCAGCCCTGGCAGTGCCTGGTGTGCAAAAGGAAAGAAACCACAGATCTCTTCCAACAAAAAACAACAATTACCACTGAGAAGCTCATGTAGAATAAATTTGGGAGAAAGCTGAGCAAAAAGAGGAGGGAAGAAGTGCGAGAGAAAATGACCCCTGCCTGATGCTCTGTCCCTGGGCTCTCTCTCATAGAGCTTGGCCTCCAAGAAATCGTGCTTCTGCCTGAAGAAAATGACCTTTGCGAGTTACCTTGGGTCTCCCAGTGCCGGCCACCTCTGGGCAGAGACAATGACAGCGCAAGGTGAACACTTCACCCACCCCTCACTCCTCACTGTTGACACAAAGCCCGTCGCTTTAAATAACATTTGTAAGATGGAAACCCATCTAATCTTGTTCTTCCACTGTTCTTGCAGCACCACAGCATGGCACAGCCTGATATTGGGGATGTCTCCTCCACCTGGAGCGTTAAGGCCCATTGTACTGGTATCACGTTTGGCTGATACTCATCTTTACCAACTTCTGTAATGTTTGTCCATCTTTGCTGACGCAAGACTGGCAGGAAGTGAGAGGAGCGTATAAAAGTGGGAGACGGTCTGCACCACATCAGTTCTGGTCCAAGATGGCCAAGCTCACCCTGCTGACCGGTAAGTCCTGCTTCAGAACTTACTTCTCTGCCTTTTCCACAAGTATTTGGGGCTCTTTCACTCACTGTTACACTGGGGCTGTACAGGAGATTGTGGGGGATCAAAAATGCAGCACAGTCTCTTCCGTCAAAGTAAAATAGGCAGCAGTTCCTTTTGGGCTGATTGGATGATTCACCACTTTTGGAATTGATTTCTTTCTCTTTGGATATGCAAATTCCTGACTGAATTGTTTTATGGAATTGAAACATTATCTTGGACCAAGAGAAAGACACTCAGAGGAGGAAAGCTGGCCATTCTGATGGAAAGGCTACTGCTGTCTCCATAGCACAGTATATCCCAAAAGGCTTCTGCTATTTCAGCCACGCTCATGGGCATCAAGATCCCCCATTGCCTAACGCTGGCTGAGAGAAGGGGCACAACACCGAGCCGTTATGACCATGAGCTCCTCTGTGTGTCCCCTTCTCTAGGAATGAATTGTGACCTGGGAGACAGGTTATGTTGTGTTCAGAGAGATCCTGGGGAAGAGGAGCAAAAATAGGCCCGTTAATAGAAGCAATTTTACTGTCTGCCTTACAGGATATATATACCAGAGAGTTTCTGCTACTTTAGGCATTTCCTTCTTTCTCAGTTCTAAGACTAATCCCACACTTTTTTCTTTCAAGGTCTGGTTCTCCTGCTGAACGCCCAGATAGGTATGTGCTTTCTACCCCAAACCCAGCCTCTCAATCCCTTCTCAGTTATGGCCCCTGCAGACAAGTGCAAGAGATTTCCTGGGTAATTCTCGTACGAGCCATGAGGGAGGAAGGAGAGACAGGCAGGAACAGAGCAATCATGGCTTTGAATACAAGAGTGACAAAGCACAGAATGCTCAATCTAAAGTGCAAATACATTGCTTGCTTTAACGCAAGCTTCCTCTTAGCAGCCCCTTCCTGCTCAGCCTGAACAAAGCATGAGCTCAGCCACCAGCTTGGTCTTTGCAGAAGCTTTCAAAGACAG
>NW_015091265.1:0-34614 GCF_001431845.1 Calidris pugnax
CTGTCATTAATCTTGTTCTCAGACAAAAAATGCCTGACTACATGATTTTTTTTTGCTTTGCTTTTTACTGGTGAATACCTTTTTTTCACCAGAAGTAAATGGGTTAATCGTATTACAGTGAATCTTATATGAGTAAGAAAACCATGCTCTTGAAGCTGAATAGTCTGATGTCCAGTTAACATAACCTATTAAAATTAATGCAAGCCAAAAAATTAATATAGTGAAGTGACCAGGCTGATGGGGCTCTTAGCAACCCGGTTTAGTGGGAGGTGTCCCTGCCCATGGCATAGGGGTTGGAACTTGGTGATCTTTAAGATCCCTACCAACCCAGACCATTCTATGATTTTAAGTGTTCCTCTTTGAAGATATTCACTATAAAATAAAATATCGCATATTGCATGTGTACTCTGATTAATATTTTTTTAATAAGATTGTAATAGTCTTTGTAATTCTGTTAGAATTTATCCGGAGAAAATAAAATCAATAACTCAGAACAACTAAATGTCTTTCTCTAATCCTATTCTGCATATATTGATTAGTTTATCATCATTGACTAGCTAAATTGTGTCTAAGGAGTGTCCTGTCAATTAAGAGGAGGGTCCTGTCAATTAAAATCTATTCAGAGAAACTGAGGAGAAAGTGCCAGGGTTTGTTTTGCTGATGACACACTGTTCGTGGACCTGGTCGCACTCATTCTGAAAGAAAGAGAAAACATCTTGATTTTTAGGAGAACGGAGATACTTTTAAAAACCTTTCTAAGCTTCTTCAGAAAGTAAAGATTTAATTTATGAATTTATGTGTTATGCTCTCTTGTTTTGGTTTTAAGGGAAAACATGAAACACACTGCAAATTATTGTTATATTTTAATTGGTCTTACCCAACAAGAAGGCAGCAGAATATAGGAAACAGATATACAGCTTTACTAATACAAATAATTCTGATCTGGTGGCCCATGTCAGTGTTTTGAAATTAAGTTTGCAAGCCTGGACTGGTTGTAGAGAAAAGACTTAAAATTCCTAAGGGATCAACAATGTCTTTTCCATCATGTGGTGATGGAGCAAAATCTGTCTACTTTATTAAAAGAAAGACCAACAGGTAAAGTCTGTTATTAAATAAGCCTTTGAAGGCAGAATTTTCAGGTCATAAACGAACTCTGACCTTAAAGAGAATCCCAGTAAGAACCTGCCTCTAGCAATAAAGCCAAATGCATTCAAAATGAAAGGCAGGATTTTCAGAAGTCCAGACAAACCATTGCAGGGGAAACATATTAAGGAATCGGTGACTTTTCAGTGTTGCATTTCAGATAAATGGATGAAAGAAATCACCATCTGGGTGGTTTAAATCACAAGACGTTCCCAAATAAAGCAGACAAGACTCTTAGGAAAGTTTCTGTTCTTGCAGTCTTTCATTCTCACCACCACAATTTTATTATGGACTCAGCCCTGTGATGTCTATAGTCACTGCCATAACCATGTCCTCTGTCAGTCTTTCTTTCCTCCATATATTTAATGTAGCTGAATATTTTACGATGCTGAGAGTGAAAAATATTTAACTCCATCCTCAACAGACTGCCATTTTCGTCATTCTTTCAGATTTTCCCCAGTCTGAAGGGTCTCGGTTTTCCTGGGGTCAGATATTAAATCCTGATCACTGTTTTTTATTCACATCCGTATTTAACCTATCATTAGTGGGGTAAAGAGGAGAGCCTAGAACTAACCCAAATATCAGTCAATCCCTTAACTGATCCCCATTGCCCTGCAAGAGGGTCCTACCAGACGTATTTTCTGTTGTCCTTAGGGGACTGAACCTACTTCAGGCTTGAGTATCTCAGGGCAATGAAACCCTCCATTGCATGTTTCCTTCATGAAATATTGATACCAATTTATCTTAAATAACTGCTTAGTGCAAACCTTTATACTACATGCCCTGGGATTTTTTCCAAAATGTGGGCTGAAGAGCACTGAATCCACATGTGATTTTCCCCTCTTCAGCTTTTCTTCCCTAATTTCTCGACCTCCTACCTGCAATGTGTGAAAATATTTTTCCTTTATTTTATTAAACAGAAAAATGGCTAATAAAAAATCTGGTGAGCGGAACCCTTTAGAACTAATTGTGAAGTTTTGGTTGCTTTGGAGATTAATTATACTGCAGAGAGCCAGAAAATTAGGATATCTCTTCTGCAAATTGAATCTTAGTAATGTGTATCTGAACAGCTTTATTTTTTAATGAGGGATAGTTATAATCATCCCTAGAACACTCTCAAATACATTATTAGCCAGATTTCTCTGTTTTCTTTTCTGAAGAGGAAAAAGCTCCACTCCTAAAACTACTGTTATGATTTTGTGTGATTCCAGACCACCGTGCCAGCAAATGCAATGGACTGACAGCTCAATTCACAGGGATCCTAATGCCTCACCAACCAGCACCCTTGGCATTTAGCCATCATCCAGGAGTCCGTGTTTTCTTCCACCTTATGCAATTAACCAGAACTTTCCCCTGAAAGGGAATGTGTCTTCCTGAACTGCTTCAGGGAGCTATGGATGAAATAGCCAACACAAGCAGCAAACAACTTGTCCACAGCTGGTTCCACAATACTTTGTTTGCCCTGAAAAGTTGGAATAATCTGTGTTCTTCAGCTGGGAGGGACTTTTTTGCTTTTCTCGCCGACATGCCAGCTAGTTGTTAGCCTAATCATGGTACATCCAAGTCCCAGGAGGTGCTTGGTCTATGCTGTACTGCAAATTGCTGTACAGTGAGAGTTTACAAAACCAAACGATTTCTAATTAACAAGTTCCAGTGACTAAGGAGCTCCTAGTCTTGTAGAACTCAGTCTCCACATGAGCCTTTCCTCCAGAAAATCTTATAGAACATCTTTTTCAAATGTTCTTAGGTTGATCAACATTTCTTAAGGGATATCACAAATAAAGCAGTCAATTTTTTTACCTCAATGACATTACTGGGATGCCTTACATGAAGCACTACATGAAGAAGGGAAAATAATGTAATATTTTTAAACATAAATATTTACATATTTCAAAATATTTTCAGCATTTCAAAATATTAGAGGTGGTACAATTTCTTATATAAGAGTTGTCAAAATAATTCTCGTTCCCATAGAAAAATTGGGATGAAAATATTTTACTGGGCATTAGTCAGATACTGTGTGCTGGGATTTCATCTCTAATTCCTTCTCAGCAAATCAATACACCAGCTTCATATTACTATGCAAGCTCATGAATCCTGCACTTCATTAGCGTTGTATCTTGCTTGTTTTCCATTAACATAAGCCAGATGACTTAAAACACATTTATTGAATTACACAATGTTGTTTCTTTTTTTTCTGTTTTTTGGTTGGTTGGTTGGGTTTAGGTTTGATTTATTTTTATTTTTTTCTGTGGTGAAGGACTATTTTCGAACACTATTTTCGTGGTGAAGGAGCTTATTCTCATATTTAAGTCAGAATATTTTGGGGGATTTGATGAGTCCTTCTGATTCTTAGGATTTGATCAAATGTGCTGTGCTAAGTTTAATAATATGTAATATTGGGTATTTTTTTCTAGAACCAGTATTTGCCTTTCCATCCTCAGATTTGACTGAGGAGTCAGATATCTTTTTTCAGTCAAAAAATCAATAGTGTATGGTTTGAGCAGGAATTAAACACAACCTGCTTAAATACAATTGTTTACCAGCCTTGAAATGTAGTGATCAAGCAGGAGTTCAATCCCTGCCTTCCTCTGGAGTCCTGGTTCCTGTCCAGACAGAGTCTCCAGAACACTAGATGAATATCAGTGCAGTTCCTTGAGAGTGAAGACTGCTCACACCCTGGTGAAATTGCTTTGAAAACTGCAAGTTATCACTCCAGGTGATGATGATTTAAGCAGACATGCTTGATACATTTCGGGGGATGTTGGAAAACCTGCCTGCATTTTCCAGGTAGATATTCAGCAGGCATCTTACCACCTATTGCACAAAATACAGCCCCGGTGCTGGACACCGCAATGTCCTTCTAGCAGGTGTGGGCCTTCAGCATTAATATTCTTGTGGCCCTTTCCCAAATTGAAAATTTGATACAGGAACACCACTCTGGCCAATAAATAATCAGTTTTCTGTTGTTTACCCTCCTCCACCAGGTATGATCTTCTTCATTCATGTTAGTGGTTTTTCTCCATATTCCTATCCTTTTTATTCTGGAAGAATTAAAGAGGTTTCATCTCATTTTGGAAAGAAAATGACAGCATGAATCCAAACTCCCCATATCATAAGTCTTTGCACATATAGCCAAGCTTTTAGAGAGCTTCTTGGAGCTGCTGTCTTTGCTGTCTAGTGAACACAGAACAGGACCATGAGCGACCTGCCCTGCCAGATCAGAAGAGAGAAATGTGCCGAGCTTGTGGATCTAATACCTTAACAGAGTCTTCCTGTGTGTTGACCAGGGCATGGCATCTTGTTCTCGGAATTTCAGATTAAGATGGGCATTGACTGAGGAACACAAGGCTTTACCCAAAGCTGGTGATTCAAAAGGTTTTTGGTTTGTATGTGCTCGAAGTGCAGTTGTCTCTGCTGCTGATGCCGTGCCAGACACAGTTGCAGAATCAGGACCCCGGTGGCACTTTGGGGCTGGTTACACTCATTGAGCGAGTCAGTCACCTCCGTGCAGGCAGAGTAACAGCTTCCTTTCCCAGTCAATCCTGGTTTCAGGGTCTGTTGTTCTGAAATGCTTCATTACTCTAGTGTTTGCTGCAGAGATCTCATTACATTCTCCTGTGTCTGATATACTAAAAATGTAACCTTTTCCTCAGAATGCTGATCTTTCCTCCTTGTATGCTCTACCTTGCTTTGTCTATTTATTTAGTGTTTAACCCATAAAAATTTAAGCCCAACAATCCAGAAGTGTCTTTTCACCATGCAGTCCCTACTGAGACAAAAGAAGGCATCATAAGTGTGTTAACTATGAGTAACATGTAAACCCTAAAAATGGTTGGTAAATAAGAAGACAATTCATCTTCTCTGTTTCCATAACTATTTTTTCTGTTATAAGTTTGCTCTCAGTGAGGCTTCTTTTAACTACAACGTTTTGCAGCTTGATAGTGTTGTTTTCCAGTCACAGGGAAGGCTTTTATTCACCCCAATTGCATTTCTAAGATTTTTATTTTTTTCTTAATCAATCTTTACTGAACATTAGCTGAGCAATAAAACAAAAAGTTAGGATTTCTTTTCTGGTTTTGTTAGCTGTTAATGACTCTAAGGGACATGGTCCTACTTAATGTCAACCACAGGATATGAGCCAGTAAGTCCCAAGTCAACATCCTTCCCAAAACACAATGCTTCGGATAATCTGTAATATCTTTTTGGATAGCGGAAAAAACAAAGAAAACAAAACGAGACACTTCAGACAGAAGGCTATTTCGACATATTTAGCTTTCAGTGGTGTGATTTTATAGTTTCTTCTGCAGGCAAATATTTTTTCTCATTTTATGCCTCAAGCAGGTCATTAACTCTTTTGTTGTCATCATCAACTTAAACTGGTTCTATTGCTACATTCGTAAGTCTGAGTGCAAAATTCTAGCATGATAATTAATGTCTACTTCCAAAAGAAGTGAAATTTGCAGTAAGCAAAGCTCATACTTAGCTGTTCAATTGATCATCTTTTATAACTAACTTGGAAAATGTTGTCTTTTCCCTCTTTTATTATGTAATCAGCAAACTAGTTATCAATGATATGTTATGAGAAATATTTGTTATGAAGAGGGAAGAAGAGGAAACAGTAGAAAAGGTTCTATTATCTTGCTGTCAAAAATACAAAAGCCCAAAACAAAGTAATAAGAAGAGGATTTATTCAGTGGTGACGTTTTCAGATATTCCACTGATGCTTTTCTGATGTGTCTCTGACATCAGTGTGCTGATGAAATCATGGAAGTCTCCTACAGCATCCTCATAAGTAAGTTTAGGAAGTGTGAGTTTGATGAATGGAAGTGAGGTGGATTGAAAACTGGCTGAAAGACAGAGCTCAGAGGGTTGTGATTTGTGATATAGAATCTAGTTGGAGGTCCATAACAAGTGGTGTTCCCCAGGTGTCAATACTGGGTTCAGCCCTTTTCAATATATTCATCAATGACCTGGATGAGGGGACAGAGTGTACCCTCAGCAAGTCTGCTGATGATACAAAAGTGGGAGGGGTTGTTGACATCCCAGAAGGCTGTGCCACCATTCAGACCTGAGCAGGCTGGAGACTTGGGCAGAGAGGAACCTGATGAAATTCAACAGAGGCAATTGTATGGTGCTGCACCTGGGGAGGAAAAAGACCTGAGAGTCCTGGTGGACAACAGGATGCCCATGAGCCAGCCGTGGGGCCTTGTGGCCAAGAAGGCCAATGGCATCCTGGGATGCATCAAGAAGAGTGTGAGCAGCAGGTCGAGGAAGGTCATCCTGCCCCTCTACTCTGCTCTGGTGAGGCCCCATCTGGAGCACTGTGTCCAGTTCTGGGCTCCCCAGTTGCAGAAGGACAGGAAACTGCTGCAAAGGGATACAAAGATAATTAGAGGACTAGAGTATCTCTCTTATGAGGAAAGACTGAGTGACTTGGGTCTTTTTACTCTGGAGAAGACTTAGGGGGGATCTGATCAATGCCTGTAGATACTTAAAGGGTGGGTGTCAAGAGGATTGGACCAGTCTTCTTTCAGTAGTGCCCACTGACAGAACAAGAGGTAATGGGCATAAACTTGAAGATAAGAAGTTCCATCTAAACATGAGGAGGAACTTCGTTACTCTGAGGTTTGTAGAGCACTGGAACAGGCTGCCCAGAGAGGTGGTGGAGTCTCCATCTCTGGTGACATTCAAAACCCGCCTGAACATGTTCCTGTGCAACCTGCTCTGGGTGGACCTGCTTTGGCAGGACTAGGTGATGTCCAGAGGTTCCTTCCAACCCCATATCATTCTGTCATTCTGTGATTCTGTGAAGTCATGCTGAAGTCACCTTCTTAGGAGAAGCAAGTAGAAACAAGAAATAATTCCAAGTAAAATGAAATAGAAATCATTTGTGCAGTTTCTTTTCAGTGGAATTAACCCTGTCTCCTTTTCCCTGTGTTTGCATATTTAATACTCTACCACTGTCTTGCTCACAGAAGGATCTCATCATTAGGCAAAACTGTAGCTGGTGTGAGTGTGAGGTAAATGACCACTTAAATGAATCATGTTAATTTTTTGTCAACCAGATAGATTTTCACAGTAGTCTCCAGTTAACTTTGAAGTGCTGTCTGTAAACCACATAAATAATTTTTCCACTAAAGGTTTAGGTTTGGGTTTTTTATTTGGGGAGTTTTCTTATTTTATTTTATTTTATTTTATTTTATTTTATTTTATTTTATTTTATTTTATTTTATTTTATTTTCAGCAGTGTTTAGAGCCCATACATCACGGTGAGTGGAACTGTTAGTTGGAATTGTTAGTTTTATGAACACTTGTATAGATATTGGACTTCTAGATCTGCTTAAGCAAACACTCTGCTTTTTTATTTCCACTATCTATGTAAGGAGATAAGTAGATTAATATTTATGAGATTCATTGAAAACTTCAACTTCAAAGATTCTTTTTTTATGAGATGTCTTAATCCAATTCTCATTATTGGACTGGGAATTGCAAATAAATTCTCTTGAGTACAAGAAATAAAAGGCAAAATTAAACTTGGTACACAGGCAACTCAAGCTAAAAAAAATGATTTTTCTTGAGTGGTACTACTGGAGGTTGTGATTTTTCTACTGTTCAATTGCTGCCAGAGATGTGTGAAGTCAAAGGTACTCTGTTGAAATTTCCAGTCTCTTCATATTAAATCACTCTTTTGATTTTAAGATGTTCCCTGCCTTGATGAATTTTTACTCCCCTGAGGTGTCCTTGAGATACGTCTTTTGGTTTCCCTAATTGTCAATATCTTAATTTTTCTTTCAAAACTTTCTACATATAAAAACATATTCCTCTCTGAAGGTTTCTTTTGATCTTTATTTTTCTCAAATTAATTTTTATTTCTGGGATTTTTGGTTTCCTTGTTTTAAATGCTGGATTTTATTAACATCTATTTTTATTGGTAAAAATAGTTAAAGGTAAGAAATTGGCTCTACTTAGGCAGTTATCAGCAAGTTTTAAGAATTTACAATAACTGTGGATAGAAACTGCTGCATTCTGAATTAGGAATGGAAGAGGAAAATGCTGGCGTATCCCTCCCTTGACATGTTTTCACTGAAGCAGATCCTATGTGTGTGTTAACATTAACAGGCTGGAGGGAAATAACCAATTTACAAGCTGCTTTTCTCTCTCTGATCTCTGGTCTCTCTCTTTAACAAACAAATCAAAAAAGTTGAACAAATCATAAACTGAGTGAAATTATACATGCAAATGCACCCATCATCGTCTATGAAAGAAAGCAAGACCAATTACTTCCTGACCTCATACTACAAGTTCCCTTCAAGGAAGGAGGGTAGAGTCAGGAACCATCTGCACAAGTTGGACAGAGAGAACCTAGTGGGGTGGATCTGAGGCTGACAGGACACTTGGCTCTAATTAGCTCACTCTGCTCGCCACTTACCAGACGACACTGGGAATAGTGTCCCATTTTTATTTTCTCACTGCAAGAAAGACATTTAAAAATTGAAGAAGGCCCAGCAGAGAGCCAGAAGGATGATCAGAGAATTGGGGAACTTGGCATATATGTGGAGAAAGGTTGAAGAAACTGGGTTTGTCCAGCCTAGAGAAAAAAAGGGGTTGGGAGTACAGGAGTCTAAATCCAGTCTACCCCTATTTCAAAGATTGCCACAGAGGAGATGCAGATGCTTTCTTCATGAAAATGCACAGTATAGGAATAGACACAAGTTCCTTCAGGGGAATTTTTATCTCTATGTAGGAAGAGAGTTCTGCAACAGGAGAAAATTTGGTTAACTACATTGCTTTCTTATTTTCTCATTCATGTAGGAAGTATATATGTTAAATAACTATGAAAATAGCACTGTGAGGGTATTTCTGACCTTGCTTGAAAATTACATATCTCAAATATTCTTATAGTTGACCAAAAGTGGTAAGAACAAAAAGGTTAGAATGAGTTGATGAGTTTCTGGGTTTCCCTTTAATATCTGCTATTTATTTGTTTATCAGTTATTGTTCCATTTCACAGGTTTTTTAAATCACAGTAACAGAAAGCTTTTTCTTTCATTTGGAAATCTTATCAATACAGGTGTTCCTGGCAAAGCTTACGTTGCTTTTGTAAAGGCTCAGTGGAAGAAGAGAAAATATTTCTACACTTGCTGATTGCAAACACAGTCTACAAGCTCCAGAAGTTTTTGAATTTCATAAACTTTTTGATAGTTTTGAGCTGAGTGTTAAACAAGCCCAGTAGGAACCAGATGAAAATGTATATTTAGAATTTTATCTAGTTCCCATCAGGTTGGTTCAGCAGCTGTTGTGGGGAGATTTTTATGTTTGCTTGAACATAAAATTCCATGCAGAACTTGCTAGCTTTCAATTTGCAGGAGATAGCTTTATTTTCCAGGTCCCTGCTAAGTGAAATGCCAGACTGAGCTGCCTCTGAGAGCTGTGTTAGTACAATATGCATTTGGGGGGGGTTAGATTCCTTTTGGACCTGAACAGGATCAAATCACTGAACCTCACAGTGAGACTTTGACAGTTCTCCCTGGTATGACTCAATCACCAGATGGAACAAAAAACTATTTACCTAAGTTTTTACAAATACAAATGTTCAGTCATATAGCTGTTACTCCTAGGTTTTTCGAAGACTGAATGAGTGACCAGGCAGGAGAGTGTAAAACATTTCTGTGTGCATTAAGAGCTAGACAATACCAAATATCTTTCACTTTTCCAAGTGCACCACTGTAGCATTTTTAAACTCAAGGAATTAGAAGCTTTTGGTATATTGAGCACACTAAAGTTTGCACCCTTCAGACAATCCAGTCTCAAAGCCACCAGAAACAAAAGGACACTGCAAGCAGCTTGTACCACTGTTGATACGAGATCATTGATGCCAGTTCCTTGGGTACAGACAGGGTAACAACAAAGTTTAACTTTCAGTTCAGTCTGACAGAGCACATTACATGGTCCTAGCTATCATATCCTAGTACCATGGTCATTAATTTACAGAAGAAATTCTTACAAAAGAGAAAAAAATTACAGGAATCTTAAAGGGACTTAAAGGTCTCCAGTGTTACTGCAATTTCAATAGACCTTAGAGTGTTATACTCTCAGGCCTTTTAAGCACATGCAATTTAAGCATTAAGGATGTGGTTGCTGCTGCTTACAGACATTCTTTGAAATTAATGAGTATATTGATAGAGAATACACTGACAGTATGTTTAGGATTGCAGAAGTGCGTTTCAATGAAATGGCAGACCATTAACAATTGTAGCAAGTGAACTGCTGTATATTGCCTGTTTTATTGGGTTTTTTGGTCATTCTTAGAGTTGATGGTCATAAGTTGTATTTCAGAAGGAGGCAAATCAGAACAGTTTCTGATTTCACTTCTTCTTACACCCTCCTGAAGAAATACATGTGGTGTCTTCGGAGAGCTTCTCTGCTTTGGACATGTCCTTTCCTTTCTACAACAAGATTCTCCTCTCTGATTCAGGTTGTCTCCAAGCTCTGCAGGGTAAATTTAAGCTGGAGATTAGAAATAAGCAGTACGGCCTCAAACAGGCTGTTGCAGCCTTAACAGATAAATCCCTTTGTAAAGTAAAACAGCACGTGGCTTTTTGTACATTCTGATCCTCGTACGAGCAGGAATAACTCTGGTGATGAGGGTAGCACAAACAGATGTACATTTACAAATGTACTGCTTCTCATTTAGTAGGCCATCCTTTCCTATTTGGCTATATACTGTAATTTTAAGTGGAAATTATCTCTTCTTTTAGATGGAACAGCATTTGTGGTTTTCATACTTTCGTGCGTACTGGTTGAGGCTGGAAGGAAGATCATGGGCCTAGGAGGGGTGATTGCATTTATTATGCCATAGGAGCAGATGCTCAGGCTTTTCACACACACACAAAATCACATTCATATAGACTGGTAGTTTCCCAAGTACGTATTTTAATGAATTTAAACCTCTTTTGCATACGCATGAGAAGAATGCATAATACCTTGTGAAGGACATACTGCAGAACAGTAGGGATAGTAAAAGAACATTGCTGGGAACACCCCTGCCAATTTTATCTTCCTTCCAGACCTAGCCTTCAGAACCTTTTTGAAGCTTTCCATGGCCAAACTCCTAGCTTGTGAGCTCTGGCACAGCTACACAGACCTGGCCTATTTTTTCAAGAGGTGCAGGGTCTTATCACATCAGGTATTTTGAAACTTATTCCACATGCAAAAATATCCAGAATTCTGAAAATATTTTATATTCCCCCATCCTAACCAGACTAACTAAGATGTTTTTGTTTAATTGTTTGTTTGTTTTCTAAAGACAACTATAGATCAAGTGTTATGAAAGAGCTATTTGCCTTATTTATCATTGTCAAATTAAAAAAAAAAAAAAAGAAAAATGTTTTTCCCTCTTACTGGTGAGAAGGGGAACTATATATCAATGTTCTCCTCTTGCCAAAAAATACTAACCATCTAAAAAAAGAAAACACTGTTGAAGATCTTTCTTTTTAAGTCCATTATTCTGTGCTCTTGGAGAGCTACCTACAAACAAAAATGGAGCTTTTGAGCATGGTTATCTTCAGCAACCTGAAGGTTTGGTTGGGCCTTAAGGCAGCTGAAGGCAATGGCTTTTCACCACAGCAGGCAACAGTCCAGCAGCTCCCAGCACAGATTCCTACATTTTCCAAGGACTGAGGCAGCCTTTCTAAAGCAGACATTATAGTTTTTATCTTGGAATTGTGAGTCTGAATCCTTGTTTTGGAAATCCTGTGCCAAGGAAGTACCTGCAGACTCCCGACCCAGCGTGTGTGCAGGGGCAGGAGAAAGCCCTGTGAGGACTCTGGGCAGCACTGCTCAGACAACATGCAGAGGAACAACACAGCAATGATACAGAGTTTTCACCTTGAGTGTTTGCAGTAATTAGAAATAACTGCAGACAGCCACAGATATAACCAGCTGGTACCTAATTTTCTGTATGCACATTTCCTGTAAAACACAGATACAGCTCATGGTGCCAGCTAATTCATCAATTCTAGACCCAGTCCTGCTTCCCAGAGCACTAGAAATGTGGTTTGGAAGGGTCAAAGTTAGCCCTTTTTGGGCTTGAGGGTGGTATATCTAGGTTTTGATGTCACAGTGGTCAATGTTTGAGAATTGCTGGTACTGCACCTCAAGTGTGTAATAAGAAGGTGGTTTTTGTAGCTCATATGCCCGTAAAGTACTCACACTTTCAGAGAACTGAATCTCATTGGGATCACATTGTCTCTTGTTGAAATTCTCCAATTTTCCCTGTATAAAAGGTTTATATAAAAAGATAGACCATTTTTATTTCTTTATCTCTACACTTTTAGCTAGCAAATTATGTTATGTAAAGTGGTATTGAAGTGTATTATATGAATCTACAATCCACTGAACTTACTATACTCTAGGATTTCAGCCACTTCCAATAGTCTGTAGATTAATTACGCCTTGAATTAATTAAACTTTTCAACAGTCCTTGTCAGTGTGATATGTTAAAATTTATACCAACCGGTAACCTGTTCTCTGACCCTGTAGTATTTCCTCAGCTATTCCTCCATCAGGAATGATGAGAAAAAAACAGCATTATCACACTCTGTGTGTCTTCTGTTTTTCTGATTACTTGTTTATTTATTCGTATTATCATGTAGTAACTCTCTGTCAACAGAGAGAGTCTCACCAAGTTTTTGGTGAGAACTTGGCATTTACTGAAGAACATATCTCTGAGGGATCAGGGACAAGCTGCAGCTTGGAGCCCTGTGCTGTGACTTACTGAAGAGAGAGAGTGTGACTGGTGACTCCACAGGACAGGGACTGTCCCCTGCATTGCTAAATTAACTGGGCTGGCTGGTGCAGATAAGGCTCATGTCATACCCAACGCTGTCACAGTGCTTGAGGGGGTGAACTGAGATCTCTGGGAGTCCTGCAGAGCCTGGGGGTAGTTTTTGGCAGAGACTTGAGACATGCATATGCCAAGCCTGCTGGGAGTCAGAAAATTTTCCATCTTGACTCAAATCCCAGCAGTTCATCGTGCTTCCTCACACAGAGCCATTGGGCTCCGTGCATTTGGTGTTAAGGCATCCAGTGCAGAAAGCAATTCTCTGTTTGGAGTGAGCATCATAAACCCTGGAGCTGCTCCTGACCCTGTCCGTGCTGGGAGTGCTGTGGGAAGGTGTGTGAGTATTTTCCTACATAACTCTGCCAGGTCAGACTTGAGATACCAACAGGGGTGCCCCAAAACTAGCAGGTTTTTTTCACTGCAGCATCTATGTCTCAGTAGGGACACAGCAGGCACTCCATGTATGCCCTTCCAGCTCTGCAGAGCACCAGGAGCATCCCTGTAACCAACAAATTAATGAGATCCAGACACTTTCAACCTAAGTTTTCTTACAAACACATAGTTTTGCTCATAGAAAAGCCTCTGGGAAAAGTATGTAGATATAAATTTGTCTGCAATGCTGCTTATTAAACATTTTAACCACTTCAATATATTTTTCTTGTGGCATTGCTATTCACATTTATTACATTTTTGAACAAAAAAATAAAACAATAATTTTGGATTTTAAAAATGTAAGGGGGGGATATAATATCTATTTCAAATTCTGAGATGTGAAAGCCACATTCTTTTTTTTTTTCTTTTTTATTTTGTATAATTAAAGGAAGAAAGCTGAGCCATCTTCCTTAGCTTCCATGATATCTACAATAAAAATACAGGCTTTGATCTGGGTGATTTCGTATCCAGCCTCAGGAATAAACACCACCTCCCCCATCCTGTTCATAATAGTCCTTTTTAAATACAGCACTTGAAAATCTGCTTTGTTGCATGTATAAGCCCTCCACAAATAAAGGAAATCTGCCATTTATGTTCATTTTGTGTAAATATCTGGATTAGCACTAATAAACAGTGACAATTTAGGAAATTTTGTATGGCTTTGTAGCTTGCACAGGTCCTGATTTTGTCAGAGACAAATTTCAGAGCCGGTCCAAGGACTGATTAGGTATGGATTTTTTGTGGGATTGGCCAGGGTACAGAAGCAGCACAGGTATTGATCAAGCAGAGCTGCACAGGATGGAGTAGGACACCAGCCCTGCCATGGAATTGTCAACAGAATTACTCTGGGTACTAACTCTGCCAAGCAACCAGAGAAAATATAGATGAAAACACTGGAACTTCCATGATGGTGGTTTTTTGAGGAGCTCAGAAATGGCCAGCAAGTGAGGCAAGCATGCCATGGACAGAAATCAGTAGGATCCAGGGAGAGTTGGAGTCTGTGCTGGTTTTTTTGATTCATAAAACCCAATAAAGCTCAATTATTAAGTCTGCTGGGTTCTATCTGTCCAATATGAAGGTGACCTCTGTGCCTTTCATATTCTCTGGACTGAAAATAACAATAAAAATGAAATTCTTGAACCTACCACTAAGGTAATACCTCTGGCACCTGACTTGTAGTGTAGTAGTTTCTTCATTGTGATCCTTTGGGTGGGAGGTTTATCTCACCTACCAGTAGACATGCTGTGGTCCCAAAAAGCTGAGGTGGCTGGTACTGTGCTCCACAGATTGATGACAGGAGCAAATGCTCGAGATGTCACCAACATGGGCCAAAAGACTTCTGGAAGCTGATCACAAAGCAGTCCTGCAGTCCTGTGAGCCTTCGCCCTACGAAACATTAGCCCAATGCCTCAAGGCCCACACAACCAGCTTTGCAAGGACACATGATGTTCTACTGCACTGCAGAGCCAATGTATTATTTCCTAGCTAGTCTAAAATTAACCTTAAACTTGCTGTCAACTTTCTCCTGAGGGGGAAAAAAAAATAACTTGGTAGGTAGAGAGCCTCCTGTCTAATTGCTTTGCATATATATTTGCAGATATATTAACATGTATTATAAAATCCCTTGTTCTTGCTGCAGTAGTTAAGAGTCTGTCATGGTTTCCATTACAAAACCATAATTTTAGGGACTTGTAAATTTTTTTAAACCCTAAAAATTTGCTTCAGGCTGCAATTTGCCATAGCAAGGTCCCAAGCTAAGAACAAAGTTGTTGACAAAAACTTACAAATATCCAATTTCCCTGCTTTTGATTTATTTTTCTGAAATGGAAAAAGTTATACACATATATATGTGTGTGTACATATCTATATATTTCCTGGTGCATTTTTGCAATTCATGAATTCAGATATTACTGCTGTATTAAATCAATATGAAGTCCCAACGACTTTTCTAATTGAGTTTCATTAATTCTTTTATTTCTGAGAATAGCATGAACTTACAAACTGAAAATATCCTATGAAATTTATAGAGCCATTGCCAATTTTTGCTCCTTCTAAAGCTCAAGGAATAAAATCGAAGGTCTTTCACAAGGAATATCGTGCTAAAGGTACTGCAGATCTGTAGTCCTCTGGGTATATAGCCACATAAATTTTGTTATAAAATGCCTTTCCATGGGTTTTAGTAGAGAGCGCATTGAAGCTGAGGTGGGTTTTCTCTTTGCTGTGACTCCACTCGGGGTGGCAGGGGACTGAGCCTGGGGGCGTTAAGGGATGAGCTTTGTCAGGTTTGCCAGGGTCTGACAGCTGGCACAGCAAGAGGAGAGATGGTGTGACACACACATACACACACGTCCTGCCACATGTGGTGGGTCAATGTTTCTGCTCCACCACAGCCCTACACATCACTACAAATGAGGACCCTTCCTTCTCCCAGCTCCCTCTTTTCTCTAAACAAAGCCTGTTTGGTCAGGAATCCACCCACCCCCTGGTGACACACAGGACATCTCACTCCAAACCACTAATCACTTCTGAACTCGTTTCTCTTTATTAGGGAACAGAGTGAATAGGAATAGTGAGGGGTTTTTTTCCCTAATGAAATAAACAAACAAACAAAAAAAACCCCTTTGATTTGTTCTCCTGTTCATTCTTCTTATTTTCTTTCATTCAGCCACTTTTTTCATGTTCTTCCATGTTCTTCTTTTTCCAATAAACAAAAGACAAGCAACATTCAGAATGGATTCCTTTTGCAGTTCCTCTTCTTTTTTTTTTTCTATCTGAGGAAGAAAACATAAAAGAACATTCACTTCCCAAACAAATCCTCCTTACTTATTCTTTCGCAGTAAATAACAAATAATCAAGGTGAAGAGAGTATAAAATATAATGTACATGGAATTAATAACAATTATAGGTGAACATACCTATATTAAAATGTATAATATATATGCAAAATATTTTTATTTATGCAGGTATAAGAAGCACGTTGCATATGCCCATGATGATACCAAATGTCACGTTATTTTTTTTTATTGTACCTATTTTTTTTATAATATGTGTCTGCGTTTGTGTCTATAAATATATAGGGATTGATCTGTACGGTGCTCAGTAAGACATAAGTCTCTAGAGAGACACACATACATTTATCTTTGGGTTTATGATATCTTTTTTTTTCATAAATGGTACATTTCATTACTACTTACGGAACAGAGCTCTTCTTTCAATTTTCTTATAATTTTAAGTATCTTTTCTGCTTCCAGTTTCTGTCTCCTGTACAACATAAAACCAGTCTCCAGAGGACATGCTCCTAAAACCGATTAATGTACAGCAATAGGAACAAAGCTATTTAATAAATTAATCATTAAAAGTTGGTTAATAGTCAGACACTATTAGACAATATGTTTGATTTGGGACACTATTTCAATGAGATTGTCAGAATTTTTGCATTAAATATTTAAAACCCTCTAAAGTGAAAGATCAAGGTCAGATTTAAAATTGTTTCATTCAAAATCCAAATGCTGTTTGACCTTTCTGTGCACTTGGTTTGTATCAGTATAATTTTAATGGTTCATTTTTATTATATTTGTCTCAGGATGAAGATGCTGAAAGCTTGGATAATTCAACTGGTGGATTATCTGTCACTTGTGTCTTTTTCCCATTCTCCACTGCTTTTTAGTGAGTTTTAAATTAAAAGATGTCTATTAAGGGATAATCCAAAGTCATGTTAAGGAAATTAATATTACATATCTTGTACACTGAAACAAGAACTGTAGGAATTGTTTCACTTCATAAACTGCTTGACAAACCTGATCTCCTTCTATGACAAAGTGACCCGCTTGCTGGATGAAGGAAAGGCTGTGGATGTTGTTTATCTGGACTTCAGCAAAGCCTTTGATACAGTCTCCCACAGTATCCTCCTGGAGAAACTGGCTGCCCATGGCTTGGATGGGAATACCCTCTGCTGGGTTAAAAACTGGCTGGAGGGACGGACCCAGAGAGTGGTGGTGAATGGAGCTAAATCCAGCTGGCGTCCAGTCACGAGTGGTGTCCCATTGCGCCAGGGGAAGTTCAGGTTGGATATTAGGAAACATTTCTTTACTGAAAGGGTTATCCAGCATTGGAATGGGCTGCCCAGGGAGGTGGTGGAGTCACCATCCCTGGAGGTATTTAAGAAACGTGTAGACATGGTTCTTCAGGGCATGCTCTAGTGCCCAAGATTACTGGTTTGTGGTGGGGTGCTGTGTGGGTGGGTGATGGTTTTTTGGTTGGAGGTTGTTGTGTGTTTAGGTGGTGGGAGCTGGTGTTGTTTGTTTGGTGGTGGTTTTTTTTTGTTTGTTTGTTTGTTGTGTGTGGTTTTTTTTTGTTTGTTTGTTTGTTTGTTTGTTTGTTTTTTGTGGTTGGACTCGATGATCTCTGAGGTCCCTTCCAACCACTACAATTCTGTGATTCTGTGATTCTGTGATCACTTGCACTAACAACTTTGGACTTAGCCACCAACCGCTAATAGCATTTGCATTGCAGATTCAGGACTGCCAAAAATTACCAACTGTGAGCTTTCTAGGGTTATTAAAAGTAGCTGTATCTTCACACAAAAATAATGATTACTATTTATCTTCTAGATTGTGATCCACGGCTTTAAAATTGTTTTCAAGCCATGTTTTATTTTCACTTTTTGAATCCCAGTATAACCCATTCCTGTATTAGTGAAAAATGACAGGACCAGAAAGCACGGTATGAAGTTGTGGCAGGGGAGGTTTAGATTAGATATGAGGAAGAATTACTTTACTGAGAGAGTGGTCAGGCACTGGAACAGCCTGCCCAGGGAGGTGGTGGAGTCACCATCCCTGGACGCATTTAAACGTGTAGATGTGGCACTTCAGGGCACGCTCTAGTGCCTGAGATTGTTGGGTGTGGTGATTGTTGTGGTGTTGGTTTTTTTTGTTTTGGTGTTATGTGTGGGAGGTTTTTTTGGTTTGGTTTTTTTTTTTTTGGTTGGACTCGATGATCTCAAAGGTCCCTTCCAACCATGAAGATTCTGTGATTCTGTGACAGCTGATGACAATCCTTCTTCCTGTTTCTTTAAAATGCCTTTAACCTACTTTTAAATGCCAACCTACTGTCTTAAGAAGTTTTGCTTTAAGGTGTGCCAGAGAGCTGTGATCATTTCAGTTCCCGGGCAGTGCAATCAGGGCTGGCAGCATCGGGCTGGGGTGTTGGGAGGATCCAACTGCTCTGCTCAACATGTCTTTTCATCAGTCTCTGTTGGTCTGCAGACAGAGGATGGCAAAGACAATAAAACAGAAATGCATAAATATTATCACTTTCACAACCTGCTTTAACATGCTGGGTTTACTGGGATGTTTGGGCCTTTTTCTTTGATTGGCACTATTTTCTGCCTGCCCTCCAGCCCACTATGAACATTTCTGTCATATGACTTTGCCCATTCTTTCTTTCTGCTTCTTCCCAGTGTTGTCACTCTCCAGTTTTCTCCAAATCAAAGTTCTTTTGTCTGCCAGGTCCTTTAATTTTCTCTCTCCCATGTTGTAGAAGGTCTTAACAACATTTCATCAGGTCTATTCGGGGAAAAGGGAAATTTTTGGGGAAGTACCATCATCCTGATTTGCTGAAGGGCTGGCATGGATGTCAATAGGAACATGTTCTGGAGGATTTTTTAAAAAAAAGAGGAAAAAAGATGCTTTCTGATTACTGAATAGAGGAAAAGGCCAACTATTATATTGCTTATGAAACAATGTATTAGCAATTTCCTGTATTCTGAGGCTTTTTTCTTTCTAAGAAAGGCCACATCTGCAGCAGTTCCATAGCCTGATAAGCCTGTACTGGAAAAAAAAAAAAAATCAAGAAATTGACAGATTTCAGTTTAGATTTTATAAAAATATTGGTTACTCTGAAATCAGAACCAGCAAGGGGGATGATGCAGATCTGTGGGGCTGCTGAATGGCAACTACCCAGCCTTGCAACCCAAGGTGCTCTAAGAAATTAGAGTTTCCTGGAGAATCCGGGAACCAGGATCTCACCCCTGTGTCATCTCACTGCATGAGAAGAGGGTCAAAGGATGCTTAGATAATGGCAATTCCTGGAAACCCACAGGGGATTTTAGGGATGCTTCTTTAATGTTCCCATCTCACAAAAAACCCTTTTCATATTTACACAACTGTCAAACAATGTGACACTTTGAGAGCTTTTACAGTATGGTGTAAAAAACCATAATTTAGAATAACCACCGAGCAAGGGATGGTGGGGCTCCTTCATTCATAGATCTACACATGCTGCTCTGTCTATGTGGAAGGACTTGAGGTAAATATGGAATCCAGCTGTAAATACTCTGTATTATACTAGTTTTAGCCTTTGTTTGCAACTTGCTCTTATTTTGAAGCAGATTTTTAAAATAAAAGTAGAACTGAAACCAGGATTGAAAATCTTTTTAAATACCTGAAGGAAAATTTGAAGCTTATTTCTATTTCTATTTGCATGTGTGTCTGCAAAATTCCTGTTCCTTCTTCTCAGCTGGCTTTTCCTAACAAATTTTTGATGTCTAAATATTGTCGCATCCATCCAAATGGCAGACAACCAGCCAATCATCAAAATGCAATATGGAAACAATCAGTTTCTCATGGCAGGGTTTGAGGTGCTTGTGTGCCAAAAGTCATCCTGTGTGTACCAGTCTGCAATTACTACTGCTACACAACTATTCCACAAAAGCCTGTGATTTCAGGGGCTCTCAGCTGATGTTTGGGATGTGTGTTGAAGCCCATGTCCATTGCTGCACTCTTACTGAACCATTGCCCAGGCCAGTCTGATTAAAGCCATTGGGTGGTTATATTTATACATTTATGATACATTGAAATATTTACAATAAAATCTACGTGTCTTCTGGTGGAGAAGAATGCCATGTAGCTTTTAGATCCTTTTGTATACAAACTGTGAAGAAATGTTTTCTAAACTCTGTGCAGGAATTAATTCTCAGTCACTTCAGGGCAACGTGTTCTGAATGAAAGCACTGTCATGCACTGGGTGCATATGCCACAAAACACTCACTTCTCAGCTCCAAAAACAAAGGGTTTTTCTTTCTTTCTTTTTTCCTTTTTTAGCCAAATGGGAATATAACCAGTGTTCCTAGCTATTCTGCTTTTTTATTTTATTTTACTGAGCTGTACTACACACTGAGCACTGTTTCCATATGCTGCTAAATTTCAAGTAGGAATGAGGGGTAGTGGTGGATAAAGTGTGAGATCCCTGGCAGAATGCTTAACATCTGTTAAAATAAAATCAACAGCGTTCTGCGGTGCGTGCACACATTTATCAACCAAGAGATTTGGAAATTGGCTTTGCTCAGGCTGGTGAGGCCACATTTGGAAGACTGTTTGCAGTTCTTCACACCCAACTCTGCAACGGCTCATGCAGCAGAGAGGAGAATAAAGCATATGGCAACGGGAGAGCTACAGGGACAGAGATAATGGATCTTTGCAAAAGCCAGGGAAAGTTCAGTGACTTGACATTTCCTGAGAAAGTGAGAAATGCAGCAGAATCTCAATGAGGTAACAGTGTGCAGAAGCCTGAGTGAGTAGCTATAAAGCTGAAATAAGCAAGTGCTAAATAAAGAAGCAAAGAAGTTTGGCAGTGTTACCTTATAAAACAGTGAATAAAGTGTGAGAGATTAGGCTGTTAAGATCAGCAGCAGAAATGCCATTTAGAAGGTTTGACAGTTGATAGAAAGGCATAGACACTAGTAAAGAAATAGAACAAAAGAAGGTAAACTCAAAAGGTTTTTCATGTTTTCCCCTTATGCATTAAAATTCCCTTTCTTCTTGGACAATCCATCCCAGAAATAGATTTTAAAATATTTGGATGCTAATTGTCATGGATTAAAAACAAAGTTGTTTAATTGTTGAGGACTGCTGATGTTTTTGATTTCAAACAAAATTCTCCCTAACTCTGAAAACCTGTTGTGCCAGTATTTCCTCTAGGTTATTATTCGCGTTCTTCTGACTTCTCTATAATTTTCCTAGAATTTATAAATTTCCTAGAATCTATAATTTATATAGAGTATAGCATTTCTTGACAGTTCTGGGCTCACCAGTTCAATAGAGACAGGAAACCACTGGAAAGAGTCCAGCACAGGGCAACAATGATTAAGGGATTGAGCATCTCCCTTACGAGGAAAGGCTGAGAGACCTGGGACTGTTTTGCCTTGGATGGGTGCTAGAAGGTCATCTAGTATCCATCCATACATGCCATAGGTAGTTGCTAATGGGACCCACAGAGTTTCCCAGAACAGCCTTGGGATACTGCTTTGCTCTCACAGCAATTCCAATGGAAATGGCTGCTGAAAAAGTAATTTATTTCTGAAAAAAACCTCTTTAAAATGAAAGTGTAGTGTCATGCAATTTGTATGAAGGACAGATCACTAAAGACTTTTTCCCTAATCTTCTGAATATAAGCCGGGTGTCTAACAGGGGTCTTGTTCTAGGTGCTTTCTGGGTTTTATCCAAATTCTGATGCCAACTGTCCTTTTTCCCTTAGACTGGTGTCTGCACAACCACATTTTGATCCCCTTATTTGTAAAAAGAATGACTTCAAGTCTGGTAATGTAAACGTGTCACAGGAATGCCCAGAGAGACACAGTTTAACTGGCTCCCTGGGCATGCAGAAACAGAGAAGTATTTATCATCTCTGCTTGTGGCTTGATGAACATGATTAAGGGATTGAGCATCTCCCTTACGAGGAAAGGCTGAGAGACCTGGGACTGTTTTGCCTTGGATGGGTGCTAGAAGGTCATCTAGTATCCATCCATACATGCCATAGGTAGTTGCTAATGGGACCCACAGAGTTTCCCAGAACAGCCTTGGGATACTGCTTTGCTCTCACAGCAATTCCAATGGAAATGGCTGCTGAAAAAGTAATTTATTTCTGAAAAAAACCTCTTTAAAATGAAAGTGTAGTGTCATGCAATTTGTATGAAGGACAGATCACTAAAGACTTTTTCCCTAATCTTCTGAATATAAGCCGGGTGTCTAACAGGGGTCTTGTTCTAGGTGCTTTCTGGGTTTTATCCAAATTCTGATGCCAACTGTCCTTTTTCCCTTAGACTGGTGTCTGCACAACCACATTTTGATCCCCTTATTTGTAAAAAGAATGACTTCAAGTCTGGTAATGTAAACGTGTCACAGGAATGCCCAGAGAGACACAGTTTAACTGGCTCCCTGGGCATGCAGAAACAGAGAAGTATTTATCATCTCTGCTTGTGGCTTGATGAACAAATTAAACTTCGCTGTCCTTTGGGGTATAGCTTCAGTTTAGGATAGTTATCACAAACAGCTTTCTGGCCTTAAAGCATTCTCCAGACAAAACAAATCAAATCCTGGCCGTGCCAGAGCACAGCCTGAGGTGAGGCACTCACTTCTGCATTATGAGCTTGCGTGAGGTGAGGCTCAGCCCTGTTTTCAAAGACATGGACAATCAGAACCAGCAAGCTGTAGTGACTGCTCCAGTCTCAAATCTGGAGCAGAAACCCATCCTCTCCTGAATACTGCCATTGCTGAAGGTGGGAGTTTTCTTTTTCCTTGGAAGAGAGACTGTGGGTGACTGCTCTGTGCATGGAGTTTCACAATTTGGTGATTGCTTCTCTGGTTTTTCTTGCCATGAAAGCATTTGAAGGATCACAGAAAGTCCTCCTCCTCCCTCTCTGCTCATAATCATTTTTCTCCCTCAGGCAAAATGCTACTGAATTATCAACGCTCTCTGAATGGTAAAACTTCCACCATGAAGCACCACAAATCCATGTCTCACAAGGACCCGCAGCAGAGTTACACCAGACTAGGTACAAGGTAATGGAGAGGAGAATCAGACCACCAATTGTCTTCAAGGGCCACAGACAGATACATCATCAGGGAAGCGAATCTCATAATTTTGGGGATGGGGCTTTTTTCAACATCAAAATGACTTGTGATTATGTATCAACATTCAAACCCCTTCTCCCCCAATCTGTAATTCTGCAATCCTTTGTGAAAAGACATAAATTTAAGTGTGGCTTCAGGCAGCTTACATTGATGTTAAACCAGAGAGTTTCTGCTTTGAGTGAGGCTGACTGTCCTCTAAAAGCATTTTGCCCTGCTCACCGGACCCTGGCTCCCGGTTGCTTTCCCACCACACTCCTGCCACTCTAGGGCTGAGTTGGCTGGAGGTTCCCTCCCCATCTTTACTGGTTTCATAAAAAAGAAGATTGCATTTAGATCTCCTACCCGAGGAACTGCATGTTGCAGATTTATCTCTGGAGGGAGGTGACTGTTGCAGGAAGCACATCCCTGCTTTTCCCAGTTTACTCGTGTGACTACTCATCCTCTCCACAATACCATGGTTTGAGACACCTCCTGCTTTATTGGTCTCATGAGAGTCCAGAGACTAAAGACCCCAGTCTCTCTAAAACCAACAGAACTGGAGAAGGTCACTGGGAAAAGTGCTAAGAGGAAGGACTTCACTGTTGAACTCTCTGGTGCAGTGTCCTCTGTGCTGACTTTGCTCACAGGCAGCCTGACAGCACCATTGAGGTGACTCCAGAGGGACCTCTCTGTCTGAGGGCTTCAGAGCCCAGATGGGAGACTAACAAGGATCAGGACCATTTCTTTACACCACAGTAAACAGTGTTTCTCTGGAAATTAGTTCTTCTTTACATCTGTGCTCTTCTTTATAATTATTGTGACATGAAAAGTGTCTTCTATTCTATGATCCAGAGATGATCTTTCCTAGTAACAAGACCAGCACTAGGAGAAACTTAGTGTTATGCAGTATCAGGTGTCTTTTTTGCTATATTTTTTGTGTCCCAGAGCTAGAGTGGTGAAGCACACATTCAGCCAGTTCTGAGGCCCTCTGGCCCTAAGAATTGGAAAAAGAAGCTGATATTTACAGATATTTTGTTCCACATCATCTATTGTGCTACTCTTCTCTACAGGAAAAGAGAATAAATTACTCCTAATGTTTTTCTTTAGCCAGACGTGTTAAAACAGGCTTTGACACATTGTACCTGTTTATTACATTACATTTTCTGTATGCACATTTGACCATGATTAAAATTAGAACAGTATTATGGAAAGTATTCACTCCTCCCCAGCAGCCCTGGATTTTGACTTGCAGCATTACAACAACAATCAGCCCTTTCTCGCATCCTAAAATGAGTGATAATTGCACATTATTTTTCATAATCATCCGCTGTTTAGAACACCTGCAGTGTGAGCTGACTCTAGGTAGGGACAATTCAGAGTGGGAGGACAATTCATCTGCAATTACTATTTCAAACCAGTGAGGTGCACAGCCAAACTACTTAAATTTTCCTTCTGCTTTCTTAGTAGAGTTTAATTTAATTAGCAATCATACCCAGGATTATTTTGTTTTCTGGGGTTTTGGGAGCCTCCGGTACCTCTCAAGCCATTTTTTAACAGGCTCTCTTTTAGTAAAAGTATTTGTGTGGAAAATGCTATTATCACAGCAATACAGAAAATGTCTAAGGTTTTCCAGTGTTGGAATTTGGGTTTGTTTGTTGTTTGTTTTAATACATACTCTTTAGTAATGTTTTTTCCCCTCTTTCGTCTCCAAAATAAACTCTTCACCCAATCTTCACTGAAATTAGAATATCACAGCAACATGTGTAACAAGATGGGTTTTTTTTCTGAGACTGAAGGTGGCTTAGAGAAAATCAAGGATTTTGTTAACTCATTTCTTTCTCCTTTACTTATTTATTTTTATTTCATAACCACTATTTACTTCTATTTCAAACAGGCAAAAGTGAGTATTGCATTGAAGCTATTTACTGGTTTGAAAAACAGTAAGAGGTTTACTGTTCACATAAATAAAACATGGAGAAGAGGCAGAATGACCTTCAGCAGGTCTGTGTCAAGCCCCAAAGACTGCTAATTGGCTACATTTGACCATGATTAAAATTAGAACAGTATTATGGAAAGTATTCACTCCTCCCCAGCAGCCCTGGATTTTGACTTGCAGCATTACAACAACAATCAGCCTTTTCTCGCATCCTAAAATGAGTGATAATTGCACATTATTTTTCATAATCATCTGCTGTTTAGAACACCTGCAGTGTGAGCTGACTCTAGGTAGGGACAATTCAGAGTGGGAGGACAATTCATCTGCAATTACTATTTCAAACCAGTGAGGTGCACAGCCAAACTACTTAAATTTTCCTTCTGCTTTCTTAGTAGAGTTTAATTTAATTAGCAATCATACCCAGGATTATTTTGTTTTCTGGGGTTTTGGGAGCCTCCGGTACCTCTCAAGCCATTTTTTAACAGGCTCTCTTTTAGTAAAAGTATTTGTGTGGAAAATGCTATTATCACAGCAATACAGAAAATGTCTAAGGTTTTCCAGTGTTGGAATTTGGGTTTGTTTG
Organism: Calidris pugnax; assembly: GCF_001431845.1. Classification (NCBI taxonomy): domain Eukaryota; kingdom Metazoa; phylum Chordata; class Aves; order Charadriiformes; family Scolopacidae; genus Calidris; species Calidris pugnax. The sequence continues at coordinate 25,827 of NW_015091265.1, forward strand.
TTGTTTGTTTTAATACATACTCTTTAGTAATGTTTTTTCCCCTCTTTCGTCTCCAAAATAAACTCTTCACCCAATCTTCACTGAAATTAGAATATCACAGCAACATGTGTAACAAGATGGGTTTTTTTTCTGAGACTGAAGGTGGCTTAGAGAAAATCAAGGATTTTGTTAACTCATTTCTTTCTCCTTTACTTATTTATTTTTATTTCATAACCACTATTTACTTCTATTTCAAACAGGCAAAAGTGAGTATTGCATTGAAGCTATTTACTGGTTTGAAAAACAGTAAGAGGTTTACTGTTCACATAAATAAAACATGGAGAAGAGGCAGAATGACCTTCAGCAGGTCTGTGTCAAGCCCCAAAGACTGCTAATTGGCTTTGATTGCCCTGACAAGCCCCAGCTGAAACCTCTGTAAATGTCCCCTGGCCCCACCTCTCATCCATCAGTGCAAAAGCAGCATTTACACCTTGTTCTTTGTTGTTCCATGCTGCAGGTGTGTCTTTTTCCAGCCCTGCTCCATTTTTCTCATGTGGGGTCTGGAGATATGGTGTAGCTTTATTTCCAGTACTGTTTCTGGTTGTGCTGTTTGTTCTCCTGAGTGGACCTGGTTCAGCCCCGCATGTCCAAGCACAGAGGCAGAAGTTGTCTTGGTTGTTTGCTTGGTTTGTTTGGGGTTAGGAAGGCTCAGTTCTGTGCACCTTCACAATGACGTGTTTAACCCTGGTCTTGGTACATTGGTTGGTCTTCACAGAAGTGGTATGAGATAGAGGAAATGAGTCATGTGGAAGACTGAATGAGGTAAATGGATGGATGGAAAGTGTGACTGTGAGAGCTTATGACTGTTTAAAAACAGGAAAGGTGGGATCCAAAGTATGCTTATAACCTGAGAGGATAAAGCGGAAAATCTTAAAAGTTCAGCTAAAAGAGAAGTTCAAATAGTGTTGGAGGCCTACAGTGTGTATTTCTCCATAATAGAGCTCTTCCATCGTTACTGTCCATGAATCTATGGCTCTCGTGCAGCTATGGTGCAGGCTGGGAAAATGCCAGGACTTGCTGATCTAAACCTGCAAACCTTAGGTTACATGTCCTTTTAAAAGCACAATGTTCTCAGCCTCACCACATGGCAACCATGACATCTGGGTGGCTTCTGTATCCCTGATAACTCTGCTCAAACTTTGATCAGAAACAACCATGCCTAATGCTGAGAACATCACAGTAGTTATTACAGTTCAAGGGCTGGCTGAAGGCTTTTCTAGTAAGGGGACTGTCAAAGGTGTATTATTTGAACTATTCCAGTGAAACTAAGGGAGGGAAAAGGAAATGCAGCCTACTTTTACAACACTCCCTGGAATCCTATGAAAGAAGCCATCAACCTTGAATTATCACATCTTTTACTAATTTGATTTTATGCTATCAAGAGTCTGAAAAGTACAATCATCATAGTTGTTTCTGTGAGCAACTGCTCCTAAAATTTAGTGTTTCTAAACTAGTGTAAATTAGCTAAGCAGACACATTCTGCTACTCGGTTTTGGTTCAGAACAATAATTGATATAAGAAAAAGGAGAACTGTTCCTAAACTCTGTTCCAAAAAATGGAGTTGATGAAAGCAATTATGATTGCTCAGGGTGCAAATCCTGATCCCATCCATCTACCCAAAATTTGATAGTTCCTTGCCTGGTACTCGTGTATTTCATGGCAATAAACTGGATTTATGTTAGATTTTAAATACAACAGTAATGGATCAGAGGCTAACCCTTTCATTGATTTTTGAAAAAATCACAAAAATTTCATAATCATATGTACTTGATTCTTATGAAATCCAAGAAAAGATATAGTCTAAAATAACTTTCCCAAGCGAATGAAATTATTTTCATCAAAACTACTAAGTCTCTTGCAGAGTTTGTATAGAAGCTGTTGGCCACGAGGCACAATAACTGTTTAGATAAGACTCTGTTCTCTGGGAAGTCTGGCTAACACAGCAGTAAAAATTTGAGAATATATTCTGTCTCTCCCATTCATCCTTGGTGATTCATGGTGGCATAACACGACTTTGAGAGGCAAGACTATAAGGGCAAGTAGAGAAAAGGTTTTCTGGACCTCATGTAGTTATTACTAAACAGCAGAAGGCTAGGATTCACTGTTGGGAAAAAAAGAAGAATGTTTTACAGGGTAGAAATTCTGAATCAGTGAAACTCTTCAACCTTTGATTCGAGATGTAAATGAACAGGCAAGTCTTCTCCATTATTCTTTTTGACAAAATCATGACTCTCCTCCTGGTGCAGAAGTTTCTCTTCTACCCCTTCCCTCATTATCTCCTACCTTTAATCCAGTTTTCATGTTTCAAGTCTGGCAACCTTTTTGAAGGTTTTTGGAGGATATCGTGACTTGATAATTCCACATTTCTTTTGCATCCTGATTTTTAGAGCCTTTCCAAGACATGCTTTTTTCTCGGGATCTCAACATTCATTTTAGTTTCCAGACCGAAGCAGAAGAAACAAGGAGGAGATACATCTGTCTCTCACCCTGTGTGCTTTTCAATTCTGGTCAGCTCAGGAGAAGTGTCCTCTGTAAAATTCATGAAGTAAAAGCCCTCTCTTTTCTCAGCCTCTAACTTTAAAAATGTGGATTTGAGGATTTGGGTTTTTCACCTCACATACAAGTAACTACAAAAAAGTGTAGTTTATGTTAGATGTTGTTGGATCCAACATCCCAACGGATATGAGGCTGTTGCAGCTCCATGTGTCCAGGTTCAACCAGCAGTGAGGCTGAAGGTGTACTCCCAACAATTTATTTCAATTCATATTTTCTGTATTCACAAACATTTCTTCATTGGTTTAAAACATGGACAGTATGATGATAATTTATTTTTTTCTTTACTCATCTGTGAGTTTAAAAGAATGCAGAGGAAGAATAGAAAGCCAATGTAACTTGACAACAAAGACCAGTAGAAATAATGAGGCACAGAGAGGCATGAGGTAGAATATAGAGTAACTAAGTACAAGAGTTTAGTTGGTTTCTGTGGATGTTGATATGTTTGGTCCAAAGAGAAATTTAAAAGCATCTTCATAAACTAATGGGACCTTTCTGCTGCCAGGCCAACTTCAGTTTTCAGTCTGTAACCACACTTCATCCCTGCACAAGGTGTTTTTGAGGATCATTCACACCACTGTAAAATTCAGGAGACCAGCAGTGCCTGCAGATTTAATATCCCCCATTTCTCCACATAGTGTAAGAGCAGTGGTTTCAGTTATGTAAGTGGGAATACTAAGCCAGCTCTATTGGCTCCCTGATTAGATTCCCATTAAGAACAATGCCTAAGATTTTATATTCAAAACATAATGTGTTTTCATAGCAGCTCAATCGGATTAGACAGGCTGCATTTATTCCATGGGTTTTGAGGATTTGGGTTTTTCACCTCACATACAAGTAACTACAAAAAAGTGTAGTTTATGTTAGATGTTGTTGGATCCAACATCCCAACGGATATGAGGCTGTTGCAGCTCCATGTGTCCAGGTTCAACCAGCAGTGAGGCTGAAGGTGTACTCCCAACAATTTATTTCAATTCATATTTTCTGTATTCACAAACATTTCTTCATTGGTTTAAAACATGGACAGTATGATGATAATTTATTTTTTTCTTTACTCATCTGTGAGTTTAAAAGAATGCAGAGGAAGAATAGAAAGCCAATGTAACTTGACAACAAAGACCAGTAGAAATAATGAGGCACAGAGAGGCATGAGGTAGAATATAGAGTAACTAAGTACAAGAGTTTAGTTGGTTTCTGTGGATGTTGATATGTTTGGTCCAAAGAGAAATTTAAAAGCATCTTCATAAACTAATGGGACCTTTCTGCTGCCAGGCCAACTTCAGTTTTCAGTCTGTAACCACACTTCATCCCTGCACAAGGTGTTTTTGAGGATCATTCACACCACTGTAAAATTCAGGAGACCAGCAGTGCCTGCAGATTTAATATCCCCCATTTCTCCACATAGTGTAAGAGCAGTGGTTTCAGTTATGTAAGTGGGAATACTAAGCCAGCTCTATTGGCTCCCTGATTAGATTCCCATTAAGAACAATGCCTAAGATTTTATATTCAAAACATAATGTGTTTTCATAGCAGCTCAATCGGATTAGACAGGCTGCATTTATTCCATGGGTATTTGCAAATATTCAGTTCAGATCAGTCCTTCTTTGTGCCTTCTCAGAGAAACACGACCCATTTTGACAATTCAGATTGAGCCCTATGAGCCATGAGAACGCCAATGGACAGATTGTCATTTTCTCTTTCTGAGAACAATCTGCTCTCATCCAGTAAAAAACAATTTAGTGTGTTAAGGAGCTATGGGAAACGTGTAGTTTTTGAAAGACTACCATTAAAACTTTTTCTGGTGATTTCATGTTAAATGTCTTGTGCAGTATACAGAGGCAGGGTTCATTAAAAGAATAATGTCTGACACCATAAATATGGATCTTTGGTTTTATTTAAAAAAAAAAAAATCAGAAAAAAACAACCTCCAACATATGATGTTTCCCCACAAAGAGCAGTAGTTGTGCACGTGAGAAGGCAACCTGGCAAAATCTTAATTGAAATGATGTCCACGTACCAAAAGGAAAAATCTCTAGATAGTGTGAAATCTGTGGATAAACATACTTTACACCTGAAAGTCTATGAGCTGGATCCTGGGAGGGATGGCTGAAGTCAGTTAAGGCTCTTGTTGATTTTGCCAAGGCAAGAATTAAATTAGTGAGGAGAAACACAAACGTCTGGGTGCTCTGAAGTCCCTCTGAAATCCCAGTGATTATGGGAACATAGTTGTAAACATCGAAATACGAGCATTTTAAGACTTTGCCAATACAATTGATTTAAGCTGCATGAAATACTTTCTGTACTCATGAAGATTTAATCTCATGTTTATCTCACTTTGATTTCTTTTTATTAAGATGAAGATAGTAGCTGTGTCCAAAGAAACACATCGATTTAGCAGGAGAAACATGTCTTTGTCAATTCATGATGTTCACCTGAAAAAACCCGTAAGGTTTCTCTGCTTCAGAAAAAGACACTGTAGAAACTGAATTTCCCCAAACAATTCTTGTCTCTAAGTTACAGTTTCTGTATCAGAAATGGCTGTGGATTGTCAGCCCGACGATATATATTTGTAGAAAATAGGTGTGGGAACAGTGCCCATGGAAGCTGTTGTCAGCTTGGGGAGTTTCTTCGTTAAGTCATGATGGGGACAGAGACCCTGGAGCAAGTGTGCAACGCAAATTCTGTGAAGAGGAACGGAATAAATGGCAATGTTTTATTTTCGCATGGAACACCTTTCTTAGCATAGATTAATTCTCTGATGTGTTCATTGAAACTGTGGTAGCACTGACGATCCCATTGATGGGCCAGGCTCACGCTTGGAGGTGTCTAAACACGGTGAGGAGGTCACCCTGCCACGATGTCACCCTGCCATACAGTCACCCTACCATACAGTCACCCTAAACACTTTGCCTGTTTATTCACTTTCCCTACGAGGTATTTCAGTAGCCCAGCTCTACTGACAAAAAGTGCTCGCAGAAGGCAAATTCTGAAGTCATGCGTTCCAGTTGCCGTGGAAACCGCCATTTAAATTTTTATGCACAATTATTCCTGATGGATGCGTATGCTAATCCAACCAGAGGAGAGGAAAAATGTTGTGTGGACGATCTGCCCTGCCACAGGCTGTTGGTCTTGAGGCTTGAACGCGTGCGATGAGCCCACGGGGGTCCAACAATTTATTTCAATTCATATTTTCTGTATTCACAAACATTTCTTCATTGGTTTAAAACATGGACAGTATGATGATAATTTATTTTTTTCTTTACTCATCTGTGAGTTTAAAAGAATGCAGAGGAAGAATAGAAAGCCAATGTAACTTGACAACAAAGACCAGTAGAAATAATGAGGCACAGAGAGGCATGAGGTAGAATATAGAGTAACTAAGTACAAGAGTTTAGTTGGTTTCTGTGGATGTTGATATGTTTGGTCCAAAGAGAAATTTAAAAGCATCTTCATAAACTAATGGGACCTTTCTGCTGCCAGGCCAACTTCAGTTTTCAGTCTGTAACCACACTTCATCCCTGCACAAGGTGTTTTTGAGGATCATTCACACCACTGTAAAATTCAGGAGACCAGCAGTGCCTGCAGATTTAATATCCCCCATTTCTCCACATAGTGTAAGAGCAGTGGTTTCAGTTATGTAAGTGGGAATACTAAGCCAGCTCTATTGGCTCCCTGATTAGATTCCCATTAAGAACAATGCCTAAGATTTTATATTCAAAACATAATGTGTTTTCATAGCAGCTCAATCGGATTAGACAGGCTGCATTTATTCCATGGGTATTTGCAAATATTCAGTTCAGATCAGTCCTTCTTTGTGCCTTCTCAGAGAAACACGACCCATTTTGACAATTCAGATTGAGCCCTATGAGCCATGAGAACGCCAATGGACAGATTGTCATTTTCTCTTTCTGAGAACAATCTGCTCTCATCCAGTAAAAAACAATTTAGTGTGTTAAGGAGCTATGGGAAACGTGTAGTTTTTGAAAGACTACCATTAAAACTTTTTCTGGTGATTTCATGTTAAATGTCTTGTGCAGTATACAGAGGCAGGGTTCATTAAAAGAATAATGTCTGACACCATAAATATGGATCTTTGGTTTTATTTAAAAAAAAAAAAATCAGAAAAAAACAACCTCCAACATATGATGTTTCCCCACAAAGAGCAGTAGTTGTGCACGTGAGAAGGCAACCTGGCAAAATCTTAATTGAAATGATGTCCACGTACCAAAAGGAAAAATCTCTAGATAGTGTGAAATCTGTGGATAAACATACTTTACACCTGAAAGTCTATGAGCTGGATCCTGGGAGGGATGGCTGAAGTCAGTTAAGGCTCTTGTTGATTTTGCCAAGGCAAGAATTAAATTAGTGAGGAGAAACACAAACGTCTGGGTGCTCTGAAGTCCCTCTGAAATCCCAGTGATTATGGGAACATAGTTGTAAACATCGAAATACGACCATTTTAAGACTTTGCCAATACAATTGATTTAAGCTGCATGAAATACTTTCTGTACTCATGAAGATTTAATCTCATGTTTATCTCACTTTGATTTCTTTTTATTAAGATGAAGATAGTAGCTGTGTCCAAAGAAACACATCGATTTAGCAGGAGAAACATGTCTTTGTCAATTCATGATGTTCACCTGAAAAAACCCGTAAGGTTTCTCTGCTTCAGAAAAAGACACTGTAGAAACTGAATTTCCCCAAACAATTCTTGTCTCTAAGTTACAGTTTCTGTATCAGAAATGGCTGTGGATTGTCAGCCCGACGATATATATTTGTAGAAAATAGGTGTGGGAACAGTGCCCATGGAAGCTGTTGTCAGCTTGGGGAGTTTCTTCGTTAAGTCATGATGGGGACAGAGACCCTGGAGCAAGTGTGCAACGCAAATTCTGTGAAGAGGAACGGAATAAATGGCAATGTTTTATTTTCGCATGGAACACCTTTCTTAGCATAGATTAATTCTCTGATGTGTTCATTGAAACTGTGGTAGCACTGACGATCCCATTGATGGGCCAGGCTCACGCTTGGAGGTGTCTAAACACGGTGAGGAGGTCACCCTGCCACGATGTCACCCTGCCATACAGTCACCCTACCATACAGTCACCCTAAACACTTTGCCTGTTTATTCACTTTCCCTACGAGGTATTTCAGTAGCCCAGCTCTACTGACAAAAAGTGCTCGCAGAAGGCAAATTCTGAAGTCATGCGTTCCAGTTGCCGTGGAAACCGCCATTTAAATTTTTATGCACAATTATTCCTGATGGATGCGTATGCTAATCCAACCAGAGGAGAGGAAAAATGTTGTGTGGACGATCTGCCCTGCCACAGGCTGTTGGTCTTGAGGCTTGAACGCGTGCGATGAGCCCACGGGGGTGAAACAGTAAAAGGGCTGCTCAGAAAAGAGCTGTGTGTGCCATGAACCCACTGCCAGCTCTGGCTGGGCACAGAACCTGCTGTGACCTGCTCCAGGGTGACCGTGTCCTGCTGCTGGTGTCACTGCGCCACGGTGTCAGCGACAACATCCCCTTCCTGCAAGGTGCCCTGTAGCCCTTGCTGGTCACCGCGCTGCCCGGAGCCATCGGCACCTTCACCCCCAGGGACCAGGGACGTGGCTGGTGCCAAGTTGCCCAGGGGCCAGGGCCAGACCCTGCCTTCCAAGCCACTCCATGACAGTGCGTCTCCTTTCTCACTGAGGGCAAGGGGATGTTGTGGAAACCCTCTGATTTGATTATTCCTTGTGGACCTGTCGACAACTTTGACTAAAATTAGGGGGGACCGTTAAACCCAGACTATAGTTGCTAACATTGAATTGGTTTCCTTTCATAATTTTGAGAGGTTCCTGCCTTGCTGCTGCTGCTGTGGTGTGGTTTGACCAATGCTTGGCTCAGGCCTCCGATGGAGCAGCAGGAGCAGAGGAACAAGCAGCTGAGGAAGGGTTCGGGAAAAGGGGACACACACTTTCAGGACTCCTGTACATTGCAAATGTCCTTTCTTCTTCATGTTCTCATCTTCAGCTTTACCACCTCCAAGATCTGTGTGGCAGTAGTACGAAGGGACAGAAAAGAGCTTAACATACGGGTGTATCACCAAGCTCTAAGACCAATTTCATACACACCTTATTCTTAAGCTACCCTTCCTTCCTTCCTTCCTTCCTTCCTTCCTTCCTTCCTTCCTTCCTTCCTTCCTTCCTTCCTTCC
>NW_015091265.1:34624-220639 GCF_001431845.1 Calidris pugnax
AAATCTGGGACTTCTCAACTTCTGTAGGTTGTTCCCATTGAAGTTACAGTCCACTAGATAAACTGATGAGCTGTCCTCTGCTTTTCTGGAGTCTGGTGGGGAAGCTCCACAGTTGCCTTCAGATTTTGGCTTAAGTTGTGTCTGTAGTTATAATTTTTTAATTTTAACTCATTGTGTGTGACGTGTACACTGACTGCAATTTTACTTTTAGTTTTCTCTCAAGAACTTTGTACTCTTCCATATCATTGCTGTCACTGACTGCCAACACTGAACTGTATGTAGGTCCCTGGGGGACTGATCCAAGGCAAGCCAAGGAAAAGTATGGTTGAGTTCTATTACCTGGTGAATTATTTGGAAATTTTGTCTAAAAGAAAGAGAATGAAAACTTTGTGTGATTTAAAGATCTTCTCACCTCTTTATTGATGTCTATTAGCACTTATTAAAAAAGAAGTAATTCTTCTGCAATATAGAAAGATAAACACCATGGCAACTCAAATTATTTTTATCTGATTGGGACCTCAACAGAAGGCATATGTGTGCATATGCACCTACGTGTAACAGAATGGTGGTTTAAAAGAATGATATAATGTGAATCAGAAACAGTATAGGCTATTGAGTATCAAGGTGATGTCAACAAGATTAAAAAAATTAGATTTACATCAGAAAAAAAACAAAAAAAAAAAAAAGAAAAAAAATTGGCCATTACCTTGCAAGAGACCTTGTCAAGGTTTTCTGTGTGCTCTTTCATATTGTTAGCCTGAGAGTCCGGGCTTCTACCTCCCCCTTCCTGGGGATAGCCAGGGAAAAGTCCCTTAGGGGCTTTTGAACAGGTGCACAAGTGCATGATAAACCTGAAATGTACTTTCTGGTGTGTTTTTTCAACACAAAACACCTATTTTATTCAATTTGGCCATGAGTAGGAAGATGAAGCTCATAGTTATAGAGTCCTCGCCACTGACTTCATGAATGAAATCCCAGGACAGGCCAGGGGTTGAGACCTTGTAGTTTTCCCCTCTGATCTGCTTTCCCTGCCCAGCCTGGGTGGCTGCTTGTCCTTCCCTGGGATTTCAAGGAAAGCCACAACCTCCTGAGGGCTCTGCACAGGCACAGGGCAACTCCTGACTGAGGATGCTCAAGCACCAAGGCTGGTGCTGGCACATGTGCTCTCCATGCTCAGTGCAGACTGGGAATGAGGGTTTTTGAGGCATGAAGGTGGTGAGAAAGCATTTCAGTTTATGTTAATACTTGTTACGAGACTAACTAAGAATAAATTATCAGGTTCAAATTTAATTTAAACTGGAAGTTTAGGGATTGCAAGACCACATAATTTAAATTTATATATGAATATGTATAAATGCTATAATAGATGACTGAATAGAGTCAAAGAGAGAAAGAAATTCACAAGTTCAAAGTGCAGAAACCTTCAGAGAAGGGAACAATTTCTGACAAGGACAAAGGAACAAGGATAGCCAGACTTCAGAGGAGATCAATCACAAGGAGATGAATTAATTACCTGAAAAAACAAATCATATGGGAGGACAGAGGTGGTGAAATATGTGAGCTAGATGTTAAAAAGATCAGTGCAGCCAAGATGAAACCAGGGAGAGATGCAGAGGAGGGGTACCACAGAGGAGGAGCTGCCACCAGTCCCAGGGCCAGCAGCATCCCAAGTAGTGGATCTGGCTGTGCCCCCCCCCCAGACCACACAAGTGACCCACCTGCAATAGATGGCACTTGTGTGCATGCAATGTGCTCATCAGCTCACCTTTAGTGGGCTTCATTTCAAATGAATCTGTTCTGATAGCATACAAGTTGCATGCCTGATGTCATTTTTAGATTTTACTCCACCTACACCTAAATTCAGGAAAGAGAAAAAAAAAGAACACTCTATAAGAAAGCTTTTGTCTTCCTTTCCTCTCCTGTAATTGCTTTTTAAACTGTCTACAGTCTGGTCTTAAGGGACATTATTTTATAGTTTTATCTGATTTCCACATGAATCAGTGCAAAATTAATACCTGGAACACTGTATTAAATCCCAGGCAACATTGATTTTCGGGAGAGAGATATATCCCTCTGTTAGCAGTTAGGTCAATTGCATTTTGTTGTTGTGATTCCTCTTAATTTTTGTCCTATTATGCCCTTGTAGTTCCCAAAGCTCCAATCAGATGTAGAGATCCAGTGTGTGTATAACCATGAATTGAAACATTCATTTTTCTAACTTTTTTACATTTACAGGTGAGGGGGGGGTTGTGCTGGATTCTGGTTGAATTAATGAGAATAACTTGAAAGGACTCCTGAAGCCTTGCAGGAGGCAGATCAGTTCTGGCTGAGTGGGCAGGAGAGACCAGCCGTGCACAGGTCCTTGAGTCTGTCCTGAACAATTCCCATCTTTTCCAAAGCTGGATGGATGGGAGAGGAAGGGAAGGATCTCTCTAACTGGAGACAGTATTTCCCAAGCTTTGATTCTTGTACTCCTGGAAAGGCAACTACAAATCCTGACTCTGAAGTGGACACCAGTTCTCAGAAAGTCATCTCTGCTTGTTCCCACTGCGAGTGGAGTAGACATGGGGGTGTAATAACCCTTCTCTGGCTGTCCCAAGTAACATTCCCAAATGTCCCACAGGTGGTTCTTCTTCAGCTTCTTCTCTCTCTATGCCACAAATACAGAGGTCAAACTTTACCTTTGCGGACCATGAATGTGCACTATAAGTGCTCAATGACATATTCAAAATCACTTTAAAAAAAAAAAAAAACAATAATTTTTAAATTCTTAAATTGAGGCTTTTTGTTTAATAAATGCTCAAAGTTGAAACACATGAAGTCATCAGCCATTTTTGAAAATATAACCTGAAATACACATTGCTGATTTTGTCCTGCTCAAAATACGATGACTGAAGTTAAACAGTCCATTCAGTCAAATAGTAGGAAGAAGAGAGACAGAGGGAGCAACTTGAGAGCTTTCATCTCTCCATGCACTGGAGACGTGAGGCTCAGCTACGCTCCACCCTGGGCATCATTTTCTGAAACAAGGTGTCATGCTTCATCTTTTCCCACCAAAGGAGGACACAAGTGTGTAATCAGTCCTCATTACTGTACACAATGGTGTGAGCAAACAAAGCCCTGTAGAGGAATAAGCATGCCATGGAAGTCTTTAAATCACTGTATCACATGAAAGAAATGAATGTAGAAGAGTATTGACTCAGAGAACTTCTTGAATGTAATGGCTTTGAGGTGATGCAGTGTGTCAGCAGACCCTGCTCTAGCGAGACCCACCAGACCCCATCCAATTAATCTAACTTCTTTGTAAAATTCATATTCATGTGTCTGACAACAAAATCTCTTGGTCATCCAAAGTCCTGCAGTCAGTGCCTGAACAGTAGCCCAATTTTGAACTTGATGGACACCACTGTAAGGTCTTTTTTGACAGCCCCCTTCTGTGCCCTCCTCACCAAATATGGATTTGTGGCTGTTGAGACCAACTTACTGTCTTTGTTAATGTTTTCACAAATTTCTTTATGGCCAAAAAGTTTCAAACTTAGAATGCAAGAGCCACGAACTGTGTAAAATGGTAGATTTATAATACTCACTGAGATTTTTTTTGAGCTGAACATTTGTTTATTCAGTTTTATTTATTTACTTGTTTTTTGAAATTGGAATATAATGGGATTCATGCCAAAACATAAATCACTTCATTATCATGCTTTATATGACAGAAAGATAAATTATATTTTTTGAAGCAAAATGAAGTTCAACAAAATATACATTTCTACAGAGTGCAACATGTATACACAGTTAATTTTCTCTTTAAATGGCAAGTAACTTATAACACCCCGTTAGGTTAATTTTCCTTGGACTCATTCAGGTGAGGCTATATAGCATAGCTCACCTTTTTCTGTTTTTCTTTGCTGGCTAAGAATTGTGGCTTCGTAATTAAGGGAGAGCACTGTGAAAAAAAACCTCTGAAATTAAAACAAATTGAGTTGAGCAGAATTGTTTAAGCCTGAGACAAAAAGTTACCTCAAGCTTTTTTAAATGTCAGTTGCTTTAAATTGGCACAAATTTGCTTTCACGGCCTTTTCATATATTGAGTAACAGAGTTCTCCTCTCTAGTGTTGTGGGTAAAAATGCCTAGTTTCCCAGATCTTTCTCTAGCATAAAAATCTCCCTTCTTTTCATAGCTACATAGTCAAAACTTACCCTTCTGAAAGCTACCATAATACAAGGATTTAAACAGAAACATTGTCTCTGAGGAGCAGGCAAGAGAGTATTCTGTTTTTCTCCTCCATCTTCTGAGACAATGGCAGATTTTCCCAGTGTTTTTGAGAAAAAAAAAAAATGTAAAAAAATGTATACAGTATATACAAAACCATACCAAGCTCCCAGGACGATAATCACATCACCAGCAGGCACAGGGGAAAGTCCCAGGCTGGACTCGGTGATGGACAGGAGCCAGATTCTGGATCTGGAGTCAGGAACGCTCGGATCCGGATCAAAGGCAGATGAACTGACAGGGTCCTCCTCGGGCTTTGGCCATTGAAGGAAAAAGAGTTGACCCTTTGATCCCTCAGCTTTTATACTGAGCATGATGTGGATGGGATGGTATACCCCGTTGGTCAGGTTTGGGTCACCTGTCCTGTCCGTTCCTCCCCACAGGTGTGACCCCTCTACACTTTTCTGCTTCCGACCCTCCAATGGGGCAAATAACAAATTTACCTGACCTTGGTTGTTATAGCAATAAGTATAAGCAAGGGCCTCTCTGCACACCATTCCTTGGTATAATCAGGTCTTATCACTGTGAGAGTGAACAGTTTCTGAACAATATGCAGAGTTTAGTTAGTTAGAAGAGGCCCAGCTAGAATAGTTAAATTACTGAATAGAAAATTAGTTCTGTTTTACCTCAAACCAGGTCCGGATAAAGTGTTTTTCTTTTGCTACGGGACTCACAGCTGTCCAGACTTGGAAGTTGTATAGTATGAAATGCAGTAGGCCACCATGGTTGGCCAGAGGAGCAGTCATGTAGCTTGGAACGACCAATATTTTACCAGAGCCTTTCTCAAAGCCCTAAATTCCCTCTTTCAGCAGGTACTGTGCTTAGGGTTCACTGAAATGCAGTTGATCACTGCCCTTTCTAGTAGTTTTGTCTTTCTGTCCAGTGACAATGAATATTTCATGGAGCTGCATGCACAGCTCTTGGAGATAACAAAATAATAAAATCAGTAACTCAGCCAAAATCCGTGACAGCATGGTGGTGGGATTATCAGAAAAGTCTGACATAAATGGTCTCTCAGCTCCCATGAAAATGTCTACTCCTTAAATCCTTATTTAACTTGGTAATCTCACAGAATAAAGGTGGCATTGAAGGAGATTTAAAAGTTTGGGAATTATAGATTGCCATGAACCTAACTCAGCAAAATAGCTAAAAGTTTTGTGTAAAGGTTAAATGCATACTTACCATACTTTGTTGAAAAAAGGTTCATGGTAAGGTTGAATTGGCAAGGGGAAAAAAAGCTGAATAATAGTAAAGGAACTGCATTAAGATTGCGTTTATTCCAGTAAAGGCAGATTTAAAAAAAGGTCTTTCTGAACCCCTTCATTCCTGCTGAAGTTCAAAATATTGGTCTGAAGCAGCAGATAACATTTTCTCTTTCCTGGGAAAAATATCTGGTCTGATGGCACAGGGCCAACAGGAGGCACGCTGCATCATAGAATTTTTATTCAGATCTTTAAAAAAGGACTAAAGCAAGACCTAAGGGCTCAGTGACAGACCTCCTCCCAATTCCTAAGCATTAAAAATGGCTTGAAGATTTATAGAAAGATGACAAATGAAGGATAACTTTTAGATACAAGAAATACATGTCTCTTAAAATAATTGACCTCATCATAAGTGGAAGATTGTAGAAGGCTTAAGAGTACAGGGGTAAAAAAAGGAGAAAAGCTGTCTGCCTAAGTATTTCTGATATTCTCTCATCATGGCTTCAAGAAATCAGTTTCTTAGTATCTTCACCAGATAATAATCATATTCAAAAGTTAATGTAAAAGCTGTCTTTTATTGTGGGGTCAAAGCTCCTATTGTCTTTGATGAAACCTAACCCTGGACACCTATTTGTGACTGCCAAAATTGTGTGGCTGAATGGAAAAAAAAGGTATGAAATATCTAAGTCATGGTTTTTTAACCAGCTGTAATGTGGTATCAGTATTTGGTGTCTTCCAAAGCTAGTAGTAATGTAATGAAAGGATGCTCTGCTTATTTGGACCTTGGACATGTTTGGACATTTGCTAGATACATTAGGACTTGTAAATATTTAGTTCTTCTTTTTTATTACTTAAACTAACCACTTGGCCTATAGTACTTTGATAATCTAAAAATGATTGAATTCCCAATCATTTAAGTATGCATTTAAAATTTAAATGCAGCTTATGACAGTGTTTTATGGTTAAAGTAAGGTCTGAATATAAAATCTAACTCCCAGTATTTTAGATGAATTCATTTGGTGAGTGAGAAGAGTAAAAAGCTAATTACAGGCAAGTGTTGTGCTTTTATTCAGCATGGAGCATTTTGTCTGCTGTCCTTATTTACCTGCAGTAGGGGTGTTAGCACAAATTTGACACATGTTAATGACCTGTACTCATTCAGTCATGGAAGCACTGAATGCCTGTTTAGAGTAGCCTGTCGTGAAACAATTGCTTGGCTTCTGTCAGAATCAAATCCTGCTTTTTTCACTCAGGTGTCTCTTTTGAGTTCAGTGTGATTGAGTGTGATTGAGTTCAGTGTGAATGAAAATAATTGGGCTTAGCCTCCTGTAAGGTTTGACAGAGATAAGAAGGTTGCTCTGCTCACAGCTCTGTGGCATCCATCACACATTTGCGGTTCTGTTCATAATGAACTTTATTTGAGCCAATTTTCTGAGCCTCAGATTTCAGTGATGAAAGGCTTCCTACTGTGAATTAAGCCAATTATATACAATTCTGTAGCAACTTTCTCTTTATGTCTCCTTTTTTGAAATCACGGAGAACAAAGAATTCAGAATGTATAGACTCAAGGTGGTTTTAAAGGACAGTGTTGCTACAAGACAAGAATATTTTCTTTGCATCAAAAGGTATATAGGACCGAAGATTACCATGGTGGTCCACGTTGTGTTTTTGGCAATTCAGAAAGGGTAGCTTTACTTCAAAGGGGTGGAATCCTGCCTCTTGTTGGAGTCCTGCCCCTGAATCTTGCTCTACCTGTTGCTCCTTCTCATAAGGAGGCAGGACACTGTCAAAGGACATTTCTTTTTCAGGTCTCCCAGCCTTTAAGAAGGGTATCACCATTCTGCCTCTTTATAGATTTCAAGCAATGAGCTTGTTCCTCCTTACAAGGAGGATAATGCAATAATGACAGATTGCTCATATTCCCATTCTTACTCATTCTTTCTTATTCTTTCCAAAGAGACTCCTGGGAGGACTCTTCTTCCAAAGCTGACATCCACATCTTTTCCCACAACTGTAGTCATGACTTGAGAGGATTTGTTAAGGAACACTCCAGTGAATGTTTCTGGCTAGAAGCATTTGGTATATTTTAAACAAAACATCTGTTATCCCCTCTGTGTGATATTATTTGGAATATTAAAACAGTAGTCTTTCCTGTGAGTAATTTTTAAGAGAATTACCTTGCTGTTGGCTTTGTTTTATTTTTCAACCATGTTAAGTTCTTTTGCCATGTGGCACAATGTCACCTCAATTAAAGAGTGGATTTTTTCGTGCATTGTGCTGTAGACAGGTTCAAAATCTCAAAGAAGATATGAGATAACTTATTAAATACTAACTTATATTGCTAACTTGTACAAATAAGGTCACGTCCTGAATATATTTGGGATAGGTAACACCATTTGAAAACTTTTTGACTCTATGCTTTACTTGTCTTGTTCTATTTTCACTTTCCTTCTAAATGTGGAACATAATTCACAGGTTTGGAGCTCTTTTGAGGGTAGAAAGATGAAAGTGCTACTATTTTTTTCACTTCCCATCTCCTTTTTGTCCATTCTTAACGACTATAATTGACTTCAGCTCTTCTATGACTGCCTTTTTTTTAAATTGTAGGCAAAATTTCCTGGATTGTTTGGAGAAGCCTGTATTACATCTTTATTTGCTTCCTTAACTTCTTGCTTACACCAGCTTGGATACATATGTATATATATCTATGTATATAGCCCAGGTCCCCAAAAAACATGGTTGTTTATGAAAATGTCATGACAAAACTCTAAGGAAAATGTGAAAAAAAACCCTTTTAAAACTTATAAATTATAAGGAAACACATATGAATCAGTTCTGTAATATGTATGTAGTTATTATACATTAACTGGACAGAGCAGGTACGTGGAAGGGAGCACTGAAAGGAACAAGAAAGTCTAAGCCATTTATGAGAAACAAGAAACATGATGAAGAGCCTTTTCCCCAGTGGCTCACTAAAACCATACAGCTGAGATTTTATTCCAAGAATGAAGGGATATTTGGACTTTTTTTCTACAGCTTATTTTCAAAATACTTGCAGGTAATGTAAAACCTGTATGCTTCAGCTACGTTTGAATGATTGTAGCCAAGCAGCTGAGGATATTTATATGCAAGGAGGTAATAGACAAACTGGAAACATGACTCAATAAGCATTTAGAAAAAGTGACATTGATCACAAGGGCTTTGTCTCCTTAGACTCAGAGAAAGGTAGTCCTGACAGTGTATGTGCTTTTTTCCCCCACGCATATTTCAAGGTGTTAACTTCCATTTCCTGAAAATTCTGGGTGTGCTGAATCACGTTTGTTTCATTGGAAAAAGGTCTGCTGTAAAATGTAGTGAAACCTGGCAGTGTTTGTACAGACTAGAAGGGCAAGATCTCCAGCTTTCAGAGAGATCCCAGAAATTACGGGAATCATGATAAAGGGTGAGAGATTACAATGGTGTTAAGATGGAAATGCGAAGTCACACAAAGAGACACCAAAGATTTACAGTTTTATAGAATCATAGAACATATCAAGTTAGAAGGGACCCATAGGATCATTGAGTCCAAGTTCCTACTCTTTACAGGACTACCTAACACTAAAGTATATGAATAAAAGTGTCATCCAGACAGTCCTTGAACGCTTACAGGCTTGGTGCCATGACCACTTCCCTGGAGAGCCTGTTCCAGTGACTCACCACACTCTTAGAGAAGAACCTTTTCCTAATGTCCAATCTGAACTTCTCCTGACACAGCTTTATTCCAATCATTTGTCCTATTGCTGGTGACCAGAGAGAGGAGATCAGCAGCTTCTCCTCCTCTGCACACCTTGAGGAAGTTCTAGACAGTGATGGTGTGACCCTTCAGCCTTCTATTCTCCAAGCTGAACAAACCAAGTGACCTCAGCTGCTCGTCCTCAGTCTTGCCCTCAAGGTCTTTCACCACCTTGGTCACCTTCTTCTGGACACACTCTAATAGTCTGATGACCTTCTTATATTGAGATGCCCAAAATTGCACACAGGACTTGAGGTGGGGTCACACCAGTGCAAACATAGAGTGGGACAACCACCTCCCTCACCCAGCTAGCTCTGCTGGTACTTGATGCACCCCAGGACATGACTGGGCTTTCTGGCTGCTGGCACACACTGTTGGCTCATATTCAACTTGCCATTAACCCAAACCCCCAGATCTCTTTCCACATGGCTCCTCCATCCCTGAATTTTCACGTTGCCAGAATTACCCTGTCCCAGGTGGAGAATCCAGCACTTCTTTTTGTTAAATTTCATACTTCTCGTGATTGCCTAGCTCTCTGATCTACACAGATCTCTCTGTAAGGTCCCTCAAACCTCAAGGGGGTCCACAGATCTTCCTAGTTTAGAATCATCAGCAAAATTAATGTACATTTGATTCCCGTGTCCAGATAATTTATAAAACCATTAAAAAGCACTGACCCTAAAATTAAGCCCTGGGGAGCCCCACTGGTGACTGGCCACCAGTCTGATGTAACCCCATTTACTATAACACTTGAGCCTGCCTCACCAGCCAATTGATCACCCAACAAATTACGGACTTGTCTAGCTGTGTGCTGGACAGTTTATCCAGAAGGATTCTGTGAGAGACAGTATCAAAAGTTTTTATAATATCCAAGCCCACAACATCCACTGGCTTCCCATGGTCAATCAGATGGGTGACCTTGCCATAAAACAAAATTAAGTTGGTTAAGCAGGACTTTCCCCTTGTGAACCTGTGCTGCCTATGACCAATAAGTGTATTGTCTCTCAAGTGTTTTTTGATAACTCCCAGAATAACCTTCTCCATAATGTTGCCAGGCACTGAAGTCAGACTGACAGGACTGTAATTGCCAGGCTCTTCCTTCTTTCCCTTCTTGAAAACTGGGACATTTTCCAGCATCCAGTTGACTGGGATGTTTAGCTTCTCCTTGAGAAAAGGAGTGCCTTTGTGTTTGTGCCTTCTGGAGTTCTGAAAGTTATGTAAACCAGGACACATTGTCATGTTTGCAATAGAAAATATTTTTTTCCCACGCAATGGAAAGCCTGGATTGTCGGTCCGTTTCCTAGATTGTATCATTTGCAAGCAATTCACTCAATTACAGATTAATAAAATAACAGCCTGATTGATATCAACAACTAGGTGCCAGTGTGATGGCTTCCAAATGGGACTTGGCAGGAGCTAGACCTTTCTGTGGCGCAGATGCAGTTGGGCTTGCAGAGGCAGACTGAGCCCTCATCCTGCAGCCGTGAGAGACCACAAAAAGCCACAGGGCTGCTGGGCAAACAAATGACTGTGCTGCCAGCTCTTGGATTAAAACAGACAGACCAACGGTATTTGCCACTTTTGTAACAGCCTTGTGAAAAAAAAATGCATGTTTTCCCCGAGAATTTTTCAGCCTGAGAAAAAGAAATTACACTGGGAAAGGAAAATTCCCTGGAGAACTCAGAGGCCAGCTGGTTCACATAACCAGGAGCCACCTGTGATGTATATACAACGCAGCACCTGAAGTGTCAGTTAAACACATCCTAGCAAGCTTTGTATCAACCATTTCAGGTACCATCCAGCTGAGACAGCAGGACATTTGGAGGCAGGATGACCTGCTGAGTTTGTATACCCCGTGTTGGTCACGCTTTGCAGCCCCTGCTGATCTTTCGAGCTGTGGTCCAGGCAGCAGTCAGTGCACCACACTGCCTACCTGACATTGCATTTCAGTAATCACTGTAAAGGATACACTTTGCTTGTAGAAGATGGTGCTTCTGAATTTTGTTCTAGAATATCCAAAGTGCATAAAGAATATCCGATGAGGAGCAAGGAGAGGAGCAAGGAAACAAGTTTCTCTTTTTTTCTACTTTGAGCTCTTAAACACAACAGACACTGACCTTTGTGCATTTGTTTAACTCTCTCTCCTGCTAAAAGTCCGAAACAATTTAGTGTAAGGGTTGAAGTAACTGCTTGTGACAAGTCTGTAACAATGACTGAGTCTGCACATTTCAGTGTGACATGGACTGAAACCACAGCAATTTCTGATCTCTTTCCTGTAGAAAAAAAAAAAGGCAGTAAAATGTAAGAGCAGCAATTATGGAAAGATTGCTTCCCAGGTCCTGCATCCACACAGCTCCAAAGTATGTCGCAGCAGTTCTTACAAAAAGCTGTTTAATGTCATTCCCTTGTCTGTGTGTATGTGTGCACACGTGTGTACACGCCATGTCCCTGTCACTCGGATGCTGATCCATGTACAAACAAATTGTTTGACACCAGTCTGGCACATCCTTACTTTGCAAGGAGCAAAGTCTGTGCTCTTAACCCACCTCATGTGGGTCTGGAAGGAAAATAAGAGCCATTTTGGCCCAAACTGTGCCTTCTGCAGGTAGCTGAGGGCTGCCTCTGCACGTCTGGGAAAAACAAAGTTTTTACACAGTTTGCACGAACATTTGTAGCTTGACATGTCCAGAACCACAGGTTTCCTTGACGGCCTTCTTAGCTAAGATGAACCTCCAAGCTTCACATGTAAGCGTTTAGATAAGTGTCCTTCCACACTGGAACAGCTTCTCCAGCTTCCAATGGCATAAAAGGACATAATCACATTTACAGATAATCCTAATGCCCCTGAGTTCTGGTGCTCATCAACTGTGTTGGTGTTCCTCTCTCCATTATAAAGCCACTCGTTGACTTTTTCCTCATATTGATCACTGACAGTGTGTGATATGTAAGTACTTTTTCTTGAAGCCTCATTCCATAAAAATATTGATAATATCTGGATAAATGTAACTTCACCTTACATATAAGCAGGTGGCTTTCACACAGGGCTCAAATAAAGCTATTTCTTTCCTAAGGTCACTAGTTGCCCCTTTTCTCTCCCCTATGCAAGGTAGCATCTATGATTCTATGATTTATAATACAGCAAATAACCTCTGTGTTACAGCAAAAATACTTCCTATGAAGCTGTCTGTCCTGCATATTTCCTTACATTTGCAAATGAAGATGATGTTTGCTGTTTCAAATACTCATTTTCCAGGTTATTGGGGCGCATGCCTGGTAGTAAGTCACTGAGATTCTGATGCAAACTGAAGGCCAAAGTCCTGAGTCCACACCAAGCTCCTTACCCTGGGAGCTACAAGGAGTTCATGTACAAAACTCTTAAAGTTCTGTACCTCTGGGTGATGGAGCTAAACTGGTTGAACCAGTTTCCTCATCCTCTGTGTCTACCTAATTTGCTTTTTTTTTTTCCTGTGTTCAATTTATACTTCCAGAACCAGGAATTTAGTCTTTGCCCTAGAAGCTGTTACAACTATAAATTAAAAAAAGTCCCTAGTTCTGGCAGATGTTGCCTAGAACTAGAGAAGACAAATTAATTTTTGAGGGTTTTGGGGGTTTTTTTTCTCTTTTCTCTGCAACACTTGTGGAAATTTAATTCAGTAACCTGTGTATCCAGCTGCTCTTTAGTTCTGACTTTTGACTTTCTGTGTCTTTTACAATTTTTATTGATGAATAATGAGCCTAAATTTCAGACTGCGCTTCTAAAACCCCATGGGCAAAGCTGTACGACATGGTGGTGTGTAGATATATTATGGTTAACCAATATACAAGGCAAATGTTGAGGAAATTGGCATTTCCCCATCCTATATGAGCTCAATGGAAATGAATTATATCTGCTAAGGGAATCATTACAGTGAGTTTCAGATATTTATAGGTCTCGGTTATGAATTACCACACACTATTAGCATAGGTTTCTCAGCTAAATATAATCTAAAGTGGTTTTTTTGCCTATTGACCTTAAAATATATTTTTAAAAGGCAGGGGAAATGTTGATGTCGTTATTTTGCTCCTGTTAATGTACTGAATTTCTTTTCACACTTGCCATAACTGCACATAATGACTGGGTCTTTGAATTCCCAGTATGTCTAAATAGTCAAATAGCAGCTGGGACTATATGAATTTGAATGTTCTTTTCACAAAGTAAAATAATGGTGGTTTGTATATGAGCTGAGCATGAAATTTGAATCTTGATTCTGAGAAAACTTGCCAAACTTAGTATACCAGGTTGCCCATGTTAGTGTTTTGTCTGTTAGTCTGTTTTGTCCCTTTTGGCACAATCAGGTAGATCACACTTACATTACACTTGCAAGTGCTCAGGCTAGGAGGAAACTTCTGTTACATTGGCCTTTACCAAGGAATGAGATGGTTTGAGACACCAACAGATACTCAAAACAGTCATGATTTCTACCCAGTGCAAAGCAAGCAACATAAATGAGATGTTTAGAAGGCAACTTTGATCTATTCTTGGGCTTCCTCTGGGCTTTTTTCACCCTTCTTAACACATTGTCACAATTGCAAAATAAACTGGTAGTTCACATTTAACAACTTTCCTGCAGTAAGAAAATTGCCTTGATGTAATTTCTATCATAAAAGGCAGAGGATTTCTTTCATTCTGGAAATTAGGTGGAATAATTTAATTTTTATTTTCCAAAAATAATATCATGACACTGATTTTTACAGCATCTCTCTGCTAGGGCTTGTGGTGGGTTGACTCTGGCTGGACTCCAGGTGCCCACCAAAGCTACTCTGTTATTCCCCCTTCTCAGCTGGACAGGGGGGAAAAGAATATAATGAAGGGCTCATGGGTTGAGATAAGGACAAGGAGAAATCACTCACTGTCACAGGCAAAACAGGCTCAGCTTGGGGAAATCATTTTAATTTCTTACCAACCAAATCAGAGTACAACAATGACAAATAAACACAAATCTTATAACACCTTCCCCCCACCTCTACCTTCTCCCAGGCTCAATTTCACTCCCAATTTCTCTATCTCCTCCATTCAAGCAGCACAGGGAGATGGTGAATGAGGGTTGTGGGGAGTTCCTATGTTGTCTCTGCCTCTCCTTCCTCCTCACACTCTTCCCTTGCTCCCACAGGAGACAATCCTCCA
Organism: Calidris pugnax; assembly: GCF_001431845.1. Taxonomy (NCBI): domain Eukaryota; kingdom Metazoa; phylum Chordata; class Aves; order Charadriiformes; family Scolopacidae; genus Calidris; species Calidris pugnax. The sequence goes on from NW_015091265.1 coordinate 49,033, forward strand.
TGGACTTCTCCTGTGTGAGTCCTTCCCTCAGGCTGCAGTTCTTCACCAACTGCTCCAGCGTGGGTCCCTTCCACAGGGTGCGACCCTTCAGGAACAGACTGCTCCAACATGGGTCCACAGGAGACAATCCTCCATGGACTTCTCCTGTGTGAGTCCTTCCCTCAGGCTGCAGTTCTTCACCAACTGCTCCAGCGTGGGTCCCTTCCACAGGGTGCGACCCTTCAGGAACAGACTGCTCCAACATGGGTCCCCCCCAGGGTCACAAATCCTGCCAATAAACCTGCTCCAGCATGGGCTTCCGTCTTCACAGGCCACAGGTCCTGCCAGGAGCCTTCTCCAGCTCAGGCTTCCCTCAGGGTCACAGCCTCCTTCAGGCATCCACCTGCTCCGACATCAGGGCCTCCATGGGTTGCAGGGGACAGCCTGCCTCACCATGGTCTTAACCACAGGCTGCAGAGGAACCTCTGATCTGGTGTCTGGAGCACCTCCTCCCCTCCTTCTTCACTGACCTTGGTGTCTGCAGAGTCATTCCTCTCACATATTCTCACTCCTCTCTTCCAATTGCTGTTCCCCAGCAGTTTTTTTCCCTTTCTGAACTACCTTATCCCAGAGGCACTACCACCATCACTGAGGGGCTCAGTCTTGGCCAGCAGTAGGTCTGTTGAGGCCAGTTGGCATTGGATCTGTTGGACATGAGGGAAGCTTCTGGTAGCTTCTCACAGAAGCCATCCTTGTAGCATCCCAGCTACCAAAACCTTGCCACACCAACCCAAGTCAGGGTTGCAGCATGCTTTGTACTTAAAATTTTATCTTTGTGAGTGGTTAGTGTTTACATATTTTGGTGTTTGATAATAAGAAGTCATATCAGGTGAAAACAAAGGTTTTCCTATAGCTGAAGGTAAGGAAAACAAGGGAGATGGAGGATTTTCAATAGAGAGTATCACCAGCAAATATACAAAGCATAGTTGTTAAAAATACATGGCATTCTTTTCAGATGTTGGGCTGCCTGTAAATATCTACTTGATCTTGGGGTTCTCATATTTTTATATCGTTTGGAAAAAAATATATTAATGAAATAAAATGACAAACTCCTTGTGTTGGGAGAAGGTGATGGTTCTTTTTTTCATCTGGTTAAAAACTACTCCTACCACCTTGCTGGTTAACAACTAACTCTGTTGTTTCTGTGCTTTTTTAATTAAGAAAGAAGAAAGTCTTAAAACATTACTGAATTTTGAGATGGATGCTAGTTTTTTTCTTCCAATGACTAGAATATGCAAGGGATCACATAATGACGTAATAGCACGGTACAGCTTTGCTAAGCAAAATCCTGGTCGCATTCTGCTCATCTCCTTCCAAGTACTTTGATTTGCAGTGATTTTGATGGGACTCCTGCAATTTTGGCAGGCTGCAGCCAAAGTTCAGTCCAGTGCTATGAAAAGAGAGCAGAAGGCTTGGGTCACTGAAAAAAAGGATGATTCTTCCTGTACAGGTCAAGAGTGATTGCAACCCTGGCCTCAGTCAGGTAGCAGATGGTTTAAAAAGCTACCCAACAGAAGGAGGGCTGAACCTGCAAGGACAAAGCAAGTCAAGAGAATATGGTCTGGAAAACTTGCTCTCCTGGTGACCTGCTGTCTGTCACCTGCTGCAAAAAGGAGCAATGGCAATATTTTATCACACAGACCTACTGCCGATGGATCCATGAGTGTAAGGACCATGTATGCTGGGGTGATGCTTCCATGAAGCTATCGAAGATAGGAAGGTCTGGTTCTTGCCTGGAGGAGCCAGGCCTTCAGTGCAGCTCCGACGGGAATATCCAAGCCTGTCCACCTCATCCACCTGCTTAAAGTGTATGGATTTATGACCGTTGCACACACCAGATACATTTTATAAACTAGACTGGATATAGTCTATGGAAACTTCTTTAAAAAATCGGGGTGCTAGTGGGTGGGAATGTGAAGTTCATCTTCAGCTTCAAGTTTTATGTGAGAAATTTGGCACGGTTTAGGTTAGATGACATTTACCTGTTTGTGTTTTATGAAAGTATTTGTATTTTGCTAAAGCTTTTTTCCCAACAAATGAGTAGAAGAGGCTACTTATGTGCCATGTGCTACCCCTGAGCTTCGCTCTTCAGTTTAACACCAAAAAAACATTCCGAACTTTAGTTTCAGTTTTAGGTTAAACTTCTGAAGTTTAGCTTCAGAAGTACCTGTATTTCTGAAGTACATTTTATCAGGAGACAAAGTGCTTCCCATTGGGCTTCCCGTGGAGATCAGAGGGCCATGGCTGCATCCTGAGCTCTTGCTCCTCCACCTTCGCAACAGGGGTTCCCCACCCTGCCTTCAGCCCACCACCCGGCCTCCAGACATGGCCCCAAGTTTGGTCCCTCCTCATTTCCCTGCTGCCCTGGGCGCTGGAGCCAATGCCCAGCATGGACACCTGCAGAACAGTTGGTTACTGTCCCCATCCTCGCTGCACCAGCCTGGCACAAGAGGGCTTGGCAGGATCCTCGCACAGCCCCAGTCACACCATGTGCTTTAGTTTACATTCTCGTTACCCCCTCTCGTATAAACAACCTGTACCCATTTCACTTTTTATGCAGTGGCCTCAATTTTCCTGATTTTACACCCTTGTTTGGTAATTTCAGCCTTGCTCAGTGACCTGATAAGCCCCTCTGCCAAAATCCCTGCACATCCCAGCTTTGGAAACGCGTTTTTAAACTGGAAGTTGCTCGTGAAAGATTGTTTTGTAGTTTTGAAATCCTTTATTCTGAGTAGATAATTTAGGCCATTTTGCTTATTTGGAAACTGTTTGTGAGCATCCATCAATATGTAAAAAAACTCAATCACAGTTGTTTTAATTTGAGAACAGTTAAATTGTGGGAAACCTTTTATGTTAGTTATTATTGATGCTATATGTTTCATGAGTTAAAGACAGATTGTACTGTTTTACTCTCCAAGTGGAAATTTTCCTTCTCTTGAAACTATACTGTAATAAATAAAACATTATTTGTAGTCAATAATGAAAGAAATGCCCCATTTCTGCCCAAATATTTTCCTTGTAGAAAAATTCTTTATGGAGAACAGCTCTTCACACACATTTTTATGTAAAAAGCACTTAACAGAAAACATTTCCTATATATTTAAAATGCACCACACATGGCAAAACGGGAAAGACTTTAGGATTTGAATGAGAAAACATTGCTCTCTCAGTATTCAGCCATCTTTATTCTTTACTATTCTGAGAAGGGCATATCAAATCTGCTATTTATTTTATAATTACAGGCACAGTGCAGAAAACATCACAGCAGTATATTTATTAGATGGCTTTCAATAAATAATTATTGGTTCTCTTCAATTCTGAAAATTACAAAGTATCTACTTTTCTAGTGCACTCATTAGGTCTACAAAAGAGTGCATAATACTTAAGAGTCAAACAACTTAACCTTGCTTAATGTCATAATGAATGACAGATCTTGAAAACATAACTTTTATTCAATTTCCCTGAGTGTTTCGACAACTCAATTCATAATGAATGTGTAGACCAATCCTATGTATATTGAATTTTGTATACTTTTCTGTTTCTATAGCCAGCAGATGCTTCAGTTCTTCCCAGGATCAAGAAAATATTGCCTTCTCTTAGAGTCTTCAAACAAATTCAAGAAATATTTCTACTGAGATCAAAGACTTTATTTCCATTTTTGTCACAAAAGGAAACAAAACTCAAGGCAGATGGAGCATTTTATTTAAATGTATTCCATTTTACTGGATAAATAATGAAACTTTCATTTTTAACAGACGTAGAGCTGTAGAAATGAGTGGAGTGGTTTTCAGCGTCATTTTTTCAAAGCAGCTGAGGCAGGACAGGGTGAAAGAGGGCAGATACCCACTTCAGACCTTAAAAATACAATACTGTTATTTCCTGTGCTTGAAGACAGTTTACACCAAATCCCCCTGGGTGCCTTATAAAATCGTAGTTTAGGGTATTTTAAACTGAGGTTCAAGAATTGAAGGTACATTGAAGTTGGAAAGGACCAAAAAAGAGTTGTGCCCAACCAAATGGTTGAAATTACTCATGCTCTTCAGAAACATGCTTGGTGCAGTGTCTGAGCATGACTGCCACGAAATTAATGAATGGGATCTAGAAAATTGAACAGTTCTTCAGATCAGCAGTAGACTGTGCAATTCAATCTTCTCCCTTTCGCTTGTTGGACATAAAATTCGTGAACGGAACGGTGAATTTCAATCGTCTTTTCTGTTGCTACTGTTGCTGGACTATCCCTGCAGCCCTCAAGGGTAATTTTAATGACTGAAACCCTTACAACAGCTGACAGAGAATGTTTTTGCTGTACATCTTTGAGATTATTAGCCCGTTATGGTTTTTTGTTCACCTAGGTGCTGCAGTCCCAGGGCAGAGAAGCGTTTGTCCTGAACCCTCCCCTGAGCATGGGGAGATACCTTGGGCTGCCCACCTGCAGACATCTCTGCCTGAGAACCTCAGCACATCCACTCAGCAGATGTATTTATAGCAAACACAACAGCAGGGAAGATGGAGTCTTGCTGAAGACGATATTTGATTTGTGCAGCTGAAGGCAATATTTGTGTAGCAAAGTGCTCTACTAAGGAGAAGGAATTAAAACAGATAAAATTTCTCACTTCCAAAATTGCCCTTGAATGATGAGGAGCGAGAGCAAGAAAAAACACTGGCACTAAATTTAGCAGAATTGCACAGCAGAATGCAAGAAATTCCATGGCCAACTATATCCCTGAAGTTGCTTATAAAAGATGCCTGAAGTGGCTTATCCACTGCCACACTACGACACTTATTCCAGGTATTTTTCAACATAATGAAACCCACCGCTCTCTTTTAGACACTCAAATTATTTATCTCCTGCACAGGAAAAAAAAAATTGCAATAGCATCGCTGATCCTTACATCCTTCTTAGCTTCCTGACTCCCAGAACACAGAATAAAAATGTCCCTTCACGGATTTTCTTGCTCACTGGGCCCCATGGCCAGTCCATAAGATTTGCACCTCTTGCACTCATGTAGTGCCACAAGCCATTTAGGTATTTAACCATTTAACCATTTAGGTATTATTCCCAGATAATGAGAGAAACACTGAGCTTGGGAATATGATAAGAATCTGGACCTGTAACAGGTAGACATCCAGAAGATTTGATATGTATACAGGTAGCAGGAATTCTTGATTCCTGGTGCACAAGATACCCCACAAACTCGTCGTGTCTTGTGAGCGCAGCCTGCTCTGTCTCTTTTCTTAAGAAAAAGAACTCCATGAGCCCTGGTATAAAAAGGATATTTTAGAGGTCCAAGTTACTTAATCACATGAATAACCTACTTTTATCCTTTTTTTTCTTCTTCTTCTTTGTGTTTAACCCAACATCACTGGAATACACTCAGTATCACAAAGGCTGCAGAAGGTTACAGCTGCTCCTTTCAGCACGTGCCAGCTCCAAGTGAAAGACTAGCTGATTTTGTACACGTGTTTTAGCTACATCAGTGCTTTTAAATGGCTTTGAAATTAGCTTGATTCTGGAATTATCATGGCTTAGTGTTTTACCAGCCAAAGCCTGGCTGAGACTCACACTCTCGGGGCTGCCTGTGAGTGTCAGTTTGGTGGTGGCTGGAGGTTCCTGGTCTCTGAAAACGATCACAAAGCAATTTGCAGATTTTTCAAAGAAAGGAAAGAGTAAATTGATACACACATGACAAGGAAAATAGTTTTACTTTTGTGACCCAGCTGCCAAAAAATGGCCATTTCCTACTACAGGGTTAAAAAAGAAGTTTAAAGAAATACATGGTCTACTTTCCTTGAGTTATTGGATATACACCAACCTGTCCAGACATGACAACATACACCAACTTAGCAGCTTTTCCAAACCATGGCAGCTGTTGCATTTCTAGCTTGGGGCAGATATGAAGTAGTTTGGCTTTGGTTGCCCCTCTTTTTCATAACTTCTCTATCATATGTGTTATCCCTTACAAAATTCCTGAAGGCCAATCCAGCCCACTTTCCATTTCACCCCCACCCAGCAGTTCCTAACCCTTTCTTCCCTTCCATTTCCACACTTACAAAGGCTAGAACATGCTACAGAACAAGTAATCAACTTCTGTTCAGCATTGCAATACCTGTACTGCAGTTTGATATCATTTTGACAGGTGTATATGGTAAAAAACTTTGGAGCACTCATGGTATTTCTTGGCACTGAATGATAGTCTTGCTAGCAATCATTTCAGGAAGCCCATAAATATGTGAGAAAATACCTTTTTATATTGAGTAAATGACATTGCTCTTTTGGCAAAATTAAGGTAGATGTGCATTGGTGTGTAGTGGGTGGTAGATGGTGGGAAGAGAGAAGACAGTGCAGTTCTTTCATCCTTATATGGCTTTTGGCTTGGTTTCCCCCAGCAGGGCCTGATTTAGCTTTGAAAGACAGTTTAGTTTAGGCTTTTCAAACTTGCTGGGACATGTCTTTCCTAGGAGAAACATACATATGGTCTTCTAATGAGTGATAATGGACTTCTGCTCTAACTACCCCACACTGTAATTTTGTTTCTTGCTTAACTAACCCTTCCAGAGGTTTGTGTAAAGAAAAAAGCTTGTATTGGCTGATTACTCATTGTTGCATGCATCTTCCTTTATCAGTGTGTTTGTTGTTTGGGTTTCTTTAACCACATGGCTTCACTGAGGCGTTCTCTAGCTTTTCTTTGAATGGTATCTCTTCTTTTTTTAACTGCCTGGAGCAAACTAGCTTTTTCACTCTTCAAATTAAAGGCAATTTTTAGTGCAACAGAATTAATGCTGATTTATTTTTACCAGACCATGACAGCATTAAGCATTAAGTGGGCCCTTGAAGCATTTCTACAAGAACTTGCAGGACAATGATCCGTTTTCCATATCCACTAACACTGTCAGCAAGAGCAATGATCGGGATCACCTGTGTTTTTGCATTGACTTCTTCTCTCACAGCAGTTCTAATGGCATTAATTGTGATAAGATATGAATATAATTTGCCATTTGGACTTACCATGAATATCGCTCTTTCTGGAATTAAAAAAAAAAAAAAAAATCAAGCTTTTCCTTTTCTCATTTTAGAAGATTTTACCTTTCATTTTTCATTAACTGTGCCCTTTCTAGGAAAAGCGGAGCACATTCTTTTTTGCAAATTTCCCCTTAATTCACTTTAAGACCTTTATTAATCATTATCAGACCTGAAGGAAATCTTGTATCTCTAAGAGCTCATTTATTTCCTTACAAAACCATAGCAACCATAGTGCTACTTTGGCAGAGAAAAGTGACTGAAAGGCAATAGGACAAAGTTTGTTATTTAAAAGTTTCTGCAAAATTATTCTGGTTAATATGAGATCATAATATGCATGGGTTTTAAACTAAAGCAACTTCACTGTCTGAACAGAGTGGCAGTGCCAAAAAGGTACCCTTCGACGCATATATTCTCCAGTGAGAAAAACTGTAACAGTGTGAGCATCCTGTAGTGCTGTAATGTCTCTTTGCTATCAGCCAGTTGGTTTAATTATATCCAGTTTTAATTATATTGGTATGTGGTTTACATCTATATGGCTTTTGGTTTTTTGCTAAGTCGTAATACATATGTGAATCACTCTCTTCATCAGGCAGGCAGATTCTCACTTTATTTATCTGGAAGAAGCAATAAAATGTGTAGACTGGCATAGAAACATAACCAGCTTACCTCTTCCTTCTCATTCCCAGACAAAGGAATGAAACAGAGTTCAATGCTCAGATAAATAATAGTAAATGAGCAAATAAAAAGGCTCAGTACACATTTATTTAGCTATATTGGGGGAACAGAGAGAGAAAGTGAGAGAAAATATCATTGCTGCAAGCTCCTGTCCAAATGCTCCCAAAGTTCAGGAAGATTTATCTCCGTAGGTTTGGAGTTTGTGACTAGATTAAGTCTTCTGTGATGTTACGGCTCCAGGACTGTTAAAATTATTCTGAGGCTGGTTCAAAATCAATTGGTAGGAAAAGAAGTTTAAAAATATTTTTTTCTCTTCGTGATTCATAACTAATGTCACCGAGGAAAAGAGGAAGCACACAAAAGATGTTGTGTCTCCCAGCATTGTCCAGGGCACTGCAAAGAGAAATTAATCTGATCTGCAAGGTATTCAGTGGTATGAGCATCTCACCTTCTGTCGATGTCGATACCCGAACTATCAAGCGGAACGTCTCATTTGGTTCATGTGAGTTCAAGCTCCCTTTTCAGGGGACTACTAAATTCTCTTTCTTTTGAACATAAGCAGGATTAGTAGTACAAAAGTCAGATTTTTAGATGGAATCTATTCTTTGGGTTTCTTTAAGGAGAAAAAAAAAAAATCAGGTCACTGTTAAGAAGCTGACAACTAGCATGCAGTTCTGGAAATATTTCATTTTGTCTGTTTGTTGGCTTAGCCATATGTTTGTGACAGACTCATAGCAGTGGTGTAACTCAGCTAAGAATACATACTAGTCATAAGCGAACACTTACCCTAAAAATGGTTTAAACATGCACCAGTTATAGTAAAACTAGTTAGTCTGAGCATGTGCTAAAAATGATAGATTTTGCAAACACACCCAATAGAAAAAGCATATTTCTACTTCAGTTCTTGTCTACAGCAAATTCCTCACTGCAAAAGGAAAGATGGAATGACTAACTGGGATTCCTGAGTATCCTTTCAGTCTGTACCACCCGCCCAGGTTAAGTGCCCCTTGAGGACAGTGAACAAGTGAGTCCTGTCCTTACGGTGTCACTAACTGAGCTCCCTTTGAGGTTAAAGAAGAGAGTCCGAACTGTGAAATGTTTTGATCCTAGGATAAAGGCAGGCATCTACGTTTAAGACAGAAATTACAAAAATGAATTATCACTTCTTGATGTTAGCTTTACTTCTGCTGATGGCACAGGTGTTTCACATCTGCTGTATAGTTTTTGCTGTAACTTATTTCTACTGGCAACTGTCTTCATGTCACAGGTGTTACTGGAGAAGGTCCTTCTCGTCCTTCTCCTCCTGGAGAAGAATGATGCCTTCTGTTAAGTAGAAGAATCTATTCATTTTAGCAACAGAAAGAAGAGTCTGAGTACAATGAATTTTCATGACAGTTTTATTTTAAGAACACTTACAACTTAGTCTGTAAGGAGAAGTAGAAATGTGAATCCTACATCTCCAGATGCAGAAACTGAAGGTTCAGATGTTTTTCCCACCTGCTCTGACATTTGAGAATTCCCATCATTCAGTGTTGATATTCTTTGTTTTGGATCTAAATGGCCATCCTGAGAAATTTTGCCTTCTGCCACCAACCACCAGGAATGAAGCTGTCCCCAGGAGGAATGAGACAGTGTTTTCCCTGCTTCTCACAGGACAGAGTGTTATTCACACAAAATGGACTGGTCTTTTGCTGGTGAAAGCCTCCAAAGTGACTTTGAGAACCTCACTCCAAAGAGCACCAGTGCCTGCCCCACCTGACAGAGGAGCTGCAGCTGCTGAGTGACCTGTTTAATTGCCACCCCCTTGTCCAATGATGTAAAACAAGTCTGTGTGAATGTGTATCTTGCCTCTGGTGGAGCAGAGAATTTAATCATACTATAAATACTTTGCCAGGTACATCTGTAGCAAATGATGCAAATGCTAATTCCTGAGCCTTCGGGCAGCCTGGAAGGGGCTCATTTTGTGTTCTCGTGAAATACAAGCACTCCCTGTTTTTCAGGGAGAGAGAAGCCATTCTGCTAGTCAGGAAACCCATCTCCTTCTGTTGCTGTTCAGCTTCATGTCCAGCACAGAGACCAGCCCTGGGGGCAGCCAGTCCCTCCTGTGCTCATCCGTGGCTTTTCCCCACCGAGATGGATACGGATGGAGGAGAGGGGAGGCTGGCATCACGGCACGTGCAGAGCACACCATCCTTTCAGACCTTGTACTCCTCAGGCCACAAGAGATGAACCAAGTCTCTGCCTCCTTCCAGGAGCGCAGGAGAGTTGGGACGGGATGCCCCGCTCCAGCCACCGGCTGCGGGTGCAAGGGCAGAGAGAAAAGGGGGACCCCCCCGAGCCGAGCATTGCCCGGGGAGATGCTGAGAGACAGGCAGAGCTCTGCTGGCCAAGCAGCCCCAGCTGCAGGGAAAATAGACACTGAACACCGAGCTGGGCTCCCCCAGAACTGCCGGTGTTCCCAGTCCCTCTGCTGGTACGAGGCCAGACCTCGCAGTGATGTTTTAGCCTGTTTGATCCCGTTTCGTTACAGAGGGGTGGGCTGTAAATGATCTCTCGAGACCCTCTCCACCCCTGCTTCCCCCAGAGGCAGTGTAAGATTGCTCTCTCTATTGTTCTGACTGTGTCCTGGCTCACTCTGCAAACTCTAGTATTTTGGGTGGGTAGCTGATATATTTTTAGACTGGTAAAGCAGAGCATTTAAAAATTAACAAGGATTATTGCTTTTTCCTCCAGGGAAAAAGGAGGATACAGCCTGCAGTATCTCTAAGCTTCTGCTTGCTGCACCAAACACAACGGAGCATCTTTACAAGTCAGCCATTTAAATTAGCCCCAACGGGGGTCCCTGTGTCCTACGTGACAGTGGAGTCACAAAGGGTAGATCTGCAGAAAATACAGCGAGAGATTTTTCCGTTAGAGAACATCAAAACATTAATTCAACAATTTCAGAGGATATCTTTGCTGCAGTGAAAACCAAGCTAACAGTGGGGTTTATTCTTGTTTTGAGAGATATTTCCTCTTCTCCTGCCCTTCCTTTCTCTGCTGCATTTGGAGCTTGAGAAGCTGAAGCCCTCAGTCTTTAACACATCTTGCCACAAAATGTGTGTAAGCTCATCCACGTTGCTTCACCACTTGTCTCACTGTAGGGGCTGATCCAGGGCTAAGAGAAAGACTCTAAGCATCCAGCCCATATATATTTTTATGTCTTTGCTGGTGTCTTCATGTAGAGCTGACACCCAGGCACACATCAGCTGTGTTTGCCCTCTGGAACACTATCTGTGACTGTGCCCAACAATACAGAAGCAGCTCAGCCTCTCCTCCTCTGGCACTGTCAGGCTCAGAGCCTTTTCCCTGGACCACTGCTCGGAGCAGAGCCTGGTGTGGTTGTGTGTGGCCAGACCCTGGGGTTGCCATCTCCACCACGAGCTGAAGACATCCTTCTCCTGGGCTCTCACCTCCTGATGGCTCCTGTGGGACCCAGACCTGAGAGGGCACGGGTCAGTGCATCAGGGTCTGTCACCAGCACTCCTGACCCTCTGCACTGGTATTTCTTCACTTAGTTAGGCCTTTCCTCTGTTATATTCCACACCTTTTCTCCATCCTCATCCCCACACCTCATAAATGGAAAGGGACACTTTGGGGTTTTAGTTTTTTATAATTAAAAGGCATAACTCTCTCCTTTCGTAATAGAAGTGCATGCCAGCTCTACCTGTGCTTCATCAAAGCCAGAGAGCAATTCATTTAATTCTGTCTGCATTGACTGCATTGCCTGGTGCTAGATTTATAATTCCCAGTGCTGGTATCTGAGCACGTTATCAAACAACTTAAACAAAGAGCTTAAAAATGCTGTCAGAAAGCACGTGACTTTGTAAAACAAAATAGGATTATATTCTCAGCCTCACTCACTGCTTTGCCAGCTGCCTGCCAGGCCAGGATCGGAGGCAGAGGCAGAAGAAAAGAGGTTTGCTTACAGCAGGGGGAAGATCTGTGTCTCTTATGCAGACAGCAGAAGTGATGTTGTCTTGGAAAGCAGATGTTTTTGGCAAGTGATCAAAACTGGCTCATACAGACAGAGTTCCTTCACAGTTTCACTGGAGTAAAATCTTCCTCTCTCGTGTTTCCTAGCTCAGCTGGCATAAAGGCCTGTTCCTGCTTTTTATAGTTATCTGCAGTATTAGCACTGGGCAACATACCAGTATCCTAATTGTGTCTCAATTCCAAGGGAATGTGAAGCCCAGCAATGCCAATATTACAGTGGTATTTGGAATAGTGACATCATTTACTCTTTTTTCCACATCTGGCCTTGTCTTGCTCCATCCAGCCCTGTTTGGCTTTACACCTTCTCCCCTTCCCCACAGCTGGGTCAGGCCAAGATCCCCCTGTGGCTTCGTGGCTTCACAAGTGAGGAGGAGGGGAGAGAAGGTGGTGGTGGTGGGCTCTGCTGGTGGCCACTGTCAAGGCTGTCTCCACTTGGCTGTTGCTGCCCAGAGCAGCTGATTAAAACTGGTGCCAGCAGGATGACTCCTCCACTGAGCTGTGCGAGCGTTCCTTACGAGTGGAAGGTGTAGCTCTTTATTTTGAGAGCTTCTGTCCAGTGAAGGGTAAGAAATAGTTGTTTACAGGGAACTGACTTTCTCTGTGTTACCAATAGTTCAGCAGTGGCAGGACTGAGAACAGAATCCAGTTTTTCACTGTCTCTCTTTAAATATGTGTCCAATGCAATCATCGTGTCTTATAGATGTTAACACATTAGGGAAAATTTAAGTAGATAAAACCTTCTATTTTCATCACAGGAATACACAGTGCCTATCGGGAGAGATTTGCATATTAATGCAAACTGACAGAATTATGAGTTAAGCTGATGACTGTTTTGTTTATTTTGTCTTCAGTTTTGGGTCTTACATAAGACAAATCTGGGAATTGGGTAGGGCATGTGAGCAATACTACGTGATCTTCCAGATTATACCCACTTTGACAGACAGGGAATTTACAAAGATGTCTCTAAAGACATGGTTTTATTTTGTAGAAAGAAAACAACTGTAGAGGTGACTACTTCTCTAGGTCTGAAGCTTCTCCGAGTTGAGGATAGAAACCATGTGGCAGCATAAGAGTATGTGTGAGAAGCTGGTGTCTAAGAGAGAAAGATGTACCCATAAAAAGTAGAAAGTGATTATGGAAGTGAGCAAGGGTGTATGACTATTGAACAGCCAACACTGGTGGTCAGGATCTGTATTCTGGAAGATGTAGGTGGAAATTTCTATTGTCATTTTAGATAAAGCAGCAGCAGAACTTTGATGACACCTTGAGAAATTCCTGCTGCTTGAGATAAACTGACACTTGTCTCTCGTTGACCTGGGATGTTTTCCTAGACCTGTGCTGAAGCCAATACATTCTTTCAGAAAGTCAGGTTAAAGGAATTTGAATTTTCCAGTGGAAAAAACCCAACACTTTCTCTCTGGAGGATTGAAAGTAATCTTCATTGGTTTTGTTAATAAAAGTATTCTGAAAGAAAAACAGTTGCCTTGCCTTGCCTCAGTCCATAGGGTTACAAACTGGAGGTACCACATTTCTATTTGACCCCTCTTCTCCTCCTTCAAAGGGTCTGTGTGAAGCCAGCACTTACTCCAATAAAGCCTCTTTCAGGGTCGATGAATATACAAGATGATTGAAAAATTGAGTCACTGGCCAATAATCCAAAACACAGGACTGTGACACATTAATAGTCCACTAATGAGGGTAGAATTTGAACGCATAAAAGCATTGCCCATATGTCCCTGAAACCAAGTAGAAGCATATTAAAGCTGTTTAACTAGTAGCAGTATGTATTTTGCAACATTGCGATGACATAGCCAGCAAAGCCTATAAGCATTTTAAATAAGGAAGCATTTTAAATAAGGAAATGAGCAAGGTGTGAACTCAGATATGTATGGTGGGTTTTGGGATGTTACTGAGTGATAGAAGGTGTGTGGTGAAGAGCAACATAAGCACAAGTGACCACAAACACACAGAACATCCTGCTAAAAAGAGGGTGACAAACCCCAAAACAAGATAAACATTATTGTGCAAGCAAGACAGGGCAGAAGGAAATTGTCCCTTCTCTCACCAAGGCCTGGACACCTCAACTGCTGTGATGGTGGCCACTCAGCCAAGGCCACTGAGGAGCCACAGCCACCAGTGCTGGCTGGTTTGTGCCCCCACAGCCAGCTGGGGATACAAGCCAGGAGACTCAAAATTGTGTTTGTGTGGTGGAAAATGGGGAGAAGGTGTGGGCGCAGGCCACCAGCAGTCAGTGTGTGGTTACTGAATGCACGCAGCCTGGAACGTGGCCCAATGTGACCACCTTCTAAACACTCCCATCACTGCCACCTCCAGTCCCCCAACTGATGGATATATGGATATATGGGCTTTCGTGTGTATAGAGACAGAGGGAGAGTTATTCATTTACACCAGTCTGTTATAAAATCCCATCTTCTTCCAGGTGAGCTTACCTCAAAAGTAGATAGACCAAAAGGCTGATTATTTTATAGTTGTGCTGTAAGAAATGAGATTTGCACTCTTTGCTATATATTTTTGTATGTTATTTAAAAAGTTGCAGTTTGCATCCCATGAGGTTTTAAGTGAAAATTTAATATGGCATTTTTTAATGTTTTACTGAAAGTATGAATGATTGGGATGCATCCAAGGAGTAAATTAAATTGTGGCCTGGCAGCCAAATATAGTACCTGGTCTTGAAAAATAAATTAAAATGTTAATACCTGAAGCCAAAAAAAAAAAAAAATACACAAGGGTATTTTTTCTTGGTTTTTTTTTTTCTTTTTTTGTTTTAATCAAATGAATTTCCTCAAACTGCTGATTGCAGGCAGAAACTGCATTTTATATTTGATGTAAAAATAACTGGTTGTATATTTTAGTTAAAGAGTAGCCACAGGCCTCCTAGAAAACCTAATATTAGTTTTGAACAGACTGCAAAACAGACTACATGAAATTTGCATGCACTGCCAGATTTTATTTTAAGGCAATCCTTTTTTTCTAAATAAGCATTTTAATTTACTCACCTACAGTTCTAAAGCAACAGCTTTTATCCTCATTTTATTATGAGACTTAGGTGTCTCTTGTGATCTTATTATAAAACCAGCACTTGAAATAAAAGACGTTTTCAAATAACGACCATTTAGAATAGTGACAAAACCCATAGGTTAAGCCATGACGGTGCATGAGGAAGCTGAACTTGCACTGGTGATTGTGTTCAAAACTTCTGGTAAGTATAGATTCATTGGTAGCTGTTGTTGATTACTGAAAGATGGTATTGGAAGATGGGAGGAAATTGTCAATAACTCTGAATTTCATTTTTCATCCCACTGTAACTTCTTCTCCTGTTACTGACGGGAAAGTCATGTGGGGGAAGGAGGCCATCGTTCACACCACGGAGTTTTGCTCACTCAGCTGAGCCATCAAACTTCAGTGAACTGTGAGTTGCTAAAACCAGCTGCTGGAAAGGCAGAGCAGCCCCTCACCCTCTCTGTGGCACTAACAGAGGTGTTTCTGCCGGGGGACTCAGCTCTCTGTGCTCCAGCATCCTCTCTGGTTGTGCCTCGCTCTGCCCCTTCTCCACAGAAGGAGCCGGTGGGTGGTGGTGAGACCCTCAACTCAAGAGCCGCAGTGAGATGCCCAAAGGTGAGGACGATTAATGTGCATCTCAGTGCTCCCAGAACTGTCAAACAGAAACACCGTGGGCTGGTCAGGAGCTGAACCAAGATCTCCTGATGGAGACAACAAGAAGGAGCTTCGGTGACGCTCCTCCCCAGCGTTGGTTTTGCCACAGGAATTGCACCTCAAGAGCACCACCTGGAGATTCTGGGGTCAGGTGTTGGAATTTGGGACATAGAGGCTGCCTTATTTTTCTCAGTGATGAAGCCATAGAGTCTGGAAAGCAGGCAATTTGCCTGATTTATGGTCCCTCTTACTCTTCGCTATGCAATTATTTTCTCAGAATATAAATTGAAATCAAAGCTCCCTAGTCTGTTTGCTTCCAGCTGGCTGCAAATACTTGGTTCTGTTTTGCTGCTTTTTTTGTTCTGCTCGTTTCTTTTGAGAAAATATTATGTGAAATACAGTGCTAGCTGCTGAAATCTCTTTATCTGTTGTACCTCAAAGGCTTCTCTCATGCACATCTGTGTAAGTGAACAGTTAAAATCTGTGGTGCAAAATCAGTACAAAGACTTGGAGAGTCAACCTCAAAACAGCAAAAGCAATTTACACTGAATGATAACACAACCTGTGTTTTTACCACCCTAGAGAAAGTTAGTCTGTTTTCTGAGCCCCTGCAGCTCCTGGGGTGCTTTTTTATATAAGATAATATGGGGGAGACAAACAGTAATTTTCTCCTGGTGGGTGCTTCCTGATGTAAATACGGCAGCTGAGGGAGATCGTAAGGTGATAAAGCCTCCTTCTGCTTCTCCATGAATTGTAGCATTTATGGATTTACAACTTCCAGCAGTAGATTTCTAGCCTCTAAGTTTACTTCTGTGATTTTAATCTTCTTCTTGTCTTTTCTTAATATCCTTGCCTTTTACCTGAAAGATTTATACTTTACATGGCAAACAGGCTAAAAGTTATTTAAGATATCCCTCTTACCTCTTTCTTATAGGTATTGCTAAATTTGCTAACTAATTCCTACTTTTTTCTTTTTTTTTTAAATGTTAGCTAGAGGACAAACTAATAATTTTTAAGTTTTGTTTTAAAGTAATTTTCAATTTTCTCAAAGCTGGACTTATTTTATCTCTACTGGTATTCACTGACTCAGTCTCTTGTTATATAGTGTCCTGTTTCTTTTATCCATTTGTTCATGTGCATTTCTTGCTTTTTATGCTCTACCTCACGTTTTAAGGATCTGATTAATGTTACAGTAACTGATAGGATACAAGTGCTTCATTGCTTTCAAGCTTCCTAATGTGTTCAAAACAGTAAAAGCAAGGGGGGTTGATATCAAATTATATCATTAGCTAGATTATCCCTGGGTAGAGCTTTTCTGCATTAAACACAAAGAATAGTTAAACAAATTTTTCTCAAAGAAAAACTTTAAGTATTTATCAGCCTTTTATTTATTGTAATTGATTTTTAACAACACAACAACCTAAAAGGGCTTCCACTACATCCTCTGCACTCAAGTTTTTCCAAGACTCAGAAAGCATGTTAATTCGGTGTATGTGAATCTTTCAATATTTGAAAAAGTTAAGACCAAAAAACAGATCAGATCAGTAACATATTTTCAGAATAAAAACCACTGTCACAATTCTCTATCTTGCAGATCGTGATTAGGATGACCAAAAATTTTATTGGAAAATGTAATTATTTTCATTCTTGACTCAAAATAAAAAACCTTATATTTCAGGTTAAACAGTATATACCATCTGGCTTGCAAAAAAAAAGTATGTCTCTCAGTTAACTTCTCATTTTCAACTTTCCTTCTGTCTTGAACCTCTGCTTGTTGTCTGTATTACAATCAGCTTGCAAGAAGTTTAATTCCATAGTTTAAATTCAAGATGAATGTTAGCATCAACTTTAACTCTGTAAGAACATAATAACCACTGGCTTCTTATTGTCCTGTGGAAAAAAAATCAGTGAATTAATCATGAATCTTAAGCAAAGAGGGGAAAAAAAACTGGAACAAAATCTGTTTAGTGTCATCGGCATTAGCATTTTCCATGCTCTGAAGATCTTACATGAACTTTATCTGAAATATGCAAGTTGAGTTCTTTTTTCCAAAGAAGCCAGTTTGAAGAGTCTCATTAGTGTCTGTATCAAATATGAAGTTACTTTTGAAGCTTTGATTACATTTCCCCTCTTCCTTGGTATTTCCTGCAAACTTCTAAATATTGCTCCAGTCATCTAGAAAACATCAGCAAGAACAAGAATAGCAAAAAAACACCTGTGAGCGTGGCACATTAGGAAAGTAAGTTCATCTGCTTTGGAAGCTTATAATACAACACACCATCCTTTGTTCTCCATAGTCATTGACAATAGGACAAAATGAGAAGTAGACTGCTACTATCATGATGTAGAAATTGTGGAAGGCTTTTTATTAAAGAGATTTACATTTTACAGCATAATACAATGTGTTTTCTCCGCAATTATTTTTAAACTATAGTCAGAATTTGGGTGCATCTACCTACACTTTGTGTTGGTGAATGGTCACTTGGTGAATTATGTTGGTGACTGCTTAAGCATAGTTTTCCAATCAGTCCATTTTATGACAGCAATTTAATCTCCCATACCCAATGATTTTAATCTCTGCTGCACTGGCAGCCTGTTTAGCTTGTAAAAATCAACTTCTGAAGGCTTATGCAAAAAAGTGGGAAGCAGAGGAACTGACAGAAATGTTGGAGGACGTGACATGTAAAATAAATATTTATTGCTGACAGCCAGTCCTGAAAGCACTTCACTCAGTACAGATCAAATGATCGTGATCTTCAGCTGTCATTCAAACTGAAGATGCACATACTTATCCAGAGAGATGGGGAGAGGTAAAGTGCAGTGGTACCTCGATGCATTGCTGTTTCCAAAGATACTTCGGAAGAAGTCCGAAGATAGACATATCTGTAATATTTATCTGAAAGCAGTTAAAGCCAAATATCCACAGATGACAGAAACGTAGGATCCTAAAGCCTGTGAGATTGTATTTCTTTAGCTGTTTTCATTTTGACATTGTATCCCACTGCAAAGTTTTGATTTCTCTTACTGGTATGACTTTTTAACTGGGATGTTGTTTGGTCCTGTTAAGTGACCTGGACTGACTGCACTGGGTTGAGACATAGGTAAATATGCTTCCTCTTGTGGATGGACTAAACAACAGGAGACCCACAAAACAGACTCTTCTGGGTTTGTTGACAAGGACTCTCTGCAGTCATCAGCAAGAGCTGGACTCACACACGAGGCAGTTCAGAAGAGAGATCTAATTCAACTGCTCTTCATCGTGCCCTGGAGAAGCTTGTCTGGTCCTACAGACCATAGATGGAGCCTGGAGAGCTTGACCTTCCAGGGCTAAAGTCAGGCACTATCAATGCTCAATTTGTTATCTTCCCATCCTAAAAAGCTGCAGTGGTCCAACTGCAATGTGGGTGCACCATGTGTTCCCTGATCAGAGCAGATCTGCCTGCGGCATTGAAGTCCTCAGAGCCCCAGCCACCACTCAGTGACCTGAAATGTGAGTCCTGCTGTTGGTGGGGAAGGTGTGGGTATGTAGGTGAGTCACCTCTGCCCCGCCACATGGAAAGACCACGATTAGAGACCAGTGTTGCAAAGGAGGCCTGCCCAGGCTGAATTTGTCTGGGCTTATACAGCAGGGAGATAACCACCCTGGGCTGCCTGTTGAAAGCTGATCCTTACTAAATGTTCCTGTTGTAATGTCCTTTCCCTTTGAGGTCTTCCCTCACAGCATGTCTTTATGTTGGATTTGGCCACTGTATCCATTTTGTCAATGGCAGCTGCTGCATTCACACATCTGCCTTTTTCCTTGCTAATATGTGCTATATTTGCCATTGTTGCTTTTTCTCTTCTGCTGAGGAGACAGCATGTTCCTCAGGTGAGGTTCATGTAGCTGGACTCTCAACGTGCCTTCTGAAGTGTCAAGTGTTCTACAGTATCGCCTACTCATCTGAAAACACCTTTCTCATCTTCACTGGACTGCAAGGAGGTTTTAGTCTCCAATATCTTATGTGTTGTGGGAAGTGACATGATCCTTCTAATAAATGAGGATTTTTTAATTGCAAAGTGCAGATGCCCTCACTGTTCTCACTGCATGGCTAGAACCATGATGTACTGAATGTCCCAGCCTGGCCAATATGTTTTGTTTAATAAGAGCAACTGAGTGACATCCCACAGCCCAGGGCTTGGCCATTTTAATGAGCTGAGCATTCATTATGCTGTTGCAGTGGGCTAGAAGTAACAGCTCTCAGTGCTAACATATGTCACATCACCTTCACCTTGCACCCATAACTTCCTGTAAAAAAAAACCTACAATTGTAGCTTGGTAAAAGAAAAGGTGATCTATTTTCCAGAAAGGAAAATCAGTCAAAGAAAAAAGTAATGAAGCAGAGAACATTTCTCTCTAAATATGTTTGGGGTAGCATTGAATAACAGAACAATAAAAGTGCTTCAGGGAGTTTTAGATATAGGTAAAGGGAATGTTTGTCATTGTAGTCTGCAGCTCTGGAGCTAAAGTACAGTGAATAACGGTACAGCACAAAAATGCTGCAAGTCTACACCACAAATGTTTTTCCTGAAAGGATTAGAAGTCATTTTGATGGTTGTTTTTTTTTTTGGTCTCATGGCTCTAGCAGTGGTTTTCAAATGCTAACAAAATCCCAGAAGCAATTCTGATGGAGGAAAACAGAGGCTGGAAATAAAATGTGTGAGTATTTGTGAAGTGACATGTTGCAGCAAAGAAAGAAATCCCTGACTTACTGCTGCGCACGCTGAAACCTTTTTCATAGAGTTGGAAAAAGCATTGTTTAAAATATCATCTGAAGCATCCAAGGTCAGCCTCAACAAGGTGAAGAAAGCAAGGACGGCATTTCTTAATCTAGGCCCTCAGACTGTATCACGGACAGTCTGAGGCGTTTAGGGTTGACGTGCCATCCTCCAAATGCACTGAACTGCCATCATCAGTCCCTCCTGCAGGCACTTGCATGTTTTTGTCATGTGTGTCTGACTCAGCTGAGGCAGATTATCTGGCTGATCACGGAGTGGTGCTTATCTCCTTTTGTCTTCTTCAGAAAATCTCCTGGGGATACTAACAGGTTTTCTAATTAGACTCTGTTACATCAACACCAGCCCTAAAGATGCAGCATCTCTCCCACCTGCTGCTCTAAAGCAACAGGAGGTCAGTAATGGTTTGGTGTTACACAAAGTTTATGGCATGAATATTTATCGGCTGTAGGTTTGTAGTGAAAGTGTCTGTATCTGCACTCTACTCTTTAGTGGTTTCTCTATTTGCTTTTACACCCCTGTGCATTAAATTTCTTATGCCAACTAATAGGGGGAGAGAGAAAGAGAAGTTATGAACAGCTCCCTGGTTGACATTTGGGCTTTATTTGTGTTTATTATTTGTTGCTTTAAATCAGTCTGCAACAAGCCTTTGAAAAGAGAAGGAAATGCAATGAGATCCACAAAGAAGCTATTTACAGCTTTGTAATAAAAATCTTAGCACACATTGTTAATTTTGTGATTCAACTGGCTTGTCAAAACTCCTTAGAAAATGGAAAAGAAAAACAAGCAGTAATTTTTTATTTAAAATAGACTTGTCTGTGACCGCTCCATCGAAAATAAAAACCATTTTCTTAGCAAAGTCTCATTTAAAAAAAATTCTATCCACAGTGAGATAGTGTGCGTCTTTATTGTTAAAATTTTTCTAGAGCTAAAAGTTCAAGTTTCAGAAAAAGACAAGGTTTCTAAAATAATGCTTTATTTCCTTATTTATTTCACAAAAAAACCCCAACAATTTTTCAGTGCCTAAAATAATTTTTTAAAATCTTTTTTAAATGTTAAGTCATTTCATTTTTTAACTGAAAGTAACATTATTTAGTATAACGTTCAGTTAAACCTCACTCCAAGAGCTCCATGTCTTTCTTGTGCTGGGGACGCCAGAACTGGATACAGACTCCAGGTGGGGTCTCACAAGAGCAGAGTCGAGGGGAAGAATCGCCTCCCTTGACCTTTCACATTGCTTTTTATCTAAACAATCACATTGTCCATTTAATATTCACAGTGGGCTAAAAATATTATTTTCAAAAGCACTAACATTTTATACTCTAAGTAGCAGTGAGACCCAGCTGAAAAAGGCTTCCCATTGGAAAATTCTTATTGAACAGAATTGTCTTGTTCCCCACAAATGAGATGGGGAAGATAGTGGATATTGTATCATACATACTCCTTTTTTTTTTTTCTCCTTCCTAGTAGGTAGTCAGATGTCATTGTTTGCTTGACTGAGACACAAAACTCTCATTGCTGTTTTATGTGTTGTTTGTTCTAACTGTTCGCTGCTCACAAAGACTATAATTACTTTGAATCAGGCTTGAGTTTTAGCTGTACCAGTGTACAATCAATAAGGACAAGCAGATTCCCAATTTTCATTAGGGATGGACTCTACATAGTGGTATCTAGCAATTAAAATTTACAATTATATCAATCCTAATGTTCATTAACTGAAGTTTTAGGAAGTAAGCTTTCATAAGATTTGGGCAGAGGTTTTACAGAATGCGGAAGAGAGTAGATGTTTTTTGAGTGTGTGATTTTGACCTTGACCTTTTTTCTGACTAATTGTCTAGCACTAATGCAAATGCTCTAACTAAAACTGGAGTCTAAAGCCCCTGGTGAAGTCGAGAAATTTCGCTGTTCTCTGTATGCAGCTCATGAAAACGAAGAAAGAAGAGGGAAAAGGGACTGAATACTTTGTGTTGTCTTAAGTGACAAGAGCACTTACGAAAATGATTAAGTGCCTTTTTATGTTCCTTTACAGTCACACGCTTGTCAGAAGCGTCAATATCTGTCCTGTGGTGGCCACAGATTAAAAACAGAATTCAGTTACAGAAGCATAGACTTCTTTGTCCTCTATGAAATTTTAAAGACCAACTCTAATTTTAACATCAACGTGACTGATACCTCATGTAAGATTTATAATATGTCCTTTTACATTTGGTGTCTGCCTTTATTCTTACTGACAGATTACCGTGTTCGACAGTGTTGGGCTTTGACTTATTATGACCGCAGCAAAATGCTTCAAGAAAGGTGCTGCTGTTTTCTGTCCTCAAAATAGCCTCTGCTTTTTCCAGAGAATTACTGTCAGCTTCTTTTGAAGTGCCTTGAAAGTTCAGGTGCCCGAGAATTGCTGGGGTCAGTAAACTAACAGAGCAACTGTCTGTATTGACAGGAGAAGTGTTCTGGCTGTGTATGGCTGAGCCAAAAGCCGTGAGGATGAGTCAAAGATACAAATGACAACTCACGGAGGCATTACAATTCTGAGCAAATTTTAAAAACATCTGGTTAAAAACTTTAGTGCCATTCAAGACTGATAAAGCAAAACAGAAATGAAGTTTCCTGTGCTGAGTTGGGCTGGGATAGAGGTTTCTTTCTAACAGCCCATACGGGGCCATGTCTCAGACTCATGACCAAAGCAGCATTGAGAACACACCAATGTTTCGGCTGTTGTTGAACAGTGATGGCAGAACACCAACATCTTCTTTGTCTCTCTCTGCTCTCTCAGTGAGCAGGTGGCCGTTGGGCAAGATGTTGGGATTCGACACAGCTTGGACAACTGACTGAAAGTGACCAAACAGAGATTCCATATCATATGATGTTGTGCTCAGCAATAGAACTGCAGGAGGTGGAGAAGAGTTTTTTCCAAAGTAGCCATTTCTTGGAGACTGACTGGGCATCAGTCTCCTGGTGGGTGGTGGTGAGTGATTGCTTTTGCATCACTTTTTGGTTTTCCTTTTATTTCCCCTTTATTTATTCGAAGATCTTTGTCTCAACCCATGAACTTTTCATGCCTTTGCCCTTCCAATTCTCTTCCCCATCCATCTGGCAGGGATTAAACAAGAACCTGGCTGGGGCATTACTTGCTGTCTGGGGTCAACCCAGAACAGTCTCCAAAAGATTATTTGGACTATGAGGGTCTTATCACAGAATCACAGAATGATATGGGGTTGGAAGGGACCTCTGGAGATCATCCAGTCCAACCCCCCTACCAAAGCAGGTCCACCTAGAGCAGGTTGCACAGGAACGTGTCCAGGCACATTTTGAATGTCTCCAGAGATGGAGACTCCACCACCTCCCTGGGCAGCCTGTCCCAGGGCTCTGGCACCCTCAAAGTAAAGAAGTTCCTCGTCATGTTTAGATGGAACTTCTTATGTTCAAGTTTGTGCCCATTTCCTCTTGTCCTGAAAGTTTATCTTAACCGAAAGCTTATCTTATGCAAAAGCTTTTTATGAAACAAAATCGAAAAAGACTGTTCAATAAAAAGCGTGGAAAAAAGGCCAACAGAGGAGCACTGGAGTGAGTACAGAAACATTTTTCAGCTCTGGTTGGTTTTGGCAGTGTTGTCACAAACTGTTGGAATCTGCCTTCTGTGTTGTTGGACACCAGCATTTTGGTCCGATGGCAGCACCACTATTCCAACTGCTAATCCCAACAAGCAATACCATAAGGCAGTTTTCTATAATTACTTACTATCTATAGGTAATATCTATAGTGCTATCCTAGTATCTATGTTTTAGAAAACTGGATGTGGCTCAAGTCAAGCCAAGATTATACTGACCAGAAGTAAAACAAGGGTGTATCTACATTACCACATATTGTAGAGCAAAAGGAGTAGATCCACACAGCCAAATATTTCAGGCTGATATTCACATCACACAAATTTGGAGTGTTTTACTTTGCATTAACCCTAGACTGGTCGTGTTGTCTGAAAGGGTGTAGCAGGAGAAGTGTATTAGAAGAGGTTCCAGACAGTAGCTTTTGATAAAATCTTTTCCAAAAGAAAACTCATTATCACGGTATGAAAGTGCTCCATCAAATGAACTTGTGTGTAGTACAGGGATGTGACTGGGAAATTGCCTCTAAAAGCATGTTCTTGATCCCAGCTGAAGTGGTAATGGAGCTCTACTGTCAACCTGTACATAGGCAGTTTCCAGAAATTGCAGTGATCTTACATTAAACCACAGCTAATACTGGTTTCTTTCATTAAAATTTGAAATAATGCTTGCAGAATGTAAGCTGTGCTGTACTCCAATTAATTTTGAGAATTGTTGAGACTCTATTTTACCAGGTCTTTTTTGTCTGGGGCAGGGGTTGTCTTTTTATTTGCTCGTTGCACAGGTCCTGGCTTTCTGCCATCTGACATGTAAGAGGTGTCCAGATCTACCAAAGTCGTTTGTGTTTAGTTATTTCTTGTTATGTTTTTGCTGTTTCCCCTGTTGAGGAAAGGGGTTGGAATGCAATGAACTAATCCATCCAGGTGAAGGTGCTGTGGGAAGCAGGGAGAAGCACAGTTGTTCTAACCAAGATCTCCAGGTGTCTGAGGGAGCCAAGCCTCCTTCGATCCACTCTCAAGAGACAGCAGATCTGCTCGGCCAGTTCACTGAGCTCCCACACTGTGGCAGGTTCCTCTAATCACAGCACAGGGCTGTAGAGTCAACAGGCATCACCAATCTTTCCCTCAGACTCCCAAAACAGGACTGATACAGCCTGGCCAGCTGCTCTGTTCCCCTAACGAATGTTGATTGCATTAATTGGATGCTCTGACTAATTATGATTTAATTTAGAGTAAAAAAGGTCCAAAGACAGAAATGACTGTTGGGTGATCCAGCTGGAGCCTGTTCTGAGCAGGCAGCTTCTGCTCAGTTCTAGATGACCATGTCTGTCTTTAAGCCACTGAGTTTTGCCTGAGTTAGACGAAACGTTTGTGATCACTGGGAGACTCAGCTGAGAACTGCTGGCAGAACACATCTGAGATTAATATCTCCAAAAACCAGAAAGTGCACCAAAAAAATATTTTCCATCTTTTTCTTGTTTACTTGTATATAATCTCTGAGAAACTATGTAACTAAAGAATTTTTGATGATGCCTTCTTGGCTTTTTCTCCATTAAATCTTTGTGTTCCCAGCCATCAGTGGATGAGAAGTAGTGCTGGAGAGAGCAGGGCCCTGTCCCAGGGCTTTCTGAATCCCAGGGAAGGTGTCACAGGTCAGGTGTAAAGTAATTCAGTCACCAAGTTCTCCTATGATATCACCAACACAATGATGGCAGCAGCCCCTTTGTTCAGTAAAATATTGCTCTCAACAGAATTCAGAGCAGAGAAAGGGTTTCTTCCTCTCTGTGCAAGAACAGCAGATTTGGGCGCTCTGTTTGCCACACGACAAGGCAACTGGAGGAAATCCTGGAGCCAGGCTTTGCAAATGTGGGTGTCCCTGTGGGACTGGTGGGTACAACAGCGGACCTACAGAAGACCCATCTCCTCCTAGAGGCATCTGCAGATGGGATATCCCACCCCACTGCAGTTGGAGATGGCAGTGGGGTTCTGCACAGCTGCGTTGTGCTCCCTTTGCAGAGTCAGAGGCAGCTCCGGCCTCAGCACCTGCGTCGGGTATTTTCAGCGTGATGAGCCTCATAAGAATTAATTATTTCTGTGTATTGTTCTTTTAATAGTAACGACAGAGCTTCTCCATTTTACACATGGCAGAGGAGGTTAATGATCCGGAATTTCACAAGCACTGTATCATAATTATATCAGTCATTAAATCTCTAACAGTATTTTTAAAAAATGGAAGAGATAAATGCTTGTCTCGCTGTCCCCTTATGCTCCAAGCTGCTCTATACCTTTTTTGTATTTGCTGAACACAGTAGAAGGTAAGGATGTTAAACTTCACACAGAAATGAGGTTGGCAGCTCAACGATCTGTTTCATCTAATATCCTGCCTCTGAAATTAGCTGCATTTGCAGGGAGAATTAGGGTGGTGTCTAAAGAGTGGCCTGGCTGGCGAGTGAGGACAGGCTGGGCTCCATTCTTCTCCATCAATGGTTGGGTTTATACCTGAGGACATATCACTTTTGTGTCTTTATTTCTTCTGCCATTTAGTTTCCTGAATTACTGCAATTGAATGAATTTCAGCATAAAACCTGCATGTTCAGGACAATGGGCTTGCTTGCTGCTGCTACAAAAAAACCCAAAACAAACAAACAAAAAAACCCCCAAAAAACCAAAACAACCCACAAAGCTGCAGAGGCCACCATTCAATGACCACTGGGAATGTTTCTGGCAGTATAAAATTTGGTCTAAATATATGGCATATTTTGGAGTAGAACAAGCAAGAAATACAGGCAGGAAATGCTAGCTTTTTCCCTGGAATATTTTAATTATAGAATAGACTGCCACTTCCAAGAAACGGTTGCCTGCTTCACTGTTGCATCACCTCTCCCAGATAAGTAACCTTAAAGTGGGGATTTCTGTGGAAGGTCACTAGGGATAGATCAGCTCTGGTCCCACTCTGGGTGCCTGTTGTCTCCAAACATGGCCATGCCTATTGCTTCAGGAAAAGAGGTCAACATCCTGCTCCCCAAACCTCTCTGTTCAGGATTTATATGCTCCCCCACTTCTTCCCATGTGATGGTGTTGGTATAGTCCCTGAAGTTTGTGCCAATCCATTATATTCATGTGTTAATGCTGCTGGATCATTATTCAGTTTGCTGATATTTTTTATTGCTCCTTCCTTAATTCTTTGTGATTTGTTTTTTTCAAACAAATACCTCTCTGTGTCTCTCATTTAAGATTATAACTTCCCTCAGCTAGTTCTACAGCAGCTTTATTGCAGAACTCATCACTCACAATTTGTGCTTTCTTCAAAATATTCATGATGATTTGAAATTTCCAGGTTGTAAAGACTTGTCATTAAAGACCTTTATGTAAATGTAATATCTCTATTGTTTTCTGGGTGTTATATTACAGACCTAATTAAATAGATTACTGTGAACTCATCACTACTGATTAATAAATGGTTTAGCTTCATCATGCTTCGTGTGTTATAGTATCTAGGTGTTATAGTCCCTGAAATTCTTTCTGTTTCTGTTTCTGTTTCTGGTGCCATATTTATTCTGCCCCTAAGAAGCTGTTTTGCCTACCGCAACCAACTTCCCTGTTTCTTTCCTTCCTCAGCTTCATTAATTCAACTTACTTTTCTGAAATAATTTCTTCTCTATTTTTCTCCTCTTGCCTTTCTGCTCCCATAAGCGTAGTGCGGATGCAATTTTCTAATGGAAAAAACAGAACATATTTTTCAAAGTATTAAAGGGATCCTCAGACTTTTAAAGTATTTTCCCAAAGAGTAATCTAGCTGATTTAGTAGCACAACTGGAAATATTTTAGGGCTAGATTAGAAAGTTGAAAAAATAAGCTATTATGGAAGTATTAAAGTGGCCTTTCTTTTCCAAGATTTCTTATTACTTTCAGAATTACAAGCAGGGTATATTTTGCAAGAGGGAAGAAACTGCTGAAATTTCTGACAACTCTGCTTTTTATTTATAAATTAGTAGTTTAGACACATTAGAGAAAAATCAGCTGCTTTTCTCAGAGAGATTCTTCTCTTAGACCACTGTGAAATTCCAAGGATTTCACTATATGAGGAATTGGATGTACAATTTGCAATTAGTAATCCCTTTGAGAGTCATGATTATTTCCATTTTATGCTTATAAAAAATCTGTGAGCTTCCAATGATACTTTAACCTACATTTTTCTTTTAGCATCTAGCTGTCTCTCTAGCTCTCTAGCTTCTTGTGTTGGGTGTCTTGTTTTGGAGGGGGTGTTTTGGGAGGTTTTTGTGTGTGTGTGTGGTTGGACTCGATGATCTCAAAGGTCCCTTCCAACCATGAAGATTCTGTGAACCTTACTGGCAAAACTGTAATTGCAAATATTTGGCAACTACAGGTAATTGCCTGTAAAAAAAAAATTGCAGGCAAATTTAGGTAATTTGTATTGCATAGGTTAGTTATTTTCACCATATTTTTCATGTTCATTGATGGGATATTTTCTAAAACTATTTAGATATCCTTTAGTGGCAAAACTCTTTCAAAGGCTTTTTTAATTCCATATTCATTCTTTTGTTTAACTATATCACCCAATACAGGACAGAAGCCATGTCACCCATTTCTATCACCTTCAGGTCAGACAAAACTATTTCTGCTCTCTGTGAGGTGACTGTTACCCAGCCTCAGGTACCTACACCTCGTCTCCCTAAGATTCACTTACCTTTGGTAACAATAAAGAGATTTCTGATAATAGAAATTCTAAAAAGAAGAGACTCTTCAAGGGGTTTTCTCCATTGACCTTGAAGAAAACCTGGTGAAGTTCATGCCCCTCTCTGTTAGCCGTGTGTGTTACCTCTCTGAGGTTAGGAACTGTGATTACCCTCTTGTTCCCACAAAAGTGAATAAAGGAAAGCCACCTCATGATACATCTGATGCAAAACAAAAACCAGGCAAAGAAACAGTCCTCTGATTTAATTATGTGTTAAAATTAACACAAATCTTATACTTTCCTGGTGACTGCTAGACTGCAGTTAGGATCTGAACCTGCGCTGTTTCACAGGGTGATGGCATACCTGACAGAGAAAGGAAAAGTGCCTTTTGCAGGTGAGCATTAAGCCAATTAAGACAAAATTCCTGTATATATATATATGACAGCTTGAAAATGCAGCTTAGTCTAGTTGCAGTGAGCAGAAAGAGTTACCTCTAGTGCACTGTGTAATTAGTCTAATCAACTTCCAATCCTAAACTAAGACAGTGTCATTGCTCATACCTTTTGGCTTGTGCAAAGGCATTTTTCCACTCAGTCTCATTGGAAGAACTGTAATTGACTTTCTGCATATGTTTTGATGACAGGTCCTCTCTAAATATTAGAGTTTCCTCTTAGATATGTGAATTTGACATGTTTTTGATCTCAGAGTCATTCTGCTCAATATTTAATTAGAAGATCTCTAAGAGGGCTATTTACATTTAATTCTGTGGTTAATATTGCCATTCTCTCTCTTTTATGCCAGACTTACAATAACACCTCTGTGCTGCCTGGAATGAATTTAACTTATAAGTAATTTACTTAATTAATTTACCTGACAAGCCTCCCCGTCTCCTTTTATGACTTTGTTTTCAACCAAGCTGGTGAAACCTAGTAGCACTGAGAACATGCTCAGCAACATTAAAAGACTTCCAAAGTTGTACCAGTGCCCCAAGGCAGGTGTGACAGACACCACGTCTTCTCTGCAGTGTCTGATGGATGGCAACATGTCACAGATGCTTCATAAAGTTTAACTGCTTGCAGAGAAAGTATTAACCTTAAGTGTCGGTACAAAAACTAGGTCTACGCTTGAAATGTTTGTATTTCTTAAAAAAAGCTTATGGGATATGATCCTGGGTTTAGTGGCCTTTAGACCTGAGCTGGTGTGGTCAGTCCTATGTTGCTGTATTCCCTTGGCCTTCCCAAAATATTGCAGGCCTGGTCTAAAGAGGAGCTGTGCCGTGCAAGTCACTGCCAGGGCCCCAGCAGCCAACAGCACCAGGAAACAGAACCTCAGAGAAAACAGCAAACAGGGGATCCAGGAAAACTCCTCGGTCAATAAGACAGAGAAAAAAGCATCTCAGTACCTTTTTTACTGCTTCCCTCATTATTTAAATAAGATTCATGACAGCTGCAAAAAGAAAAAAGGGTTTTTTCCTCTCCTGACATTTGAAAAGTTACCCTTAAGAGAGCTTGTTGGACTGGCCATTCTTTCTTTGACACAAAGGCTGCTGGATTATTTTTTTTTATCAGACATGACTGTTTTAAACTACTTTCATGACAAACACTTTTTCCTCTTCAATCATTTATAGCAGGGCAACCTCCAGACTGTGAAAACAGCAAAAGAGGATATTTGGAGAAAATCTGGAGTGCAGGTTCAGCCTTTTCATAGCAATCTTTTCTGCCTCCCTCTTGCTTCCAGCTCTCTGATGGCTCATACGCCTGGAAATATATTTTAGACTTCATCCCAATGTCCTTCCAATAGAAGGGACAGTTTCTGTGCAGAGTTGGTGCACTGGATGCTTGCGAGGTTAACAGCACAGGTTACAAGGGATATCCAAATATGTTTTCCTTTTACTGAGGTATCTCTGAATTCACAGTCTTTCCTCTGCTTGAAGCTCTACCAGCTGATAAATCCCTGGTCTCTGACCCAGCCCCCTCTTCCCTGCTGCTTCCCCAGACTCCCCAGCACATTAACTTCCATGATGGGCAAGTTCAGCTGCATAATATCAATCCTTTAGGAGAAAGACTCCATGAAAGAAAGACATTTCAAGCCACTCTGGTTTATGTTCAGCCTTACTTTCAAAGACTTGGCAGTTTATGTCTATTGAGTGTCAGAAGGAGAACATTTTCTCAGGACAACAGGGAAGGAAGGAAAGCTCTGCATGAGGCACCAAAAAATGAGTTCTTTTCACACACTGCAATGGGAACTGGCATCACAGCATATATGCAAGCAGTTTTCAGTAAATAGCTGCCTCATTTTACAGTCAGGAAGCACTGTGGCATATAGAATTTTGAATATTAGAAAGAAATAATAAAATAATAATCATTTACCCAGACAGACACAAAACAACAAATTGGTTTAGTTGCTAAGTGGTTAAAACACTTGTGTTGGGAAACAGTGAGTTTTACAT
This sequence comes from Calidris pugnax, assembly GCF_001431845.1. Taxonomy (NCBI): domain Eukaryota; kingdom Metazoa; phylum Chordata; class Aves; order Charadriiformes; family Scolopacidae; genus Calidris; species Calidris pugnax. Next base: position 79,998 of record NW_015091265.1, read on the forward strand.
CCCTGAGCCAATGTAGAATGTGCTTTGAATATGTCTAGAAAGGAAAACAAAAGAAAAGGCTGAGAAAACCTCACCCATGACTAAACAGTTTTATCAGCATAAAAAATCAGCATTTTTTCTGATATGGAAGAACTGGGGCAAGCTCTTCACCTCAGATCAGGCTGAAGGAAACACCTGAAACCAAAGTTGTCATCATTTTAAAGGAATCTATTGCTCAGACGGCCACCAGATACGATGGGATACAGAGACACACACTGACCAAAGGTCTTCCTTTGTCTTACCAGCTACTGTCAAACATGTTCTGCAACACATCTGTGAGAATGAGACAGACAGTGAGGACACCTCTGTGGCAGATGATCCCCCTGTCCTGGCCCCTGAGCATCCCAGTGTGATGTGGGCCGGGGGAAGCATCATCACACAGTGTAGGCACTTACCCAGGTATCAAGCACATAGACACCACCTTTGAGGATTTTGCAGGTGCCCAGAAGTTAGGCAAGCTGTATAAAAGCAAAGAAGGTGTCCTCCTGTATTTCACTGAATTTTCTTCTGGTTTTTCTCCTCAGTTTCCTTGGTTTCATTAGCAAAACCAAAATACAATTCCTCATATATCCTTGTTATTAATATTGTACAGCTGGTGTTTTTTGAGTGTAATGAGTGGAACTACCACACCTTGCTAAATTTAATGTAAGAGGTGGAGCAGGAATTTGGACGGCAGTAGCTGGTGGGATGGATGGGAGTAGAACTACCCCTTTTTGCTACTGCAGTGTGATTTTTTTTCTAAAGCATAACATTTCTACAGGGTGGAAGTGCTAAGTCAATTAATTACATTTAATAGCTTGTATAAATATTAGTCACTTATTTAGACAGGGAGACAGAAAATTGACTTCATATCACAGTCATTAAACCATTGAAGTTGGTTAGGAAAGAGCGTGTTCCAGACCCTTAATTCACAGACTAATTTATTGATTTATTATTTTAGTAAATAAATTTATTTAATATTTTAATACAAAGAGTTGTGGTGTAAAATGCATTTTACAGAGGGAGAGACCCATGACAGGGTAATACTACATTGTGGTGAAGTCTCATCTTTGCAGGTGACACCAGTTGGTGTGATGTGCACAGGGGCAGGGCTACCATTCAAAGGGATGGAGAAGGGGAGGAAGGGGCCAGCTGGGGCTCCTTGCAATCCAGGCAGGAGCAATGGGCAGGGCTGCCCTGAGTGGGCAGAGCCCTGGAAAGGGTGTGGGAATTGGAGAAAACTCTTCTGCCCAGCTCCCACCAGCCTTTGTGAATAAATATCTCCATGTGAACAGTCACTCTGAACTGATTGTTCCAACAGACTTCCATAGCATTGACCTTGGATGTTCCATAAAGGCAGCTTTGAGAACTGGCTCTCTAGAAAATGAACAAACCAGATAAACTGAGAAAATGGATAAAATTGAATGTTCTAAAGAGGTTCAGATGACACCCAGTGAGAAGCAATAAGATTCCCAGTAAAAGAAAGTGAACAACAAAACAAGGAAGGAAAGAGTCACTATTGGAAACTCCCTTTGTGAGCAAGGAACTTCTGACTCCTGCAAATGATAATCATACATCCTGATCACAAAAAGTTATGTCCAACATGGAAGGTTAGCAGGTGAATTCAAAGAAGTTTGGGTTCTACAAAGAAAGGCGGCAAATAGTCTGAAGGTTTTGCCAACACCATGATGGGAATACTGCACGATGTCTTCTAGTGAACAGTGTGGCAAGAGACTTCAGTGGCCTGGTGGGCTGTAGAGATAGGGGTTTGCAACACGAAATTGCTCATTTGACTCTGGGTTCAGTTTGTAACAGAGAGGGAGATGATCTCTTGTTTGGTATTTATTTTATGAGTCATGATGTAAAGCACATACACTTTGTTTTCAGCCTCTTGCAAGGGAATAATACGGGTGCAGTATTTCAACTCAAGTAATGACCAACTGTCCAAAGTGTTTACTTAGCATCATCATCATCAGCTGTTACTGAGCTTAGATCCAGAATGCCTCACTACCCCAGGAAAGAGCTTTCACGGATCACAACACGTTGCTGTGACTGTTTCAATTGGTCAACACTTCTTGCAAGGAGAAAAGAGAAAGGACAGGGCAGGAATTCAGAAAGATTTCTTACAAATCCTTGCTGCACACTCAAAACATTTTAAAAGAGGTTGACTGCTTTCTATAGAAAAATATGGTGGCAAATCCATTATCTGAGGAGAATATAGATTTAAAGTAAATATTTCAAAAGCATAATCAGCTGGATATATTTTCTCTTCAAAGTAGCACCTGTAGACTCTCACTTTGCTGTTAACATTTTTGCTTCATATTAAGAAGTTCTGATATCTTCAATTTATTCTCAAATTGGGACAAAGCTGAATTTGGGGTTGTCAAGAATGGTCTTGAAAGTAAATATATGTTTCTTAATCTCTTTGAAAATATATGTTATGTGTCTTCCTGTCCCTGGTCCACAGAGCTTAATGGTGGGAAAGCTGGAAAAAACAGCATTTAACTGTTCTGTGAAGAAGCTTTTCTTAAGGGATGCAGAGGGAAATGCTTTCTGATGAGCTAAATATGGGGATTTTGAACACATACAAAGAAATGACCAAATTAATCCTGAAAAGTCCTTGTGACTTTTATGAAAGGAATCAATTTCTGTAATGTGTCGACAGCAGCTTATTGGTCGTTAATATATTTGAAAGGACACTTGAGAGACAATCAGCTGCATTGACTGCAAAGGAAAAATTTACTACCTGTATCACAAGATGGGGAGGATTGCAGGTAGTCCAAATATTGACTGCTTTGAATGGGCTCAGTAGATTCAGTCTTTCTAAACCGTTACTAATGAAATTTAGATTCCAGCTGTGGGAAATTAATTGATCTGCTTTCCTTCTTCCGTATCCAAGCTTTATGTTATTCGGATAAGGGTTTCTTCTTAAAACCGAATCTTCAGAAAGGATTTTCAGCAAATAAATAGAGAAAATGAACTAGTGGATAGGCAGGAAGGGGGGTATTTTAGCTGTAACCGAAAAAAATATATTATAGAACAAGGTACAAGAAAAGAGTTTTGGAAATCAAGTGTTTACCACCCTTGAGATGAAATCAGTTCTCAGACTATGTTGAAAACACACAGTCTGTGGTACTTACTGCAGCAGCTCAGACTGGCACCAGCTAAGGCAGGTCTGCACCATCCTCGGTGGCCCAGCCACTTCAAGAGCTCACGCTCTTGGGTGCTCTCACCGGTCCCCGTCTGGCACTGACAAACCTCCTCTTGCTGACAGGAGGGAGGCTGCAAAGCGTAGCCCCTGTGCCAGGGCTGCTCAGGGGGTGCACACACGCCACAGTGAATGGCCCAATCTCCTCGTGTGCCCTGAAGGAAGAGCCAGCACCCACCGCTGGTACAGGTCCTGCACAAAGCTGGTCTCCAGCTCATGTCATGCATCGTGTCCTGGGTTGAGAGACACAGGACTAACTTTTATTCTAATGCTGGGGAAAATTGCACTTCTAGAAGACTCCAGTGTCTGAATTTGTGAAAATATTTACTTTGTAGCCAGCCAGGCTCTGTGGGATTCAAGGTCTTAGTGGTTTCGAGCCTTGCCAGGTGCAGGGACAAGGAGGAGCAAGGCCTGGGCATTCGACCCAGGCTGGCCAACAGGATTATTTCATACCATGAACATCACATTCAATATAAATTAGAAAAATTTGCTGTGTAGGGGGCTCTCCCTTGATGGCGGTGGGTCCAGACAACTCCTTGCCCCGGTGCGGACCCCTGAGGCCTTCCCTTCCTCCTGAAGCCATTGCGCTGGCAGTGTCCGCCATTTGCTGTCCCTGCTGGGAGTGCACGGCTTCCTGCTGAGAGAATTGGCTGAGTATAACTCTTGTATATCTTATATCAGTATCGGGATTAATACTGGTTCTTTAGTGTAGTTGTTAACTATTTAGTTTTAGTCTATTAAATCTATTTATATTTAACCCTTGTGTTTCTTTGTGTTCAATGATTCCCCTTTCCAGGTGGGGAGGGGTCATCGGGTGATAGAATAATTGTCTAAATGACAATAGATTGTTATGGGTTTTCTCAAACCATAACACATCTGTGCAAACAGAGCAGAAAGTGTGAGCTTTTCAGTCATGGCGGAACTCCAGGGGCTGCTGTGCCCATGGGACCTCTCTGGTGTGAAAGGGACTGAGGGTTGAAGCCACTCAACCGGGTCACCGTAGCCAGAAACACAAATACCCGTCTACATACACCCTTCAGTCTGACAGGCTGCTTTTTGTGACAATCTGTTAATTTCATACCTCTCCCTGTTTGGACTGTTATGCACATAATTCCTTCTCTAGTCTTTCAAAATCCCTCAGAACAACCACAGTTTTTCCTTCTCTCTTTCTCTTTCTCCCCCTGCCCCTATCCCCACTTGCTTTTCTTCATTATCCTTCTGTCGTTTCAACCAAGAATAATGATGGTGGTGGGCCTGGAGAGTTCTTGAAATAAATGGCTTCTCCTGCTGCCCCATTCTAAGCATCACTTTGGATTTTAATCACATGAAGGAGGTACTTTTTGCCTCTCAGCCTCCTCTGCCATAAATATCCCTCTTAAGATACACAATGCGTGAGATTTGTGGTGTGGATGAAACTGCATGTCACTTCACTGCTCCTTCCCACTACTCATCAATAAAATAAAAATTAAATTTAAAAGGCACCCAAGAAAGACTTTTTCTGTTGCTGTGCTTCTCTGCATAAAATCAGGCTCAGTCAAAATATAAAGAAATTAAAATAAAATTTAAAAGCAGCAAGGGGGGAAACAAAGTTATAACAGTACTTTTAGACCTTTCTGGAGAAGAGCCTGGTTAAAATCTTCAGAAAAATTAACGGAGATAGCTCCGATGAAGCCCTGTATGTAAAGCACGAACTGGGTCTCTTGGACACGATCAAACCTACAAACCTGCAAAGTTATGTGAGCTTTGCTAAAAAGGTGAATACTGACCTTTATCAAAAAAGGGAAAAACCACTACAGTAGTCAATTTATGTTCCATCAGAAATGTGCCCTTATGTTGTGATAATTATTGGTTTATTTAGAAAATGGTGTGCCAAACCTGGTGTGAAGGGCAACTGACCTAGAGATTGGGATTAAAGAAGCTCCCTCAAGAAGAAGGTTGGTGCCCCGGTTACATGGATGGTCAATGTCTGACCTGAATTTTTACAGGATTCTCAGTAAACTATCAGGCTCCAGTGCTTTTCCCTGGATTTAGGTACCTAATTCCCCTGGGTGTTTTTGACAGCTGAAGTAGAGATAAATTTTATTGTTACTAGAGGCCAGCACTGGGTAGTTCTCTCTCAGTGAGGAACAAAATGAAATTTAACCTTGATGTTCTTGTTCTAAACATTTAACATTGACTTCATCATATAACTTTAGGGACTGTTTTACAAGGAGAATAAATGACCATTAAAAAGAGGCAGGATCATTCTAGTTCATGGCACAGTTTGAAAATAGGATTTTCTTTTCCTTTGCAAACAGGAATAAAATCAAAGCCTTTAAAATTATTTTGGAAAAAAATAAAACTAAACTAAACTAAAATAAAATAATAAAAAAGTAATATAAAATCCATATTGTCCCAAATAGTCTGATTATCTCTAATTAGGGGTATTCTTTGTCAGCACCTTATCTAGCTGGAGGCTAACATTGCAGGGAGATGGATGTTTCAATATCCCGTGCATTTAAGATCACCTTGCTCTCCATCGCTCTGCCTTTTGCATAGAGAACACGCTGGCCGTGCTGATTGATGATATTTTAGTCACGAAGTCTAGTGATCAGATGCTCCTGCTGATAACAACTTTTTTATCTGCCTTGGATACAGCAGAACAAGGAGATACAACTATAGGATCAGGACTCTAATTTTAAAGTGTGGGCTTTTTGCCAGAAATACAGAAACAGGAAATCTGTCTTACTGCTAAGAAACAAAGAAAGGGGTGTTGGGGTTTTTTATCATTTTGACCTCCTTCAAACAAACAACCACAAAAAAGGTTATGACAAACAGAAGTAGTGGAACATGAGGCACAGGAAAAAATAGATTTGTAAAGGAAAGCAAATCTGGATCAAACTCAAAGATACTGGCTACATACTGAACATTTATTGCTCAGTCCAACAAGAAGAAAGGAAAAAGAAAAAAAAAGGGAAAAAAAAGTCCCTCTCTCATTTCCCTCTTCCTCTGAGCCCATGTAAAGCCATGTGTTGTCCCTGATTTCCTCTCTTTGTTGTTATAGCACATACAAGTCACCTATTGATGTCAGATGTCCATGTTTGAGCTGCTACCATAGAAGGGCATGGAAGCCCAGAAGTCCTTCTCAGCAACTAAGAACCTGGGAGACAAATGTTTATGATGGAATGCAGACAGACAGCAGTATCCTGCGACAACATCAGCATCCATCTGCCTGCCTGCAGTTAAAGGGCAAAAGTGTTCTTAAGAACTGGGGTCGAACAAGCCAAAAGAGTGGATACAGATTAAACCCACTTAATCTGAGAACACTTGAGGAACAGCCTCAAATTACACAGGGGGAGGTTTAGATTGGATGTTAGGAAAAATTTCTTCACAAGTGTTCTAAAATATTGGAACAGGCTGCCCAGGGAATTGGAGTCACCATCCCTCGACGTATTTAAAGGACAGGTAAACATGATGATTAGGGACATGATTTAGTCGTGAGTTTTGTCAGTGTTAGGTTGGTGGTTGGACTCGATGATCTAAAAAGTTCCTTCCAGCCTAGACAATTCTATGATTCTATGATTATACTTATGGGGAAAATGCAGTTTCTCTTCAAGTCAAAGAGGTAACAAAAGTAACAGTAATATAGAGAATCCATGAATCATTTAGGCATTTCTTTCTCTTTTTTTGTAAGGTACCATCATATCCAGAAAGGACTTTTCTCTCTCATCTCTCTGTCATCTAATGCGGGACGTATTTCTCTGAGAAAACATTGCGCTGGCAGAGGAGATGGTGGGAAGAGAAATTCTGTCTTGGCTGCCCGTGTTCACAAACACGAGAGAGAGACGGGGACAGGCTGCTCTTTGGGAAGGGAACCTCTTTGTCCTCTTGGTAAGTCCCTTGGCGCAGTCGTGTGGCACCACACGGGGAGGCTGAGACCGTTCCTGCTTCTGCTGTTGTCCCAGCGTGACTGAATCCCTGAGCCAGGGAAAACACCAACACTCTGGGGATTTCCAGTGTGAGCACAGTCCTGGCCATGTCAGAGCAGCCCTGTGCCTCTGGATGTCTCCTGCTCTGGTCATGGGCAGTGCCAGCCACCACCGAGTCAAGGACCACCTCATCAGGGCTCTCACAGTGAATGGTGCCCAGAAGGGTTCCTTTGTCTCCCAACTTCCCCTGAAGCAGTAATTAAGTAGCAAATGCTTAAAGGGTCTAAGGCAGAAAATAGATGTTTTAGATGTCTGAACAATATGGGTGATTTACATCTTTCATTACATTAAATAGAAAGACCAAAACATTTGCATTTTAATTATCCTTCTTTACTCACTCCAAATCTTATCAATTAGCTTCTGTATATAAATTCTGCAGAATGATTGTCTTAACAGCCTCAAATAAAGTCAATGGGAAAAAAAAAGGAGGGATTCCTCTCTCCTAACAATTCTTTTCACATCACCCTTAGCTTTCAAGCTTTTGACCAGCAGAAGAAAGAGGAAAGAAAAGAAAAAAAGAAAAAAATTAAGAAGTTTCTCTAGAACTGGGTACTTACAGGAACAATCTTGCTTTCTCTGCAGTGAGTGATTGCACCCTGTCCCTGGGAGCTGCAGTGGTGTCTCCAACTGCTCCTTGTGTTTAATGCTGAGATGTGGGTGGAGACACAACAGGATGTTACCCACCAATTTGGGTGTTGGGTAATGTCACTAAAGCTCCTTCCTTGACAGATCCCTTCTAGGGCTTATGTCATCCTATAAACACACAATTACAGGCATCTGCAAAACTTGAATGGCAAACATATTTAACTGTTTTTTCAGTCTAATTAGGAACGTTTGAGAACACTCCTCCAGAATAAAGTTAGTCTTTTGTCTCACCACTATCTGTGATAAATTTTTAGTTTTATGAATACCTGCGATGATCTGCTTGATATATTTGCAGCATATTCAATGAATCAATATAAATAGTTGTTTTTTGATTTGGGCTTTCAAGTAACTTCCCTGGAAATGAACCGTGAATGTGAGGGCAGGAAAGGGCTCTGGATCTGTCACAAGAATAAAAGAAAAGGTGGAGTAACAAAGGGAGCAGGGTTTAATAAAAGAATAAACTGGATCAACAATTAATTTACTAGTTAAAAAAGGCTTTTCAGGGCTCTTTTTCACGAAGTTGATTGAGGCAAAATTTCAGAAACTGACTAAGACAGCTAAGACAAATCCTCACGGAAGGACTTAAAGATTAAATTTTGAGCTCATAGTAGGAATGCCAGTGGGAAAAAATCACTTAAAATTAGACTCAAACACGGATTAATATCTAGCTCTAAAGGAAGAACTCATCAATCATTGAAATATGACAAAAAGTCAAGTGCAAAATGCTTTAACACGTCAGAGGAGAAGACAGGGTGTTTGGGGGTTTTGTCTGGGTTTTGTTTTTGTTTTTATGGAGAGTGTCACATTGATAAATTGTTTGCTGCCACATAGCAAGTAAGAAAGTTGCTGGATAAAGGGCTGTGTTTGTGAATATTTTCTGTCCATTCAGATCAGTGTGGAGCCCCAGGGAATTGTGGGCGCAGCCGTGCCCCTGCCACTCTGCCGACCCCACCTTGGTCAACACAATGGACGTGTCTCCAACACAAGGGGATGGACACCTGGACGACACACAAGGCCTGAGCCGAAGTGACAAAGAGGGGAGGCAAAAAACTGGCACTTTTTGCTGGTGCTGATCACTGCCAGCACTGCTAATTGACAGGCTGCTAATTGGTTCAGCAGTGGGGGACAGGGGAGCCCAGCAGCAGCCCAGGCCATGGTGCTTCTCACACTTGCTTGTCTCTGCTCCTCGCTCAGGGAGCTCGTGCTCCTCACACCTGCAGAAATCTCCAGGGCTGGTCCCTGCAGCAGTGGGCAACGTGCCACCCCAGGAGACGTTCAGTTGCTCTGCAGTCTCAGAAGCAGCTCCTCAAACCTTCCTGGGTGCAGAAGGGAGGAAGGCTCCTCTATTATCATGTCCTCAGTCAGGCACCCCCCTTTCCTGATGATTTCACTGTCCTGGTACTTCTCTTAGTATTTGAAGGAACAAACACCTTCAAATTATTACCTTTAAAACAAATAGAACTGGCCACAACTTTTTACCTTTCTTTTTCTTTTCCTTTGTCAATGTAGGTATTTATCAAAAATATATGAACTCTTTTCACGGCCCACCAGCACCAATAGGAGCCATCAGAACAGTGCTGATGTTAGAGGTAAGTAATAGCCTGGAATGCATGATATTGTCTGAACATTAAACCTACCCTGCATGTGACACAGGACACTTGTTTCCAGTGGCTAACATTGGTGGAGGCAATGAAGGAAACCAGTTATTTTCTGTCTCCTTTCAAATATGAATTTTCTGCTTCCCAGGAAGCCCTGTGTGCTGCCTGGGTGTAACCATGAGAGAGCTAAATGCCTGGTACATGCTCAGTGCTCTCTTTATCCTCAGAAGAGAGAAGAGCACATTCCTAGAGGGACTCATCCAATTTTAAGGTAACTTGGCTCATGCAATGAAAATACCTGTGTGTTTCTCTGAAAATGGAGGCAGCCTAAACCTCAGGATGAAAGAATCCCATCAAGGATAAAGCAGAATTAAGTAGGAGTATATATTGGGAACTGGTACGTAATACCTCCATGAAAACCTGAACTCTAATTCTATTCTCTCATGTAGCGATAGCCTTGTTCTCTAAGGCACCCCACAGAGAGAGTGAAAAAGTTCTATAAAATAATATTAATTCTTGACACACATTAAAAGGAAGGAAATAATTTCTGGTGTGAATGAGCTTCTACGTTGTGGGGCCTCTGCCCAGTGCTATCAGACACTGAAAGTCCACCGCTACAAATAGCCACAGAGTGACATCTTTCTTTTTGATCTATTCTTTTAGTTTTGAAGATGGAAGGGAAGGTACAAAAAAGAAAAATGAGAAGTCAGTCCTATGTGGCTATTGACAGACAGAAAACTAGTCAAACATGAGCTCAGACAATGAATTTCATTGGTAATTGCTGCAGAGGAACTCTGCAGAGACTGGGGGTACTGAGAAGAAGGAAACAGGGCTTGAAAGGGGTTGGCAGCTCTATGACACATGCAGGGATGTGACTTGTTCTGTGATATGATTTCCCATCCCTGTTTATAGATGTATAACTGGTAATGGCAGGGGAGTCCCAACAAAGTAGGAGGGCCTGCTGAGAGGAACATCTAAGGAGCTTCTCCCTTGTGTCTTTGTGACAGCTACCACCTTGGCAGACACACTGTGGGCTGAACCAAGACACCCTTGTCACTTAAAGTAAATAAATACATGAAAACCAAGTTCCTGCAGTTTCAGCTGAGGAAACAAGGATGCCTGCTGAGGGTCCAACAGCCACACATCATCTGTGGAGTAGGTTTGTCATACGCTCTGTTGGGGAAGAAATGTGTCAAAGACTTGTATATCAACAACATTTCAGCCCAGCTTTTCCTACCGCTGTTCTCCTTGGGATTTATGGCTGAGCAAGAGGACAAGCTCTAAAAGCCTCATATAATGGGTGGCATATTTAAAAACCCTTTTGTAAGTCCCTGGTTGATGGAGGAAAAATTTGGATTTAAGGATTTACACATGTGGTTTGGACTTCACTACAAAGAAATGAGGAGAAAAGAATAAACCAACAAAACAATAAAAATGAGGAAAGAGCTCAAATGTGAATACTGATCAGGACAAACAGTTAAGCATGCCTAGTCTGGTGTAGGTGAAATATTTACCTAGATGTAAACACAATTTCCATCTCAATATTTTCATCTCCTGTTGCTTTGCCTGGGGCATGAGCTTCACACAGTTAAGAGAAATACAGAAACCAATTCCCTAATTTTGGCCAACAGCTCTGTATAGTTGGCCATAGTTAAGAGAATGAAGGCTGGCAGATGATATTCTCAGGGCCTCAGCTCTTTTAATCTGGCTCTGCAATGTCCCACCAGAGCAATAAAAGCTGGGTGTATCCCATATCCCATGAGCTTTTCCTGCCTGAGGCTGACCACCATCCAAGGGAAACAGCCCATCCAGTTTTCTTTGCCCTCTTTGCCTGTCATGGGAGGTGCACAGTCCAATTCCTTCTGAGTTTGTTTTCAGGGAAAGCCTATCTGTGGTGTGAGTGGTGAGGTGTGCTGGGGATCTCATTTCTTCTGGAGCAGAGCATTGGTGTTCCTGCTGTCCGTGCCACTTCAGCCCCACTGAAATGTGAGATTAACACTTCCATTCGTCCTGAGACTATTTCATAGACCCTTAGAGAGTAGATTATTGGTGCATAACACACATGCATAACGTAACTGTGCCCACGTTAATCATACCTGACCATCTCTGAGGGGACAATTCTTCTGCAGAAAACAGGGGGTTGTACACCCGTGTGGCTGAGACTCTCCTCTTGTGCTGAAGTGTGTCTATTTGTGAAACTGTGCAGAACAGCTATAGCAGTTCAGATTCACAATCTATCTTAATGTTTAAGTAAAGACAAGTCATTCCATGTGTTTTCTCAGACGCTTTCTTGTATAAAACATTGGTTGCAACATGGTTTAGACCTTCTGAATAAACAGCTAATTTATTTGTTCCCTCTGATTTTTGTTCACGTTCAGTGAAATTAAGTTTGAAACCTGGCTGTTTTCCACCTCTAAGGTATCATAAACAACAAATTCACTTTTGAAAAATAATAATCTAGTCAGACTGAGAAAATACAGGACTAGGGTCTGAGCTACCCTAAATCACAGTAGTTATATGGAAATTGAACTATGCTGATTTACATCAGATAATGTCTCCGACCTAGAATTTATAAAACAGAATTGCATAAATCTCCTTACTTTGAACTCATTAATTTTCTAGAAATTCACCAAGGACTGTATCAACTCAAAGAGCAATTAACTGTCTGACCGCCTCACAGAGACTTCCTGAGTTCTTCCTACAACTTCAAAACCATGTCCCCTCTTTTGCAAACTGTACCCATAAATGTACCCATTCAACCTGTAATGGAGCCCACTGTGCTCAAGGAAAAACAGAACCAAACTACTCCTTACTGCAGACAGAAATAAGGCAACAATGTTCAGTCCCGTAGGAGCAGACTTGGCTAAACTGAGATAACTCACCTGGATACAAACCAGTACAAAATTTCAGAGTTATCAACCTCAGTTCATGTCCTGATGCTTAATCCCACTGTGTCTATATAGTCACAAATGAATCTGTGTTCAACTCAGGGGCCTAATTTACTCTTCGGTGTGCTCTAAGGATAATACATGGAGAACATCAAGGACATAGAAATAGAGGAAAACATAATTCTCACTCCAGCCAAAGCAACTCTGATTTTTATCATGAAGAGTTCTGGTTTTGCACTTGCTGACACAAGTCCAGGCCTGTTAAAAAAGATGGTGGGTTCATCACAGCTAAAAACAGGCTGCAGTCTGAGTATCTGGTGGATAGAAACAAATTTTTATGAGCTACCAGTTCTTGGTTAATATAAATTCTGCAGAATGATTGTCTTAACAGCCTCAAATAAAGTCAATGGGAAAAAAAAAGGAGGGATTCCTCTCTCCTAACAATTCTTTTCACATCACCCTTAGCTTTCAAGCTTTTGACCAGCAGAAGAAAGAGGAAAGAAAAGAAAAAAAGAAAAAAATTAAGAAGTTTCTCTAGAACTGGGTACTTACAGGAACAATCTTGCTTTCTCTGCAGTGAGTGATTGCACCCTGTCCCTGGGAGCTGCAGTGGTGTCTCCAACTGCTTCTTGTGTTTAATGCTGAGATGTGGGTGGAGACACAACAGGATGTTACCCACCAATTTGGGTGTTGGGTAATGTCACTAAAACTCCTTCCTTGACAGATCCCTTCTAGGGCTTATGTCATCCTATAAATACACAATTACAGGCATCTGCAAAACTTGAATGGCAAACATATTTAACTGTTTTTTCAGTCTAATTAGGAACGTTTGAGAACACTCCTCCAGAATAAAGTTAGTCTTTTGTCTCACCACTATCTGTGATAAATTTTTAGTTTTATGAATACCTGCGATGATCTGCTTGATATATTTGCAGCATATTCAATGAATCAATATAAATAGTTGTTTTTTGATTTGGGCTTTCAAGTAACTTCCCTGGAAATGAACCGTGAATGTGAGGGCAGGAAAGGGCTCTGGATCTGTCACAAGAATAAAAGAAAAGGTGGAGTAACAAAGGGAGCAGGGTTTAATAAAAGAATAAACTGGATCAACAATTAATTTACTAGTTAAAAAAGGCTTTTCAGGGCTCTTTTTCACGAAGTTGATTGAGGCAAAATTTCAGAAACTGACTAAGACAGCTAAGACAAATCCTCACGGAAGGACTTAAAGATTAAATTTTGAGCTCATAGTAGGAATGCCAGTGGGAAAAAATCACTTAAAATTAGACTCAAACACGGATTAATATCTAGCTCTAAAGGAAGAACTCATCAATCATTGAAATATGACAAAAAGTCAAGTGCAAAATGCTTTAACACGTCAGAGGAGAAGACAGGGTGTTTGGGGGTTTTGTCTGGGTTTTGTTTTTGTTTTTATGGAGAGTGTCACATTGATAAATTGTTTGCTGCCACATAGCAAGTAAGAAAGTTGCTGGATAAAGGGCTGTGTTTGTGAATATTTTCTGTCCATTCAGATCAGTGTGGAGCCCCAGGGAATTGTGGGCGCAGCCGTGCCCCTGCCACTCTGCCGACCCCACCTTGGTCAACACAATGGACGTGTCTCCAACACAAGGGGATGGACACCTGGACGACACACAAGGCCTGAGCCGAAGTGACAAAGAGGGGAGGCAAAAAACTGGCACTTTTTGCTGGTGCTGATCACTGCCAGCACTGCTAATTGACAGGCTGCTAATTGGTTCAGCAGTGGGGGACAGGGGAGCCCAGCAGCAGCCCAGGCCATGGTGCTTCTCACACTTGCTTGTCTCTGCTCCTCGCTCAGGGAGCTCGTGCTCCTCACACCTGCAGAAATCTCCAGGGCTGGTCCCTGCAGCAGTGGGCAACGTGCCACCCCAGGAGACGTTCAGTTGCTCTGCAGTCTCAGAAGCAGCTCCTCAAACCTTCCTGGGTGCAGAAGGGAGGAAGGCTCCTCTATTATCATGTCCTCAGTCAGGCACCCCCCTTTCCTGATGATTTCACTGTCCTGGTACTTCTCTTAGTATTTGAAGGAACAAACACCTTCAAATTATTACCTTTAAAACAAATAGAACTGGCCACAACTTTTTACCTTTCTTTTTCTTTTCCTTTGTCAATGTAGGTATTTATCAAAAATATATGAACTCTTTTCACGGCCCACCAGCACCAATAGGAGCCATCAGAACAGTGCTGATGTTAGAGGTAAGTAATAGCCTGGAATGCATGATATTGTCTGAACATTAAACCTACCCTGCATGTGACACAGGACACTTGTTTCCAGTGGCTAACATTGGTGGAGGCAATGAAGGAAACCAGTTATTTTCTGTCTCCTTTCAAATATGAATTTTCTGCTTCCCAGGAAGCCCTGTGTGCTGCCTGGGTGTAACCATGAGAGAGCTAAATGCCTGGTACATGCTCAGTGCTCTCTTTATCCTCAGAAGAGAGAAGAGCACATTCCTAGAGGGACTCATCCAATTTTAAGGTAACTTGGCTCATGCAATGAAAATACCTGTGTGTTTCTCTGAAAATGGAGGCAGCCTAAACCTCAGGATGAAAGAATCCCATCAAGGATAAAGCAGAATTAAGTAGGAGTATATATTGGGAACTGGTACGTAATACCTCCATGAAAACCTGAACTCTAATTCTATTCTCTCATGTAGCGATAGCCTTGTTCTCTAAGGCACCCCACAGAGAGAGTGAAAAAGTTCTATAAAATAATATTAATTCTTGACACACATTAAAAGGAAGGAAATAATTTCTGGTGTGAATGAGCTTCTACGTTGTGGGGCCTCTGCCCAGTGCTATCAGACACTGAAAGTCCACCGCTACAAATAGCCACAGAGTGACATCTTTCTTTTTGATCTATTCTTTTAGTTTTGAAGATGGAAGGGAAGGTACAAAAAAGAAAAATGAGAAGTCAGTCCTATGTGGCTATTGACAGACAGAAAACTAGTCAAACATGAGCTCAGACAATGAATTTCATTGGTAATTGCTGCAGAGGAACTCTGCAGAGACTGGGGGTACTGAGAAGAAGGAAACAGGGCTTGAAAGGGGTTGGCAGCTCTATGACACATGCAGGGATGTGACTTGTTCTGTGATATGATTTCCCATCCCTGTTTATAGATGTATAACTGGTAATGGCAGGGGAGTCCCAGGAAAGTGGGAGGGCCTGCTGAGAGGAACATCTAAGGAGCTTCTCCACTTGTGTCTTTGTGACAGCTACCACCTTGGCAGACACACTGTGGGCTGAACCAAGACACCCTTGTCACTTAAAGTAAATAAATACATGAAAACCAAGTTCCTGCAGTTTCAGCTGAGGAAACAAGGATGCCTGCTGAGAGTCCAACAGCCACACATCATCTGTGGAGTAGTTTTGTCATACGCTCTGTTGGGGAAGAAATGTGTCAAAAAATTGTATATCAACAACATTTCAGCCCAGCTTTTCCTACCGCTGTTCTCCTTGGGATTTATGGCTGATCAAGCTCTAAAAGCCTCATATCATGGGTGGCATATTTTAAAACCCTTTCACAAGTCTCTGGAAAAATTTGGATTTCAGGATATATACATGTAGTTTGAATTTCACTATGAAGAAAAGAGGAGAAAACAGCAGAAAAATAACAATTAGGGAAGAGCTCGAACATGAATATTGATCAGGACACAAACTTAAGCATGCCTAGTCTGGTGTAGGTGAAATATTTACCTAGACGTAAACACAATTTCCATCTCATGTTTTTGTAAACACAATTTCCATCTCAATATTTTCATCTCCTGTTGCTTTGCCTGGGGCATGAGCTTCACACAGTTAAGAGAAATACAGAAACCAATTCCCTAATTTTGGCCAACAGCTCTGTATAGTTGGCCATAGTTAAGAGAATGAAGGCTGGCAGATGATATTCTCAGGGCCTCAGCTCTTTTAATCTGGCTCTGCAATGTCCCACCAGAGCAATAAAAGCTGGGTGTATCCCATATCCCATGAGCTTTTCCTGCCTGAGGCTGACCACCATCCAAGGGAAACAGCCCATCCAGTTTTCTTTGCCCTCTTTGCCTGTCATGGGAGGTGCACAGTCCAATTCCTTCTGAGTTTGTTTTCAGGGAAAGCCTATCTGTGGTGTGAGTGGTGAGGTGTGCTGGGGATCTCATTTCTTCTGGAGCAGAGCATTGGTGTTCCTGCTGTCCGTGCCACTTCAGCCCCACTGAAATGTGAGATTAACACTTCCATTCGTCCTGAGACTATTTCATAGACCCTTAGAGAGTAGATTATTGGTGCATAACACACATGCATAACGTAACTGTGCCCACGTTAATCATACCTGACCATCTCTGAGGGGACAATTCTTCTGCAGAAAACAGGGGGTTGTACACCCGTGTGGCTGAGACTCTCCTCTTGTGCTGAAGTGTGTCTATTTGTGAAACTGTGCAGAACAGCTATAGCAGTTCAGATTCACAATCTATCTTAATGTTTAAGTAAAGACAAGTCATTCCATGTGTTTTCTCAGACGCTTTCTTGTATAAAACATTGGTTGCAACATGGTTTAGACCTTCTGAATAAACAGCTAATTTATTTGTTCCCTCTGATTTTTGTTCACGTTCAGTGAAATTAAGTTTGAAACCTGGCTGTTTTCCACCTCTAAGGTATCATAAACAACAAATTCACTTTTGAAAAATAATAATCTAGTCAGACTGAGAAAATACAGGACTAGGGTCTGAGCTACCCTAAATCACAGTAGTTATATGGAAATTGAACTATGCTGATTTACATCAGATAATGTCTCCGACCTAGAATTTATAAAACAGAATTGCATAAATCTCCTTACTTTGAACTCATTAATTTTCTAGAAATTCACCAAGGACTGTATCAACTCAAAGAGCAATTAACTGTCTGACCGCCTCACAGAGACTTCCTGAGTTCTTCCTACAACTTCAAAACCATGTCCCCTCTTTTGCAAACTGTACCCATAAATGTACCCATTCAACCTGTAATGGAGCCCACTGTGCTCAAGGAAAAACAGAACCAAACTACTCCTTACTGCAGACAGAAATAAGGCAACAATGTTCAGTCCCGTAGGAGCAGACTTGGCTAAACTGAGATAACTCACCTGGATACAAACCAGTACAAAATTTCAGAGTTATCAACCTCAGTTCATGTCCTGATGCTTAATCCCACTGTGTCTATATAGTCACAAATGAATCTGTGTTCAACTCAGGGGCCTAATTTACTCTTCGGTGTGCTCTAAGGATAATACATGGAGAACATCAAGGACATAGAAATAGAGGAAAACATAATTCTCACTCCAGCCAAAGCAACTCTGATTTTTATCATGAAGAGTTCTGGTTTTGCACTTGCTGACACAAGTCCAGGCCTGTTAAAAAAGATGGTGGGTTCATCACAGCTAAAAACAGGCTGCAGTCTGAGTATCTGGTGGATAGAAACAAATTTTTATGAGCTACCAGTTCTTGGTTAGTGGCGCAATACTCTCATGTTCCCTTTGCCCATGTTCCTAATGGACTTATTTCTCAGCTTTTTTTTTTTCAGCCTGAAGCAAAAATCAATTTGTTGAGCAGGCTTCCAGCCCATGCTCCTTTCTCTGCTATGTGCAGTTTCAGTTTGGCTCTGGAGTTCCACTCTTTTTCCTGTAATTTGACTTTGAAGCTTTAATCTCTTGCATGTGATGTGATGCAACATGCAAGAGGCCCAGTGTTTGCTGAATTGGTCCCATCATGCTGCTCATTCCTACACAGAAGCAGGGATTTCCAAAAACCCAGGAAGGATGAGATGAAGAGGGAATGATATCATCTTTGTGTTTCATCTTTCACTGTAAGTGTTTTCCCCTCTACAGCCACTGTCAGCTGGATCAGGGTTGAGGAGACAGCTACAGAGTTTTCATAGTTCTGCTCTCTTTGCCTGAGGGAATGGTTTCACGACTATGTTATCTTATATCTACCTTAAAATCTGAGTTATACTAGAAATAAGATTTCCCCATGGTGTGCACTGACTCCCCAGACCTTGATGTGGATTTGCAGAGAACTTGGCTCTGAAGGTCTTTGTAATGCTGTTTCAAGGCAGTAATGGAAACCATGACTTTTTACAACACTCTCTTGAGCTATTTTTTCCTTATTTTTTAATCAGGAAAAGTAGATATTTTTTCCCCCATTTGATACAGATCTCATAAACCAGAAAAAATGTGCTTTTGGGGAAAAAAACTTGTTGTTTAAAAGTCCAGTGAGTGCTCAGAATTATAAACTTTTTATTATGAGCACTTTTCCCATAGCTCTGCACTAGGCATATTGAAACACATCAAGCCATCTTACAAAGTTTGTCTTGTTCATGCTGCTGTTACCAGCAATGACTGGGTATTGGCATCCTCTGCCATAAATACAGAGAACAGAAAGGTCAGAAATAAGGAACAGATCCTTGGGAGCCTGACTCCACTGAACCCACTGCCCTGGGAAAGCTCAAACATAGAAATACCCCAGGATTCAACCACATTTCCTCTTCCAGGAATGTTTCTTTTCCTCTGGTGTATCATCACAGATGTCAGGACAAGGGGCAATGGCTTCAAGTTACGCCAGGGGAAGTTCAGGTTAGATATTAGGAAACATTTCTTTACTGAAAGGGTTATCAGGCATTGGAATGGGCTGCCCAGGGAGGTGGTGGAGTCACCATCCCTGGAGGTATTTAAGAAAGATGTAGACATGTTTCTTCAGGGCATGCTCTAGTGCCCAAGATTATTGGTTTGTCGTGGGTTGCTGAGTGGGTGGGTGATGGTTTTTTGGTTTGGTTGTTGTTGAGTGTTTAGGTGGTGGGTGGTGTGGGGTTTTTTGGGTTTTTTTGGGTTTTTTTTTTTTTTTTTTTTGACCCTGCCGTAGCTGAGCAGCTGCTGCTGATCTTTTGTCAGTGCCACAACTATCCATTGTCCCACTGCCCTTTCACACTGATGAACCACTGGGTTTCTTCAGCCCTTCAGTCTGGGCTCCTACATCAGTCACTGAGTAGACTGAGGAACACAAAGTTTTACTGAGTCCTGAGCTGATTGTAATTCAGCATCCAAAGGAAAGTTGTGTTTTCTCAGAAAAAAATTCCCTGAGTTCAGCAGCCCTTTATTTTCAGGCTAAACAGCAAGACAATATGTTGTTCTTGGCTTCCCCTCCACTGATGATATAGATTCTGTTTTTTCTTCAAATGCATTTAATGATTCCATGCTACGTATGAAGAAATACAAATAGTAAGGACAGGTAGGTGGTTTTTGTTCTGTAGTTAAAAGATGCTCACCCTTTAAAAGTGAATTTGGTAGAAGTTAGATGTGTAATAAAGTGAATTTATTGAGGAAAAAAATGGGTTTGTCCTACAGTAAATCATTTTATGTATTTCAACATTTTTTCTTTTCTGCATTGAATTGAGCTATTCCGCACTGAATATACAATCAAATGGGAATTCTACCTAGAAGAACACTAGTTCTATCATCCTAAAAAGTGGTCATAATATTTTTTCCAAATATACTGGAGGCAAAGGTTCAAATCTCCACTCTCATTTACATGACTTGTATAATAAATGTATTTCCTTCTTACCCCCATGAGGTATACATCCACATAAACAATGTTCCTTCTATTGTTTTGACTGCATTAAATGCTGCTTCAGTTTCCAAAATCCAAATTCTTTACCTTCCCACCATACTCAGTGTTCTTTTTAACACTCCCAGAACTCTGATTATTAGCCTTTTACTTGTTTCATCATTAAATGTTATATTGTTTCCTTGGTTTCTGCTGGTGCCTTCTCTCCCTCCGCTACACTTCATGACTGTGTATTTTCTATAGGTTGCCCCAGGACCACTGAGATGCTATACTTTTGCACTTACTTGAACACTCTCATGCTGCTAATATTGACATGGATTAAGTTATGCGCCAGTTTCTGTTGTTGTTCTGTTCTCAGTCATCTGTTTAATTTTTACAGTTCTTTTCATGATTACTCCAATGACATTGAAGTGATGCAGCAAAAATTTCACCTATCGGCTGTTTAGAAGAGCAATGTTTCAGAAAGGACAAACAAACTCTGCAAGGCTACATTAGAGAAGGAAAATGTTGAACTGGGCTCCAGTTTCTCAGCCCCTGTCCTCCTGTGTCATTTATGTTGTAGGGCTGTTCTCTAATATTTACCAACTATCTTACCTTGTGACTAAAGTATCAGAACAGACATTTGTAAAAACACAATGGGCACAAGTTGGAACATAAGAGGTTCCACTCAAATATGAGAAAAAACTTCTGCACGGTGAGGGTGACAGAGCCCTGGAACAGGCTGCCCAGGGAGGGTGTGGAGTCCCCTTCTCTGGAGATCTTCAAGACCCGCCTGGATGCTCCTGAGTAACATGCTCTGACAAGCTCTAGGCAATCCTGCTTCAGCAGGGGAGTTGGACTAGATCATCCCTATGGTCCCTTCCAACTCTAAAAATTCAGTGAAATTCAGTGAAACATATCCCAGCAAATATTTGTTTAAATTACATATTCAGACTTTTTCAAAAAATGTAAAAAGTACGTCTGACATTAGGTAAGAAAGCTTTGTTGATGATCTATATTTTTCATAGAACTCATTTAATTTAATTTCAATTTTTTTCACCATTTTGTTAGGAATAATTTATTTCAGCTGACTTTCTGTATCTTCTTGATCTCACCTGTTTTGATTTCAGCTCCCTGTAGATTGCACACCAAGCCCTACAAGAAACCGAGACGGCCTCAGACTCCTGCTCGTGGGCTGGTGGGGTTCAGGGCCTCCCAGGTACTTTCAGCGGTGTCAGCCCATCCCCTGGCAATCTGTGCAGGCTCCCTGGATCCCCTGCCTGGCAGTTCCCAGGGCTGGGGCAGCCCCGGGGTTGTTCTCTCAAGATTCAGCCACATTTCTCTCCACCCTCTCTCCTTCTCACCATCGGTCAGTTTTCTGGAGTTACTCTTGCTGCTGCCCCTGTTCATAATTCTTCCTGTTTGTCTCTCTGTTATGGTTCTGCTTTGCTTTTTCCCCATGTTCTGCCCACCCCGGGTTTCACACCCAGGCCCTGACATTTTGTCTCCCTGATGTTATACCTGTGTGTCCTTTTTATGCATTTTCTCAAAAAGGAAACCTTAAAACCATATACTTTCCTTAAAACTGTATCTATTCTTTCAAGTTATTTTTCTGTCCAAACTAAACAAAAGTGTAAAACTGAACCCAGATATATATATTTTTTTTTACATTTTGTTCTTTAAATGTGCAAATAAATCGATACAAAGACCTATCCCAGCCCTAATATAACAGCAGCTTGGGGGCACTTTATCCAAAGAGCTCTGCTGCCCTCTAGTAAGATAACTAGGACTCTGGACTGCCTAATAAATTCATTCCTCACATACACATATGCAATGCCAGACTTTTGTCAGGTTTTGTTTCAGGTTTGGATGTAAAAAGACAACAATAAAAACAAACAGAAAAAAAAAAAATTAAAAAAGAGAATTTTCTTTTGAATTTTCTGTTTAAAAGCAGCATTATGCGTTTTAAATCAATGTGAAAAGATTTAAATGTCAGAATACCACAGTCAGATTTCCCTGGAGCTCGTTTTCTCACCAGAAAGCAGATTTCCAGAAATTAAGAATTCTTTGAGTAAGCAAAACCAAACATGCAGAAATCACTTCAAATTGAGACGAAAAAGCCCTCATGTTTCTGAGAGGAAAAAAGTATAATTTTAAGGGTTTCTACTATGTGCTTCTAAGGCACATATATGTTGGTTTCTTTAACGTGGGCTACACTTTGAAAAATAAGTACATACCTGACACACCTAAAAAGGCTGAGGGTCAGATTTTCAAGAGCTACATACGCAGCTTGTTATTTGCTGACCTTTTATTGAAAATCTGTCTGCAAACTGGGAAGCATGAGGATAAAAGCACTTAATGCTAATAAAAGGTTCTTGCATCTTTCTTTGCCATCTGATATCTGCCAAAACTTGTGAAATCTTACAAGTGTCTCTTTTTATAAAGATACCTATTTCGGGAAATTTCTAGGTATTTTAGTTAATATTCTTATTTTTCCAATGCCATTGTTGTTGTCACTGTTGGAAATTCGATTGGTCTGTCCAGTTTAAGATCCAGTGGTGTGGCCTGATTCTGAAGATGCTTGAGCATCAGTTGTTTTCTCATAGACCATGGCTTGGGGTGTGACACCTGAGGTGAACTGCAGAACCACAAAAAGTCCCCATGAATTTATGGGGCTGGACTCTGTGTAAGTGCGGTCATTTACCAGAATGTCCCAGAAATGGTGAAATAATTTTTGTGCAAGCATGGCATGGTGGGCAATGAGATGTAGCACATTCAAATTTAGTCTCTCTTTGTTTTTTTCATGTCTCAGAAAGACTGCCAGTTTAAGCTGAAAAGTGTTTTCTTAATATTTTAATTCCCATGACGAACAAAGGTAAAGGCACATGACATTTTTTCTAAGACTTGCTTAACTTCAGTATCTCTAGGGGAAATATGAGTATGGAAGAAATATAGGCTAAGCTCTCTTCAGGAAACTGTAAGCTGTTCATCTGAGACAACACAGCAGTCAATGAAGTTTAAACATTACTTTGCACATGAAAATGGAAATCAATAGAAGCAGAACAAAAATATACATTTGTGTAATTACAAACATACACTTGGGCCAACAGTTACAAAGCTGTAAGTGCCTACGCCAAATCACCTGCCTTCTAAAAGCACTGTTCTGTGTTGGAGGAAATTCTGGGATTCCTTTCAGCAGAGACAGTTATGAAATCTAAAATTACAATAGCTGGTTTCGTGAACATCTCATGCTTACTGTCTTCTCAGCTGTTCAACTATTTGCAGTTAAAAGGATCCAACTAATTGCAATTAGCATTGAGTTTATCCCTCAGGCCATTTGAAAGTGCTACTCTCAAGCGTTTTGAAGGAGTATTTTGCTGAATAATGGATCAGATGAATCAGATATTCTTTGCAATTTTAAATCTCACACAGACCGTATCCAACAAAACCAAATTAATTGAAAAAAAAAAAAAAAGTTGCATGTGACCAGTTACATGAGCTTTTGAGAAGAGAGTGCCTCTGTGAATGCATACTGTTTTACTGTGGACTTGGAGGTTTATTCCATCTTCTGACTCCAGTAGGAACTTGAGAGTGAAATCTGTAGCTTGACTTTGCATTTTTTGTGAGGCTGCATATGGCTGAGCTAACATATTAAGAGATACTGTGAATAACAATAAAACGCATTTTTTGGAAAAAACATAAGGCCAAAATCGGCAGTAAAGAAAGCTGTTGCTCAAAATCTCAGTGTCTTGAATGTAATGGAGAGGTTTACAAAAACTGCAGCCCTTTTGGATTAGAGGTTTGGGATGGAAATGAAGCTGCTTTAACCTTATGCACCTATGTCCCATCAAATGCATTTACTACATTCACTGTAGAAAGCTATGGTTGTAACCTGCAGGTGTGGAAATTATACATTTGGAGGATTATCCTGAATCACCTAAGGGGTACTTTAGGAGCAGCAACTCAGACATAAATCTGTTTCAATTATTTCCAAAACAGAGATAAAAATTTTAGAATAACACACATTCTCAGATTTAAGCCTCTTTACCTAAAGACTTCTTCCAACATCTGCTTGAGCCTTTGAAGAGATTGTGGGGTTTAATGCATATTCCTGAATTCCGGCCCTTACGGGTGTTTTTCGGTGGAATGCTCAGGAATATTACAGAACTTTTTATCATTTTTCTTATTTGAAATAATACCTTTTAGCGTGAAGTATACATAGCTTTTACATGTTCTTAACAATGAATTTGGTTAAGGATGCTATTTCTCCTGTTACTTCCTGATCTTGTTTGAACCCAGTGGGAAAGGAGGCATGTTGAAATCTGCCTTTTTGAGTGTTGTCTTGGCTGCTCAAGGATTTCCGAAGATGATCTGTCTGAGTCCAGAAGTCAAAGGCAGAGGTACTTTTTCAGAGGAGTGAACACAGCCTGTGCAGCCGTGCCGTAGAGGAGCAGAGCTCTGGCCTCCTGCTGCTGGCACGGGCAGTGGAGATCCTTCAGAGGGATGTCACAGGATCCATCCTCAGCAGCTGCACCAGAGAGGGCTGTCGTTGGTGTTGCTGTCCTTTCTCAAGGTTCATCCATGATGCACAGAAGCAGCATGCCGAGCTCTCGCGGTCTTTCATTGCACATTTGAAAATAAGTGGTAGGAGGAAACATGAAACGAAAGGTTCTTCTCTCTTTAATGGTAGAAAGCAATAAAATCTGATTACAATTTATGTAAAATATAAAAATACCAGATTTTTCATTCCAAGAAGCTTGAAGATAAACTATAAAATAGGATTGGTTTTATTTTTTTTTAATTCTCTATTTTTTACAACAGAGAACCAAAAGAAGTTAAAAAAATAATGCTACTTGCTTTTAAAAGTACAATTTAATTTCTGTTATTAATTTAGAACTGAGGCTTTCTCGACCCCTCTGAATTTCTTCGCAAGTGGAATTCTGGAAATAGTAGAGATTAAGGGAGGGTTACAATTGGTCTAAACGTAGCTCTCTGAAGAGCTCCAAGATCAACACAGAACCATGTTTCTAACCCCCCTATAAGCACCCATAAGGCACAGTCAAGGAAGTACTTTACTTACAGACCTGTTGCAGTCAATGTGGTTCTCCCAGGAGGGCAGCAAACTCCTCCTTTGGGCAACATTTCTCATGGAAGAGCTCCTTTCCTTAAGATGGAGCCTTTTAGGCTTCTGGCCAGAAAGGCTTCAAGTACCATAGCTTTAGATTTGTTGATTTCATCTTTTAAGGAGGCAAACTGTACCCTTCCCATGTTCTTAGGATCTTAGATACTCTGTGAATAACATCTGCACGTTCACATTTAGGATTTGTTAAAGTTTGCAATGTTTTCATCAAAGATTGCTTTCCTCTTTCTTTAATTTCATTGGTGCATTTTATACCTATGAAGGATGGTGAAATCCAGTTCAACTCAGTTCAGCAGAGTTCCAGCATCCATTTCCCGTGTTTATCTCCTGTTTTTCATACTATACAATATTTTTGTTTGGTTGGTTGGTCTCTGTGAACTCACAGTTCAGACCTTTCACCTAGACTTGCATGTTTTCCTTAGATTATCTTCTGCCAGAATTTTTTATGAACTTTTTAAACATTTTTTAAACATTTTGCTGGAATTTTTAAAGCATCTATTTCTTCTTAGTTTTAATCTAATTTAAAGGGATGAAGGCTTCAGTATTATAAGATCCCAGAGAACCATCAGGAAAAAATGAAGGGGACATTTTGCTCACTATATGGACAGCATTCACATCTAAGAAATTTTCAACAAAGTCTTTTGTGAAATATGACTCACGATCAGTTATCACTTGGAGAAACAGGGGTCTAGAAGATGGCAAACACAAAGAGGGCAGACACTTAAGAATATAAATGAGCAGAACATAAGAATACTGAGATGGTTAAATAAAATCCAAGAAATGTCTGGTCCCAAAGCTGATATTGCCTGCTGCAGTGGTCCATCAGTGATTTCTGATCTCTGCAGAGTTCACTCAGCCACTTTGATTGACACAACTTCAGTCCTGAAAAGAGCTCCTGAGTCGGTGTTCTCTACTTACCTCTCTCTGGGTTAAATCCCTATCAACATTTTAAAACAAAACAAAACCACAGCCTTTTTATTTATTGTGCCTGTGTTCTTCCCTCTGGTACCATTAATGGAGAACATCTCTCTGCCAGCTCAGCAACTCACCTGCCACATCCTCATACCCTCTCCTGTCCCTCACCAGAAACCTCTGGGCATCAGCAGGGTGAGGTTGGGATGGTATTTCTCTAGGTATGGAACATGGAGGAGTATTTCAGCAACTTGATTTTGTCTAGACAGAGACTTACAGTCTTGAAATTATTATTAAGGCAGAGCAAAATTATTATTTCACAAAACAAATACATTTTGTACCATTTTAAAAAATATATTTTTTGTAACTTTCTATGAAGGCCTGTACTCATTAAACATTCTGTGCATTTTTGCCTGGCCCTAGTTCATCCACCAGCTTTGAGCAGTTTGTGGTGCATAAAATTTATATTCTCTCCCATGAGGGACATCACATTCACACCATATTTTGTGCAGCTACCTAAATCACCACGGATGGTAAATTGACTGAAAACCATGAATGCCATCATTAAGCAGAGTTATCTGCTTATCTTTTACAGGGATAAATTTATTTCATCTTTTATACTCAATTTGGAGTAGTGAAAAAAAAAAAAAGTCTTGCCTAAGCAGCAAAAAAAAAGTATACTAATAATCAACTTGATTTTTTTTTTCTTTTTTCTGCAGGCTACTAGTAGTGCAGTACTACATCATGAATAGAGCTGTGTCAGGAGAACAAAAATTGCATTTATTTGGCATTCATAACAGACACAAGAAACATGAGTCATAAGAACTGCTTTTTGTAAATGATAGAAGACATTAAATTCATACAGAATTCAGCTAAAAAGAAACTGCCGAGATTTCAGCTTCTAATTAAAAGTAGCAACATATATGAGTTTTAACTAGAGCATAATTTTAGATAATTTCAGATATTTCTTCAGTTTAATAAGAACTCAACTTTGCATCAGGAAAGCTTTTGAAAGTGTTGTGTGAGGGATAGGATTGCCTGCGGCATTGGTGATGGAATAGAGTCCCTAATTCCATTTCAGGTCATATAGGTGACCCTGATAAGTTCTTTTCTTGTCATGAACAAAGCTAGTGTTTTACTATTTTATTGAAATAAATAGTTAAAAATGTGGAGTTCCATAATATCCTGTGAGGTTTTGACAGTATAACTTAATCTTTTATGTCTCTTGAAGAATTGCTAGGGTGGAGAGTAAAACATGCAGTAAATACCACAAATCACCGATATTAAGAAAGCTACTGGGTTTGCCTGAAATAAAGTCTTGCACAAGAATGAGACATTGGAACGCCAAAGGGCAATACATTTACCCACATAAGGCAAAAGGCATGACCCTCAACTGGACTTCTCTCCCCAGAAGAGTTATCTTATGGACAGGAGGCAAGAAACTGTCCATCTGTAAATGGCACATATTGATGAGAACATGACATAAATCAGAAAGAGCAGAAGATGGAGGGTGAAAAAAGTCAATTTGAATAGATCTAAGAGAATGGTTTCCCAATTTTTGTCCCAAGGGGAATGAAGGAAAGAGATGTAACCAAAAAAGCCAGAAGAGAGCTCTGTGCACTCACATTTTCTTGCACCAAACACTACCCAGAGAGACACTGTCATAAAAAAATCTTTGGAGGAGGATGGGACGTAGCCAGTGTCTTGAGGCAGATCCAGCCCAGGAATGTCAAGAACAGAGCAATGTTCTCTGCAGCTGCCATTTCTGGCAAAACTTTCTCCCAGACCTCTGAACCCCATTTCAGTTTCCAAAGCAGCAGGTCGTGATTTGTAAATAATTGTCCTATATAACGGTGGGATGAATGACGGGATGCTGCACTTAAAACTTATTCTTTAGTGCTCCAAAATCTCCTAAAAGAAATGACGGATCTGTTGGAGAGAAGCTCCAAGGAGAAACAATGACACTTGGGAATGAAATTTTTCCTCTGCCAAAGAAATCAGTTATAAAAGAAGGGTGCTGGAAGCTTTCCCCAAGTGCAGGATGGTTCATCTGTTTTGATCTGGGCTGAAACTGAGATCTAGAGCACCCAGAGAAACAGTTACCTGAGGAAACAGCCCTTCCTGGTGGGAAGTGCCACTGCTATGGAGCCAGCAAAGTTTAGGGACCAGGAAAATAAACTGTCAAATTTAGTGTTGTGCGTTCATTCCTCTTAAAAAGTAACTCCCCGTGTGACTGAGTGTGAAACAGCGGGGCCGTTCACTAAAGCAATTAAGGGTTTCACAGGAGTTTCTGCATCTTCGCTACAAATTAAATATTGAACCAAAGCTTTGGCAATATCTCAGGACTGAATTTTATTTCAGGACCGAAAATTGCAAGCCTTCAGAAGAAGTCTAAAACATAGAACAGGTTATAAACTGCAGGACACACATACAATTTTAAATTACTGTAGCTTTCTCTTAACAACCTTGGTTTTCAATAAATGAAAATTCCTGATTGGACCTGTCATTGCATTTACCTTGCAGAGGGCCTTTCAGGTCCATTTTTGGCCTGTGCAACCGGCTCTTGGTGGACCTGCTTTGGCAGAGGTGTTGGACTAGAGAATCTCCAGAGGTCCCTTCCAACCCCGTATCATGCTGTGATTCTGTGATTTGTGATTCTCATTGTCTTTGCTGGTCCACTCACCCCTAACATAGGAGGTACATATTATTCACATCTCCTCTACTGACTACTTTTACTTTTATGTCTTATATTTGTTGGGTTTTTTTAATTCTTCTCTTTGGCATGATTTCATCTTATCCTGGTTAAAATGACGATTACTCTTTCGTGTTGAAATTACCTCTGTAAATCTAATTGAAATTTTAGGTAACTTGAATGTGCTTTGACAGGCCTTGCTCTGTAGTTACGAGAAAACATATTCCTGAGTCAGAAGCATATTTGGTTGCCAAGCCTTTGGACTAGCTATGTCCAAAACAGTTGTAGTTACAGTTGGAATTAATTGAACTCAGTGCTCAGTGGTTTCTACACACTTGCATGCCACTGTTTCTGTAATAATATGGCAGAAATTTTGCATACTTTCAGAAATCAAAATGTACTGAAGGGAAAAAAGCTTCATGAAGCAAGATGTAATCCAGTAACTGTGTGGTGGATTGTACAGTGAGATATCACTCAGGAACAGATAGGGTGCTTCTGTTGCCATTGTTCCCTTATGCATTGGATGAGGTGAATTAACCTGTTCTGCTTTAGAAAGACATCAGGCTCCAGACCAACTTCAGGCTTTGATTTTCAAACTCCCTTTTGAACTTTAACACCCATGAAAGTGCTCAGCACAAAAGCATTTGAGACCACCTCATCTGCTGATGCCTCAGCGTTTACTTAACAGCTTGTCATTCTGTCTTCTTGCTCAGTGACCACACTCCAGGGAAAGCCTGGTTCACCAGCTTAGGGGTTTAAGTCTCAACCCATGCACCAGTTGCCCCGACACCCGGTGCTGCTGTGCTCACCCAGGTAGCATCTGTGTCATCTCTTCAGCTCCCAGTGGGCATTTTGACTTCATGGTCTGTCCATGATTGATGGGAAAACTGGGGCTGCCAGAATGAGCTATGACTCTGGGAAACTGGAGCAGGATATTCTCCAAAGTGCACTCTGAGGTGTAGGATTCTTTGTCACTTTAGTATAATCTTTGAACTAAACGTGTTTAAAATCCCAATGTCCTCTGTGAATACAGAATTGTCACAGAAGCCTTTCTTCTAGAGATGAATGAGATAACGTTGCTCTGGAAATAAAGCAAACATAGTTAACTGTACAAAATGGCATATTAGGAGTAAGAAGTGATTTTTTATTGTGATGCTGAATACAGGCGAAAACCAGTTTTGAATGTATTGCAAATAAAGGTACATCTTCAGGTTCACCATCAAAAAAAAGAAGTGATTGAGAATGCTGGTGTAACATGCTGCCCTATTTTTCTCAAGCAAAAAAGAGAGACAGGAGGTACTTCCTCACACTGTTGTTCTCTTTAGGAGAAATGCCTTTGACACCACCAGATTGTTTATCTCGGGAAGAAAATTCATTCCTGAAGAAAAAAAAAAAAAGAAGGGTTTATTTCAGCTTGCGCAGACCTTGTTCTGCTTAAAACCTTCAATAACAGTGACATCTTCAGTAATCAGAACGATTTGTCATAGGAGAGCTGGAAATCATTTCCTCCCCTCCCACCACCACCTCAATAGAAATGCTACAAGCACAGTGGCACCTCACCACACTCAAACCTGCAAAGACCCGCGAGCGAGCCAGGAATGTCACCTGCTCCTCCTGTCACCATAAGAGTTTGTGTGGGTTCGGCACAGAAGTCATGCATTTTTCCGTTTTCTCTTCCCAAAAAAATATTCCCAGTGACAAAAACCAGTACCACAGCTGAAGAAGGTAGGGTTCTGCATTGCAGCACCGTCAAAAAAAAGAAGTGATTGAGAATGCTGGTGTAACATGCTGCCCTATTTTTCTCAAGCAAAAAAGAGAGACAGGAGGTACTTCCTCACACTGTTGTTCTCTTTAGGAGAAATGCCTTTGACACCACCAGATTGTTTATCTCGGGAAGAAAATTCATTCCTGAAGAAAAAAAAAAAAAGAAGGGTTTATTTCAGCTTGCGCAGACCTTGTTCTGCTTAAAACCTTCAATAACAGTGACATCTTCAGTAATCAGAACGATTTGTCATAGGAGAGCTGGAAATCATTTCCTCCCCTCCCACCACCACCTCAATAGAAATGCTACAAGCACAGTGGCACCTCACCACACTCAAACCTGCAAAGACCCGCGAGCGAGCCAGGAATGTCACCTGCTCCTCCTGTCACCATAAGAGTTTGTGTGGGTTCGGCACAGAAGTCATGCATTTTTCCGTTTTCTCTTCCCAAAAAAATATTCCCAGTGACAAAAACCAGTACCACAGCTGAAGAAGGTAGGGTTCTGCATTGCAGCACCGCGCACGGCGCAGCAGCGCGATGCATCACCCACCCACAGGCACCATCAGGGGTTGGGTTTGTGTGACTGACACTGTGCACAGCCATGAGGGCCTGAAACGGGGTTGCTGTGGGTGTAAAGCCCTGGCACACCCAGCCAATGGCCTTGAGATGGACAAGCTGGCTCTCTCCAGCTCCCACAGCAGGATGGTCACGCCGGTCGAGGTGGCCCAGGGTTGTTGTCTGGGGTTGGTGTTGGTGGCCCCACCTGCCCTTCACACAGACAGGACAGCAAATGGCTGGAGTTGGGTCTCCATGTCTGATTTTTGCTGTCCTGCACTCTCAGTGTGTCCACCCTGCTGCTTTAATTGTCTTCTAACCCACGTGGATCCCCACTCAGGGTGTTTGCACCACAACACGAGCAGCAGACTGTCTTTTGAGGTGACCTTGTGCGCTCTCTGTGGTTTTGTAACCTGAATTGTGGCATCTTTTGGGTGCCTGCCTCAGCTATAACCCCAGAATTGCCATGTGCATGGTTTGATAAAGGCTGTGTCGGGGCTGCTCCACGTGGTTTGGAGCTCCTGGTGTGACGGGTCAGGGGTGCTGGGCTCTCCCTGGGAAGGCTCTGCCTCCGACCCTCTTCTGCAGGAGGGCTTGGGCTGAGCAGGGACATCCACGTTCCAACAGCCCGGCAGCCAGTGCTCAGGAAAAGCCAAAGATATTGCAGAAAATGGTTTTTCAACCATCTCTTCTTGCAAACAGAGATAGGAAACCTTGAACGCTACTGATGTCTAGCAAGTGGCACACAAAATACTGGTTTGGGCAAATTTTACATTCTGACTGTAAATACAACACAGCTCTGCTATCAGTCTGCTCCCAGTTCAAATAAATATTCAGAGCCCTTTGCTTTTGTGTGCAGGATTGAGGTGAAAGGCATGCAGGAACACCTACTCCATCATTCTTAGACTTTTATAATTATAATAATAGGTGCTTAAACAGTGCATTTCATTGACAGGTCTGCATTTACAAAAGAACTTGATCTCTGTAGCTGGGACTTCAACCACGGCATCTCTGCACTTCAGACTTGTGAAACTGGCTTAGCTGTGGTTGCCAAACCCTTATATGTTGGAGGAGCTGAATCTTCACAGCCCAGACGACAGCCAGCAATTAAAACCCAGGTGTTCATTCCTTTGGGAATTTCAAACCAAGATAGCGGCAGAGCAACTGAATTTCTGAACTCAATGAGGTGGTATGTGTTCCTGTTCAGAGCAACTGGGGTTCTGGAGCATATCTTGAGCTAACAAAAACTGCTTTGATTGCAGCTGTTGTAAAAACAAACTGCATAAAATGGTCTTTCTTACTTCAGCAGATGTACATATCTTATCGATTTCAATTAGTGTCACTTCTCTAACTGAACACCAAGTGGACTCACTGAAAATCAGCTTTGAGCTACCTAATATTCCTTTTTTTTTACACATTTGGGGATTGTCGGGGTTTTACTTGATAGTTTTTCTTTTGATGTTAATTATGACCTAGGCTTTTATGGAATGCAAATGAAACACCCATTGAGGGAGTAAAGGTGTGCAAGTGCTTTATGAATACAGCTTAGTTACATGTAGTGCATTGCTTAGAAATCTACCCTAATTAGCAAATAGTCTGCATATTTTCTGCCTTCTTTTACAAGCTAAGGTCCTGGTACCATTGATTCAGTTGTCAAAAATACTTGATTATGCTTTCTAATCACTTCTCATACAATTTTCAGAGGCACTCCACACTGTCCTTTTGAAAAGCTGGTCACGCATCTAACAGAGTGAAAGCAAAATTTAGAGCACATCCAAGAATCCTGTCCATGGAAGTTAAAATACACTTGTGCTTATGGCTCCAGAATTGGAGGGGGAGCAGCACGACTTTTTCAGAGCCCTGGGGTGATGAACACTCTCAGCTGCTCTGAGCTCACAACCCCACTGAAGCCCACAGAAGTTATCTACACCTCTCCGTGAGCATAAGGTGAAAAAAAGGGTTCATTCATTATACATCATGTTAACAATTATCACTGATACAAATACAACTCAACAGGGTCATGTAACTATTTTCGCTTGAGACCAAATAAACTATTGAGTTATGTTTAACTTTTCTCCCAAATATGGCACAGTGGTAGACTTTATGGGCTAAAGAATGCCCTCATCTGAACTTTGAGAACTTTAATATTAGTCTCATTTTTGCCTCCGTATGCAATATAAATATGAATTTAATGACGCTGGGCAACAAAAGAGGAGCTGTTCTCCAGTTAATTTAAAATCTGAACATTTCTCTAGGTTAAAACCAAAGACTGTGCAGCCACCTAGATTAAAATAGTCTGCACTGAATTTCAATGTTAATGACTTCAAATTCTGTTGCTTTTTCAAATTGGTCTGCTTTTTACTGGCTTCCCATTTTCCCATAGCACTTTAATTACAGATTATTCATTTGATATATATCAGAATCTTACTGTCTGATCTTAGAAGTTCCTCTGACATTTCACTTGGGGAAAAACAGTTTTCCTGGCAGGGGAGAAGGGACAGAGATGAATGAAGTAGGATATAGTTAGGGATGAAGTTAGCAGTTTTCTGAGCTAGTGCCAGATTCAGAGGATCCTGACTTTTATGAATATCTCTAAATCTAGTTATATGCTAATTATGTATTTGTTTTGAGAAAGTCACTGAAATATAAACATTATAGTATCAGAAATATAAACACAATACAATGCAAGCTGATTTAATGCGCTTTAAATGGATAAAGACTAAAGCTTATAAACTCACATAAATTTGATTGCTTAAAGTTACCATACCTGCGGATGTCTCAAAACCTGATCTTTTATAAAGTTTTAATCATTTTCTTTTTTCCAGCATTGGCTTATTCTTTCTACAAATATGTAATAAAAGTCCTGTAGAACTTAGAAAAACTGTACTGATTTAAAAATTTAAAACAAATTTTTTCCTTCCTAATTACAGACATATACGAAATTAGAAAATAACAAAAAAGGTTTCATACATTAAAATGTTTTTCTGACTAAATTTGGGCACTGCTTGAACGTCCTTCATCTTTCCCTACCACTACCAAAGTAATGCTGAGTCAGGAGAGTCCTGTTTCCAGGTTATTTTTAGTTGTGGGCAGCCAGTGGGGAAACAAACTTTACACGAAACACTACTATCTTTTACTGCAGCAGGCAATGCAAGTGGGAAAGACAGAGAAAATTTTTGCTTTGAAGAGTACTTTATTAAGTTTTAAAGAGACTGAAAAACATGACTATTACATTTTTAATCTTTTAGTCAGGGAAGTTGGATTCTCTTTTTCTAGTGCAGGAGAAATCTAGACCTCATTTTGTCCTTGTCAAACCAATGAAGTCAAACCAATAAATCAGTTGCTTGTCCATGTGTATTCTTTTTAGCACTTCAGTTAAATTCTGCAGTTCAAAAGTATGCAGGATGTTCATATTTATATATAAATATGCTACAGCTATCTCATGCCTTCAGCTTATTTGTTTGGTTTGTTTGGTTTGTTCTTGTGTTCATTGGCTCATTCCTGATGAACTTCATTAAGGCTTACTAGCTGCTGACATACTGCTTCAGATCAGTCTAATCCATAGCACTATTTCGATGTTTATTTTTGTCAAAAAATCATTTTGAACTTTGTTCTCAGAAAAGCTTAAACATTCATTTTAAAAGACATAATCTCTTAACTATTGTGGAAGAGAATAGCTTTTTCTGAATTAGATAGCAGTTGCTTAAACATTACCAGGTGACTAATTTCCACATTTTATATACAGGCACAGCAGAGAAACTCGTTATCCTATGGTAACCCACTCTAGAATCTGTGCCTTTGCCATGTTTGCACATTAAACCTTTTCTTCCAGCATCATTGAAATTGGCAGTGAAGGTGCTTGGAGGGCATCTTTACAAACACTTTGACTCCTTAATAGCTAAACAATCACAGTATTTTCATAGTTAGCTTGAAATACAGAAAGCAGCCAATCTACCTGTGTTGTCCTATAATTTTGAAGACTTCACTGTGTGCTTGGGGTATGTTTGTAAGAGTCTTCCAGTTCCCTACCACTCATAGCAGGGGGATGCTCAAAAGGATTTCTTTTTTCTCTAGAGGAGGGAGGATGCAGGGTCTGGCTCAATGTTGTGTTAACTGTTCCTGCAGTGGGTGGGCAGAGAGAAAACCCTTCCCCACGCTGAGCTTGCCCACAATAGCAGGGGTCTGAACCTCAGCTTTTGATAAAACAGATTAATGGGACACATGTCCTTTTTTGGTCTAAATGATCAGAAACACAATGCTTATTATTTGTACAACACCTACCATCTGCTACACAAATTGTTTATTAGATACTTCATATAAAACACAAAGCACAGTAGGGGCTGCTCAAGAAAGTCCTCCAAACTCTGCCCTAGTAGAAGTGTGTGTGAAGGAAAGGAGCCCAGAAGGTGCAAATTCCTCACTGGAGTTGCCCGTGCAAACACACCCACACAGAAAACTCCGTGTAACTTGTCCCTGATGCTCTGGCATCCCCCAGCTATGCAGAATTGTCCTGACCTGAACGTTTTAGTGTGAGACATAACTGAGATCAAACATCGAAATTCCTCCAAGGGTATTGTAAGTGAAATCATCCAAATATTAACAAGCTGGAGAAAGTTTTTAAAAACACAGAGACTATTTTTGTTACAATTATTTGTTGTAATATTTGTCACCACTGCTGAGTTTATCTTGCACAGTTTGTCTGAGCCTCAGTGGGCTGCTAGTTCAGGTCATGGCCGGCTACTGATTCTGTAGAAGGCTTCCGAAAAAGGACTTTCATGGCTTTTCTGGGTCCTGGTCACTGAGGAATTCTCTCTCTAAAGTGTTGGAGGCTTTTAATTCTTTTGGTTTGAGATATTAAAAAATGCATATGAATTAATGTCTTAGAAGCAAAATGGATGTGATCCCACAGAACACCTGAGATCCCAGTTCAGCAGGGTCTCATGGACTTGCAGCAAGCTGATACATCTTCATTTACATCTCAGAGGTATTTAGGGGGGAAAACAATCAAGGCTGAGTAATTCTCAGAGATTATGTTAATTGAAGTGAAAAACTGGCCTAACACACCAGATGAGGATACTAGTGGGTGAAAACTTCTGATAGAGCTTTCATGTATGTCATTAAATCAAATCCCAAATAGACTGAACTGATAAGCCAAATATCGTCAGATGAAACGTGCCTAGACCTCTCCTTTAAATACCATAGAAAACCCAAGCCTCTATGCAAAATGCTAGATCCTGTGATAGAATTCACAGGTGCTGGTTTTCTTCTGCCATATTGATATCCTACAAGATGTCTCTAGTAAAAAAAGATGGATTCTGTGAGGCATGTGTTTTGTCATCCAGAATCATCCAGAGTCAAAACACTTGCAAATGATACAGATGGGCACTGGAACAGGCTGCCCAGGGAAGTGGTGGAGTCACTGTCCCTGGAGGTATTTAAGAGATATGTAGATATGGCACTTAGGGACATGGTTCAGTGGTGGACTTGGCAGTGCTAGGTTAATGGTTGTACTCATGTTTCTCTTAAAGGTCTTTTTCAACCTAAATGATTCTATCATTCTATGACTCTATTACCCAGGCATTAATTAACATCATTGTTTTGCAGGTTGGGTTAGGAGGTTTTCCTTCACTAAATGCTCTAAGGACAGTGCTGCTGCTGCTCTTACTAGAACTGTTACAGTAAAAGAGCTGTGTTACCCCTTTGCTTGCTGGTTTATTCAGCCCAAATATAAAGTGAAACCATTTTATTTGGGGCAACAAACGGATTATTTTTTTTTTCTTATTTCACTGCAATAAACCAACGATGCTTCAATGAATTATCTTCTCTGCAAGTGATTAAATGCTTCTCTTTAACAATTAGAGCATTTCTGCTCATAAGCACACACAAAAAAAAAATGTAGATGGTTTTCAGCTCTAAATAAGTTGTTCCCAGGTTACTTAGGAGGCTCAAACTACATGGGAGAACTGTTAAGCACGGAACAGATTTTATTCAGTGTAACTAAGCATCGCTTGGAGAGATTTAAGACTCTTGTCCAGTCTGTACTGAAGGCTGGTATCTGCTACTTGTGTGTCCTCCATTGGACTTCAAATATGAATCGTTATTTTTGATCTCTCCTCTATCATCTACAAAAGGTCATATTCCATTAGTCAACTCTTTTTTTACTCATTAGAGAATTCAAGCTCATTAGTACTTACAGCTTCTTAAGGATGTCTCTTCAGGTGTGTCTCACACTTTCCTGGCAATGCGTCCTTCCCTGGACACAGCAGTTGAAAAAGGGCAACAACTTCTGCCATTTTCTGAAAGGTGTTTAGAGCAGAGAGCACAGAAACCCCCCGAGGCTGCTGGAACCGTGCACTCCGATGTCACCGTGGAAGGGTCGGGGCTGCTAAAGCCCAGCCAGCTTTCCTGTTATTTGAGATACCTGATGTGATACAGGGCTTTTGCTCCATGGGTTCTCTGAAAAGCTGGAAGCAGCCTGTGGGGTTATTTGTGACACCTTCAAATGGCTGTAATGAAAAAAGACACGTCCAGCTCTCATTATTGCTTGGGACAGTGAGCAGCAGCAGGAGCGAGGGAAGCCGTCAAGGCTGCTGAGCAGAGAATCACCCAAACGGCTCGGTGCACTGCGAGCATCCTCGGGGGTGGGTTTGCCAATATCCACCTTCAATTCTTTGCTTCTCTTCCTGTTGTCATGATTAGATAATGCTACTTTCCTTCCCTGCTTCCACCCCAGCATACCAAGTAACTAATGAACAAAAAGAAGTTTTCTCTATAAAAAAAATAATTTTTTTTCTTCAGTTTAGAACGTTTAACTGAAGAATATAAATCTCCAATTATTTTACAGTTGTAAACTCAATCTTTGAGTGTGGGAAAAGTAACAAGTACTTCTACTGATGCCTGGAATGTTTTTGGGAACAGCTCACACCTGGAGCTTTTGCTTTTTCTCTTGCGTGTAAACGTGGAACACACTGTCCAGTCTGTCCCACACCATCACTGCGGCACCCAAACTGCACCCAGCACTGAAAACACTTGGTGTAAAAACACCTTCACAGTGGAGACAAGTGCCTTCTTTCAAACTCTGCAGCTCCAGCAGAAGATGACTGATGACCAGTGCAGGAGGAGCCCACACCAAGACCAAGCTGCCTCAGGCCAAAGGTTTTCCTCTCGGAGCCTCACCAAGGCTTGGTCCATCTTGTCCAAAAGTGAGGATTTCTGTCAGATACAAATTGGAACTTGCCTTTAACTTGGAAGTGAAATTTCCTGTGCACCAAGACTTCTATTTCTGCACGTGTCCAGGTTACTTTCTGAACTGGGATGGAGGGAATGGAAATATGTCTGTCTGGTCCCTGAGGTTCCAGGGAGAGGTTGAGATGTTCCTGCAAAGCAGGCTGATTCTCCACAGTGGGATGAGTTTGCAGATGGCAATTTGCTCACGGAGGCAGGTCCCTGCCAAGCCTGGCAGAGCCCCATCCCATCCCCAGGAGCAGGTCACCCCAAAAGCATTACCTGGGTACCTGCCCCCAGGACCAGCCTCCCAGGGAGCCCAAAGCCTGAGCTGGAGGGCACCTGCCTGCTCCAGCCAACACCTCGTTTGGCCAGAGGCAGGTTTTGTACCTGCACTGAGTAAAGCAACAGACAAACATCATACTTTCCTTTGTGTTTCTGTGTACTTTGTTGTGTTCCTGGGTATTTCAGCAAGTTCCTTGAACGTCAAGTCTCATCAGCACTGACCTCAGACTTCAGCTGAACATCTCTTAAATGTGTCATGCTCGATCTTCTGAATAGTTTGTGCATTTGCTTGTCTGGGCTTTTTCACTCCCCCTGGGACAAGGCTGGCTGTTCTGCAAGGAGGAACCCCTTTCTAATTATCAAGCTGTATTTGCAGCTAGTTTATATTGCTTATTCTTTAGCTTAGAACACTTTTCCTTTTTTCTAGAATAACTTCATGGATGTACTTATAGACAGGAATCATACCTTTTTTCTTAAGCTTTATTTATGTATGTAGTGAGAAGGAGAAAAAATATTTACATATGGTTAATTTGCTTGGAAAGTTCTTAACACAGTTCAGTTATTACAGTTCCTGTTCACATACTTCTCCCTTTTATCTCCAGGCTTGTGATGATTTCAAAAAAGTTACACCTTCCCTATTTCAAGTGACAAATTCATACTTTAAACTCTTAATTTTACTTGGTATCAACAGTTGAAGTCAAATGAAAAAGGTAGATTTGAGCATTGATGTTGAGTGAAGGGAAAACAATTTTCAAAGTGATTTAACCATACAGTAAAAAGAAAATAAAATGTGATATATTTGCAATAAATTGATCTGATTATAATACTATGCTTTAATACAGCTAACATATGGAAGATTAACAGGAAGATCAAATTGTGAGAGGTCTATCAAGGGAAAAATAATACATCTAAATTCACACAAACTATGAAACTTTATAAAATTGTTTATAGCCCCAGTATATTAATATTCATAAAATCACTGAACTTGATAGACTTCAATGTGAGAAAATGCAGAGTTTGAATTAGTGCTCCTGTGATTGAAGATCCTGGATATAGTTTTATTATGCAAGAGTGTTTGATTTTTTAATGCGTGTTGTTTTCATGTATATTACTAAAATGACTGGCTTTCCCTTTTTGCCATCTATAGAAACATTTGTTTGAAATATTGCACCAAAATGTGACACACATGTAGCTGACTCTCAAAAGGCTCGTAATGTTTATGGAATGGTTTTGCAGTGTATAAATTGCTTTATCCCTTCACTTGTTTACTGCACATCCAATAGTTTGAGCCATTTTGGCACAGCAGTAAAGGAATCCAGTGAGGGTGAAACATCCAGTTCTGTCAGAGCAGAGTGTCATGTGCCTGCTCTCTGCTGCTCGTTACCATCCATCACTGCGGTCCTACTGCCTTTCCTGCTGCTTACACTGCAATAGCATCAGGAGGCATCATTGGACACGGATGCTCCTCAGTGAATTTGGAAATCACTGCACCAGTTCGAAGAAGAGAAATCCACTGAAGTCTGTGAAATACAAAGGTACCATTTATGGCTTTAAAAATGTTTGTGACTGTCATATCCCCACACTAACATTGTCCCCTCTGCACCTGATGTGAGATACATGCAGAGCCTGATGGTCTGACTCCATGTGCCTGCTCTTAGATAAAGAGTGCTTGGGGAAAAAAGCCCTTCAAGGGTAGATTTCCAGCCACAGAAGGAGACAGCACTTCCCTTCCACAGCAATGTTAGCTCTCTTCACTGGTGCAGGGAGCCAGAAAGGAGAAGATTCTGCTCTTCTTTGTGTCATTGAACACATCTTTAGAAATGCGTCTTAATATTTTATCCTGATGGCATTCACACTAAAAATACCTCCTTAAAACAAGGATTGACATCCTTCCTTGGTGGGATGCTATTCAGATAGGTGACTTCTCAGTCTGTTCTTTCCATCTCTTTATTTCTGTGCAGGGTGCCCCGTGGAGATGTTGCTATGAAGACAGAGTGTAATCATCTATTTGAATACCCTCTAACTCACTGATTATAATTTAAGCATAGTGGGTCTTTTCTCCAAACACAGCAATTAAGATTAGTCTCCCAGCATACGGGGTGAATCTTACTCATGTTCATCTGGGAGAGTAGGCAGCACCCTGCTCCTCTAAATCAGGATTGCACCTGAATTTTCAAAATAACTTGGAGACAACATTTTTTTCCAGCTTGATTATATAATTTTTTCCTACACAAAATAACTATGTCTACCATTTTCTATCAAAACGGCCAGATGAATGAAGTATTTCCTTATTTCTTACCCCTTCACCCTCTTCCCCCAAGTATAACAGCTCAACCAATACCTCATTAACTCTCCCAGGCCTTGGGAATAAAGCCATCTCCTAAATGAAATTGATGAAAACCTAAATAGGAGACACATTAAATTAACTGAGAGGTTTATATGGATTTCTTTGTTAAAGATTTCCTTGCTTTGGGGCCATGCAGTACAAAATGATGTACATTTGTAGAAAACAATTGACTTGAATGTCATGACCTGTGACCAGTGTATCTCCTCTGCTCCAAGTGCAGATCCCTGGTTATAGAGAATAGTAGTCAGAGTCAGGCTGAAACCATGGCCTTTAGATTTTGGGCAAAGAATTCCCCATGAAAGCTTCCTTTCCTGAAATTATAGAGCTCACAAATTAGCGTACACAGGAATCTTCCCTATTCCAGAATGTGTCTGCTGCAAAGAGTGTCACTTTGGGGAATCTCACCCATGTCTGTAATTCCAGGTGCTCTGTAGACTTTTTTTTAAGCATATTAATTTCCTGTTTCCATTTTGGCCATACTTTGTGGACTAAACATTTTTTTAAAGCCAAGCTTAGCACCTGCACAATTTTCCCATTCACCCTTTAAGCCTTTTATGCTTGATGCTGCTAGCAATTGTTTGTGTATTTGTTTTTTAAATACAGCAGAACTGTATGTCGTGGTTTGTGCCGGACTGGCCACTGAAATGAAGAGCAGATGCTCTCCCCGACCTCTCCTGGAAGGGAGAGAAGGAAAAGACAGAAGGAAACTTGTGAGTTTAGAAATAAAATATTAATAATAAAATAAAAATAAAATAATGAAATATACACAATATATACAAGACCAAAAGCTCCCAGGATGACAATCTCGTCAGCAGCAGGCACTGGGGAACTCCCAGACTGGACTCAGTGATGGATGGGAACTGGATTCCAGCTCTGGATTCAGGAATGCATAGATTAGGGTCAAAAGCAGATGAACAGACAGAATCCAGCTAGTACACTGCCACTGAAGAAAGAGATCTGCCCCTTTGATCCCTCAGGTTTTATACCGAGGGATGGGGCCAATGGGATGGAATACGCCATTGGTCAGTTTGGGGTCACCTCTCCTGTCTGCTCCTCCCCACAGGTGGGACCCCTCTACGTTTTTCTGCTCCTGACCCTCCAACAGGGCAAATAACAAAATCAGCTGACCTTGGTTGTTATAGCAATGACTACAAGCAGAAGCCTCTCTGCACACCATTCCTTGGTATTAATTGTAAGCATTTCACTCTAAGAGTTTCTGCACAGTATGCTGTTAATGTCAGAGAGTTCAGTTAGTTAGAAGAGGCTTAGCTGAAAAGCAGAATTCCTGAACAGAAAATTGGTTCTGTTTTACCCCAAACCAGGACATTCCACCCCTTATTCCATACCATTTGTGTCATGCTCAGATCACTATTACTTTTAAGCACAAGTGTCCCAATGGAGATTTTTGGGCACTGTTGGGTTCTTTTTAGCCTCCAGACTGCATCTCGGTGGCTTCTTTTGGAATGTCTTGGTTCAGTTTTTACTATTTGCTTCGGTTTATGAAGATTGGTTTTGCAAAAGGGAGCCCCTTTATGTGGGATAAAACAAAACTGCCTTTCTGAACAGTATTTAGTGAATGCAAGAATTCTCCCCGCATCACAGCCTGAGGTGTTGACGTGTTCTTTCCATAGATAGCTGAAATATCTCCCACCTCTGTTACCTGATATCATTTAGACATTCTAACTGTCATGTCTCTGCTCACAGGATCAATATGATCTTAGTACTTAATATGGGGACATCCACCCATGAGGATGACATTGTGGGCTGCTCCTGTGATATTTTTACACTTAATGTAATTCTTTCATAGGCAACATCACTGTGCGTCTTTATCCTATTACTCATGCAAAGTTCAATGCCAGGTAACACTATCCCACTGATCCTATTTCCATGAAGTATCCCAGGTGCTTATTATGGCAGGGTTACCATTCCTCTGCTTTTATTTTTCCATTTGAGCAAGTCTGCTGGCTTTACTCCCAACATGAAGTCATCCTGCAGTTTTCCCTGATGTCACCGATCCCTGTGATCATGGATTCTCACTGTCACCTTCTGCTTCTTGCTTTTAAAATGACCCTCTCTGCTCCAGGAGCTTCTTCAGACCTTGAATGTGACAGCCACTAACAGGTGGGACACATGCAAAATGAGAGGCTTTTTCCTCTCAGCAGATAATTCTCCTTCCTAATGGCTTAAATCCTGCCTCATAGCCCAAGGAGTGTTACAGCAAGATGGTATCTCCACAAGCCTCCTCTGTGAACCTGTTTCTCTCCAGTGCTCCATCTCAGCTGCTCTCATATCAGAAGAACAAACCCACCTGCTCCCCAGATACCTGCATATTAGGCCAGCTGCCTGGTTGCTTTGAACTTTATACCATAGCTCTGGTGACCCCCACTCTTCTGGGGACATCAAACAGCATCTTGAGCCTAAATATTAAAGGGGGGTTGGTAGGTCTAACTTTTAACTTTCTTCTTTGGAGGAGTGGTTAAGATTATTCTCTTCTTCCTCTGCTCTGTCATTAGTAAGACAATCAGCAATGGATAAGAACTACCCAAAGATGTGGTGGAGGTGGCTGATGTTCTCATACCCATCCCTGGTACAAAATCCCTTATTATGGCAGGGTTACCATTCCTCTGCTTTTATTTTTCCATTTGAGCAAGTCTGCTGGCTTTACTCCCAACATGAAGTCATCCTGCAGTTTTCCCTGATGTCACCGATCCCTGTGATCATGGATTCTCACTGTCACCTTCTGCTTCTTGCTTTTAAAATGACCCTCTCTGCTCCAGGAGCTTCTTCAGACCTTGAATGTGACAGCCACTAACAGGTGGGACACATGCAAAATGAGAGGCTTTTTCCTCTCAGCAGATAATTCTCCTTCCTAATGGCTTAAATCCTGCCTCATAGCCTAAGGAGAGTTACAGCAAGATGGTATCTCCACAAGCCTCCTCTGTGAACCCGTTTCTCTCCAGTGCTCCATCTCAGCTGCTCTCATATCAGAAGAACAAACCCACCTGGTCCCCAGATACCTGCATATTAGACCAGCTGCCTGGTCGCTTTGAACTTTATACCATAGCTCTGGTGACCCCCACTCTTCTGGGGACATCAAACAGCATCTTGAGCCTAAATATTAAAGGGGGGTTGGTAGGTCTAACTTTTAACTTTCTTCTTTGGAGGAGTGGTTAAGATTATTCTCTTCTTCCTCTGCTCTGTCATTAGTAAGACAATCAGCAATGGATAAGAACTACCCAAAGATGTGGTGGAGGTGGCTGATGTTCTCATACCCATCCCTGGTACAAAATCCCTTATCTGTGAGCTACCAGCATTTGTCCTGGTGGTCCTGGACATTTTTTATTCCCTGCCCAGGACAGCAGGTTCACCTTGCTCATCCTAATCCCTCTGCTGTATGTGAGAGCTGCTCAACTCTCACAGAAGCCTCCACAGCCCCAGCAAGCTCCTGACCACCCTCCCTGAGGAACCATTGAGGAATTGGTCACACCAGCCAAACTCTGCACCCAGTTTTCCACTTCAGGCAGACGTTGCTCTTCTTCCTTCTGACCTCCACAGGGAAAACCCCCATGCAATCTCTCCTGCTCACTGCCCTCCAAATCTGAGAGAGGTAGAGTTTTTAGTAAGAGTTTCTAATTAACTGGCACAGGATTTTTGCTGCTTCGTGTTGTTATTCAGTTTTCAAAGGGATGGGTTCCAAGATATACTGCCATTATTTACAGCAGTTCCCATCATTTGGGGTTTGGTTCGTCTCAACAACTGGTTTCTCAGGTACTGACTGAACTGCTTTGTGAAGTAAAGGCTTCAGGAAGAGGCATCACTGAGACCGAAGAGGCTTTTGCAAGGTAGAAATCACCTTATAAAACTGGAAGATGGCTAGAGAGCATTTTATTTACTTTAATAGTTATACTTTTAAAATAGATGTGTAACTCCACTACTGCCTTTACAAAGGTCTCCTTTGCCAAC
Organism: Calidris pugnax; assembly: GCF_001431845.1. Classification (NCBI taxonomy): domain Eukaryota; kingdom Metazoa; phylum Chordata; class Aves; order Charadriiformes; family Scolopacidae; genus Calidris; species Calidris pugnax. Next base: position 124,777 of record NW_015091265.1, read on the forward strand.
AACTGTCAACAGCCAGTGACAGATAAAGTTTTTCAAGGAAATAAATTCAAAGGATAAAATCCAAGGACTGGCAGGTAAAACCAGTCATAGGTTCACACATCAGTGAGTCATTGCCTATGTATTTATAAAATTACCTGTCAAGAGTTGCCTAAGCAGAATCCTTGGTGAGGGCAACAGAAACAGCATACGGGTATCAGGAAGGCAGAGGGTTATATTGCTGATGTTCTTGCAATTAACTCCTATTCATTGTGAAAAAAACCTAATCATTAAGCCAGTAAATATGAAAAATCAACGCCTGTATGTCCAAATTGAAATGCGTTTTCTTTTCCCATCATGTAAGTATAGGAAAGTAGATTTCAATTTAAAAACAGAGAGGTTAAAGCTTTAAAACAATCTAAAAGGACAAAAAGTTGAGTACTTTATGACCTAGTGCTCTCACACAAATTGGGAAGCAATATAAAATGAAAAATAGGCATTATATATTAATGTGAGAATAAATCATAAAAATGAAGACATTAAAACCCTTAATATTAATAATATTCTACAGTACATGACAGAATTATCATGCATTCCTGTACCATAAAATCTTTTGTTAACTTTAAATACATCATGCTGGCATATAGTTCAATATCTTCAGTTAAACAAAAGCTTAACATCAGACTGAAGAAAAATGAAGTGCTTGAGCTCAACAACAGAATTCAGATAGATTAAAATTTAAATTGTTGGGTTTGTCCTAAGTAGTCACAACGTACAAATAATTCCCACACCACATGACATTTTAGGCCATAACTGTGTTCTTCAATATTTATTATAGTTCAACTATAAAAGTAAGCCAGTTTTCATTCCTTTATTATTCACTCTAAGTATTAATGCCTTGATGTCTATTTAGAAGGAAAAAAAAAAAGAAGAACAGAAGTAGTATTTCAGCCACCAATCAATCACAAGAAAATAAAGTTAAAATAAGGCAAAACAGTTTAGAAAGTATGAATAAATTCCTTTTAAAAGCATGACAAGGAAAATATCATCTGAAATCCCACAGGCCAGCAGAACAGCAATGATTTTTCTGCTGTGTGGTGTGTCTGGAGCCATGACTGGTCACAAAAATCATGTGTCTTGGGACTAGCAAAGCAACAGCAGGAGCACAGAAAACTCGGTAAAAACCACTTTGACCATGTCACTGAATGGGATGTTGTGGGTTAGTTATTCTTTGCAACCTTGTTGAAAGAGGAAGAAAGTTTTGGTTCACTCTAAACCACTCATTGCTTCTGGTAGGTAGAACACCTGCAGAGTTTTCATGTTGCTCAAGTATTTTAGGATTCCCAGACTACTTTCTAATTTTCTTCTACAGTTTCAGTGGGGAACGTCGATAGCACAGACTAAAGAAATAAAAAGCAAGCCCTCCCAAAGCCAGCCTTTTTCATGCTTAAATCTCTCCTGCTAGACTCTGCAGGGAATTGATTTCCTTTCCTTCTGTTTGGTGTTGTATCGTGTTTTATAATATCCCATCATATTGCAGTAGACAGCAGCCAAAACAGCTCTGTGACATGGGGAAAAAAGAAATTGAGAGATGGAGAGAAACTCACTTGTTGCTTTTTTTGCTATTGTCCAGGTTTTTTTAATTTTCACTTAGCTCTGTAAGCTTGTAAAAAGGGTAGGGGCAGCACCACAAAATTGCCTGGTTCTGTGCATAATAGATACTAATAACAAATGGCTTTTCAGTGTAGAATTAATTACCAGTGAGCCTGGAATTAAAAAGTGATCCCATCATCCACTTCAAATTCCTCCCAGTGAAGGACAGTCTGCAAATTCCCTGTCTTCCCCTGCCCATCTCCAGGCTGAAGTCATCACCCTGGGAACCCAGAGGGGCATTAGAAGGGAAATCACAGCACCAGAGACTGAGCTAAAAGTAGTAAATAATTTGTATACGCAGTCTAACCCGAACGAAAGTCATCAGCATCACTGTAACTGGACTAATAATGGTTCGATGCATGGACTGGCAGCACTACCTGTAGGACATGCTTCTTTGGCCCACAAGAATGGTGAGATTTGTCATTTAACAATCTGGTGGAGGCTTCAAACAGCCCGGTTCGTAATCTGGATACAGCAAAGTGGTAACAGGTAGGGTTATATGTCTAGGGAACTGAAGATATTTTATTGGTTTTGCTTAATTTCCTTCTGACTTCATTTCAGAGTGAGATATTTAATTTTCTTCTGTTTCTCCAGATTTTTAATACTCCCTACTAGGTCATATATGATCAAATATATATCAATATATCACATGAAAAAGATTGAAAATCATTGGGTGACAACAGATTGCAGTCTAAAGGAGGTATAGATTTACCATGGGAGCTTGGAGCTCTTCATCCTCTTCTTCCCTGGGCACCAGTTGCTGCAACACAAAACCTCTCTCCTCGGCTTAGATTGAGACTTTTTTAAAACCCTCTCAGTTTCATGTGAGGTTTTGCATTTTTTATTTGTTGGCATTTTATTAACTTTGTCTGAGCCACTGTTAATATACAATTAATAGGTTGCCGATCAAATATCACCCAATGCAGCATTTTTCTATAAAATGTATTTTTATTTTTTTTTAAGCTGAAAAATTGTACCTTCGTTGCCAGGGGAGGAAGAAAGTGGAATGAAATCAAAATAATTTAATTTTCTCAATTAACTAGAAACTATTTGGAGTCATTTCAGTGGATACCCATTCTCTGCTCTTTCTCATTGCTTCATGAAGCTTCTCTGGTCTTTTCTCTCTAGAACAAGTCTCAGGGAGCACTCTACTTTCTCGTTACAGGTGCAGTTTCTCTCCCCACAGCTGCATGGCCAGGAAGGCAGAATGATGCCACCAGCCTTTCAGCCGACAGCTCCCAGACAGCTCCACCCACCCATGTTGGGATGGTTCCAGGATGGACACATCAGCTGTTCCTTCTGCCTGGACAATGCCCAGCACATCTGCGTTACACAGCAGAAGACCTTCTGCTCCTGCAGGTTTCTCAGTCTTTAAAAATCATGTTCTTGACCTTCAGGAATGTTAAAGGAGCGACTCCAGAGTTCATAGTCTATTAACCATGGAACTGCACAGGAACAATTTTTCAGGGATTATTCCACTTTGAACTTTCATTCCAAACTGGAATGAAAACAAAGACAAGGTTCACTACTGATGCCACGTTATGCAGGACAGCAGAAAATTTAATATTAGTTATTGAATTAATATTATTTGTTAGTTAAAAAAAGTCACAGGAGGGTCATCTGATGCAGGCTAGAGAGCAGGTAATTTTCATTTTCGGTAAATGAAAAATAATGCATTTATTGTAAAACAATTCTAGCTACGCACATGCACATACAATGCATCAACGATGTGAAACAATTCTAGCTGTGCACATACCATGTACCAACAATGTGAAACAATTCTAGCTACACACATACAATGTATCAACAAAGTGTTAATAGCAGAGGTGTCAGGACTCAGCACGACAGCTCTCTGCCTTGTGGTTTTCTGTAGCAGTCACAAACATTTAACCAGGCAAACAGCTCTCTGCCTTGTGGGTGTCTGCCCTGTAGCAGTCACAACCAGGCACTAGGCACTCTTAGAAAGGAACAGAGAACACAACAGAAAACATAATTAGACAGCTCCATAAATCTGTGTTGCTATTTTGGATATTGTATGCAGTTCTTGTCCCAACAGCTCAGGAAGGTTACAGTAGAACTATAAAGGGAACACAAAAGGACTGCAAGAATTCAATTTAGAGGTGTGAAACCATGGTGGAAAAAACCAAACCAAAACAAATAAAAAAGTTAAATTTATTAGGCTGCTTCAACCTGCAAGAGAAATGACTGAAGCAAGAAGTGGTAGAATTCCTTGATATTTATAAAAATAGTAAAGAAACCGTATGAACTGTGCCTTGTCTTGTAAATAGAATTATATTATGTTATAAAATATTATTATATTATATTATATCTGAATTATCTTCTATATTGGGAAATGTCATTCCTTCTTTTTTTAAATTTTCATAGATCATCAAGGTAACACAAAATCATGTCAGGCTACCATGGAGTCACTGAATCACAGAAGGGCCTGGGTCAGAAGGGACCCTTACAGTTCATTTAGTCCAGCTCCTCTGCTGTGGGCAGGGACACCTTCCACTAGATCAAGTTGCTTGGAGCCTTGTCTGACCTGACCTTGGACATTTCCAGAGATGGGGCATCCACAACTTCTCTGGGCAACCTGTTCCTGTGTCTCACAACCCCCATAGTGAAAAAATTTTTCCTTATGTCCAACTTAAGTCTACCTCTTTTATTTTAAAACCATTGTCCCTTATCCTATCACTAAAGGACCCAGTAAAAGGTCTCTCTCCATGTTTATTCTAAAGCCCCATTATATTTTGAAGGGCCGTAGCGTAGGGTCTCCAGGTCAGGTATCCTGAAAGGGGTGTGGAGGGAGCATCCTTTCAGCTCTGATCTACCAGCACCAGTGGTGGCGATTTTGGGGAACCTGTATATTTCTAAGTGAGCCATGCTGGGTCAGTAACTCCAGAATGACCTGGAGTTTGGTGTCACCTGATTTATCAGAGCCAGTGGGAAACCTGCTCTTATTCCCTAAGAATGACTTCAAGCTACTGAGCATTTTTACTATGCAAGGAAAAAAAAAAAAAAAAAAAAAAAAAAAAAGAGAAACACCAAGCATCCCAAATTTCCTCCCGCTTTCTCTATGAATGATTTCATCCTTTGTGTCAAACATGTTATTGCTACTCATCAGGTGCAGGTGCAGGTACTCATCAGAAATTCCTGACCTGTGTCAGAGGTGCATTGGAAACTGTTTGAAATATCCCTTCCCATTGAAGAACTTGTTCTAACCAACTGATCACAAAACTTTTTAATTAAAAATTCTCCAGATCAGCTCTGAACTAAGAACTTCTTAGACGGTTGCTATTTCTTATAAATTTCTAAAGCTGTGAGGTCTGTGGAATTATTTTCTTATGTTTTTATATTACAATATTCTTTGTACAAAAGGAAACTTTATTTGGATCAAATTATTTTATTTAGAGAACATCTATATAATTAATTGATGCCTTGCATTCTGATGAACTGTAGCTGTGTAGCTCTGTAGCTGACATTTGAAGGAACTAATTACTTTACTAATTACACAAATATTGTTAGGAAATCAATGAGCCCTGATTTGGACAAGGTTGTTTTGTTTTGTCGTAAAAACAAATAATTGCTGAGACATTCTGACATAGGAAGTTTGTTAAAACTACTCATTATTTATGGATAAGAAAGGGAAATGCAGGAGAATGAATGAGAGCATTTATCTGTCCAGTGAAGTTCCCTGATTAACTTAATTACACAACAGATGAAGACATTTACTGATTAGAGGTTGTTCCAGCCTTATGCACTGATGCATTTGCCCTGGACTTCAGCCAGGCAGACTCAAGCAGACAGCACAGTAATTTCCCTAAAAGATATTGCAAGGATTGTTATGTGGTAGTTAATCAGAGGGGGCTGATTTGTTTTTTAACAGTGTGCGTGAAAGCTGTGAGATAAGGGAAAACTGCAGTCCAGACCCTTGAAGTAAATTGGTCATTTTGATTTTTGTCTGGTTTGAAGTCATTTGGACACAGCAAAATCCCCCAGTCTGAAAATTAAGAGCATCACAGACACTGGTTGGAGGGAACTGACAGGGAGGGGGGGAGAAACATCCCTCCCACCAGTGCACAGCACACTCAGTAACCTGTAAGAAAAGATTCTACTTCAGTGTGCTATTAATTTTGAGAGTTTAAAAGGATTTAAGCAAATCAGAGAATTCAGGTGTAGTACATTTGTATAGGTACTGCAGGAATCTTTGAAGGAAGTGTTTTCAATTATCTGCTGAAGGTCAATAGAGCCTCTCTGCATATCGATGAGGACCCGTAATCTGTACTCTGTAATTAAAAGTGGTTTATTGTCCCACTTGGAGAGCAAACCTCACAGCAGCAAACTTGGTAATTCCATCGCTTCCAAGGTGTTTCCTCAGTCTCCTGACAATTTCAGAACAAATGTCTTCTCTTTAAATGGCTTCTCCCCATGAGCTGGAAGAAGGAATATGTTCCTCAGTATCTCTAAAATGCCTGGGGTGTGAGCTCCTGCTTGTGAGTAAAGGCTCCACGCTGGAGAGATTGAGACACTGGATGTTTAAACCAAACGTAACAATGCAGTTCTCACCACATTAACTAAATTTGGAGATTTCACTGTTAAAATCTGGAGTGGGAAACTCTTGTTCAGTAGATCATTTCTTTAACTAGAACCTCAGAAGGCTCTGATCTTGGAGAGATCCCAGGGATCCGTGAAAGGCAAGTTACAGAGGCCCTAGCGCTGGGCTCAGAAATTAAATTATTCAATTGTTTTTCCTGCATCTAAAGTTAATGTGTTTTTAAGGCCTTTGCTTCCTCTGAAGCTTCTATATTCACTAGTTCCACCATTTTTTAAGCAAGACACAAAATACCAGATATAAGTTGATGGGATGGTGAGCCTGCACCTAATGAGCTTCAGCAAATGAACAAAACTGTTGTCTGGTTTGTATTTCATTGTGGTTTGTGGCTTTTTTTCCCCTTATAAATAATGAAGTCATAAATCTGTGGCTATAAAACAGACTGTTCATGCTGAGTTTTGAAGTTCTTATTATATTTTGTAGTACACTGTGTTTTTCAGCTCTTTCAGAAAGCCATACGTAGCATCCTGCAGTTGGTACTTTGTCTGACTGTCTCTAGCCAAGTACCAAGGCAATAAAAAGGGCCTTTTTATGCTGTTTACAACCTCACCCTCACTTACCAGTAACCATGAAGAAACAGAAAGGCATCTTCTTTAACCCGTAAAAACATAAATGGGAAACTCTGTGCCCCTCACAGATCAGTAGAATTTACATCCCTGACCAGATATTCTTTCAATTTAGTGTTTAACCATTCATTTGGATTTCCTGCCCCCCTGACCAATGACAATCCAAAAAGGAAAAGGGAAAGGAAAGCCATCTCCACTGGACTAGAGGATAGTAATTTTAACAACCAGAAACCAAGATATTGCTGGTTAAAAATTCATGTAATTTAATAAACAAATGGAGTTTGCCTGTAGAAATATGAAGTCTTAGGGATAATAACTTGGAAGTTTTCACTGCATGGATGAACATTAGAAATTTACTTAAGAAAAGTGTGATAAACTGCACTTTTCTATCACTTGAGTTCCAGACATAGAAGAAAAATATTGTGTGTCTTGTAATGAAGCAGCAAGAAAGACATTCAATCACATACTATCAAGAAGATTTAAAGCCAGATAATGTTTAGCAACTTGGATCAGACCCATCTTTTATATAAATGTCATACCTTCATTTTTTATAGCAAAAGTATAAGAATTTATTTCAGTTGAACATTTTCACTGCAATCACCACTGTAAAGCTTAATAAAACTTCTTCATTTTGTTGTAGGAGCTTTACTTTATGTGTCTTACATTTTGATAACTAACACAGAGTTGGCTGATTTTAACTTGTTTTTAGATTTTCCGCTCTTTTCCTCCTCCAAGAAAAACAGACTCTGCTCAATTCTTGTGTTGCTTTCTATCTAGGAAAACCTAGTTTGGTGCTATTTTAAAAATAAACAGATTTTCAAAATTCTCTGGGTACTTAAAAATAGATAGCTTCAGCTGAACACTGTAAACTCAGTATCGTTATAGTATATATCATTAGTATATATATATAGTATATCTATAGTATCATTAAAAGTAGTTTGTAAGATTCTATGGAAGTACAGTGTTTTATGGCAATTGTATCAACAGGAGAAGCAGGGACCTGGGGGAAAGTTTGTTGAATTTACATATTTATTAATCCATACAATCTAGCCATAAGATTTTAGAACATAATTATATTGATTTTAGCAGACATGCATTGTTTGAGCAAAAAGCTAGATTACCTAATATTTACTCAAAAAGATCTGAATAAATGTAGAGAAAATTAAAAACGGATAAATAACCTGCTCATATGTACAAGTAATTTATTCTCTGTAAATACTGAAAGGCAACCTGCTAAAAATATCTATGCTGACTAGGACACTACGGTTTTGTGGTTTGACTCCAATTTTTCTACTAAAACAGCATTTAATGAAATTGTTATATCCTACAGTTGTACTCTGATCACTTCAGGCAACACCTCCTGCACCAGATTCTTTCCTGGTATCAATCGTTCAGCTCCTGGTTTTCAGCTCTCCTTGAGCTTATTTTCCTCAGTGCACACCATAGAAATAATTTATAATGAAGGCATACAAACATTACCTTCTACATATATTTTTTGGGGGGTATACAAAAAATCTATATGGCATACCCCATATGTCAATCCTGGAACATAGTGTTCCTGTATTACAATCAAGAAAATTACGGGGAGTAAATCTAGTTTCTGGGTGATGAACTACCCTGGCTCTGCTTCATATTTCCCCAGAATAACCATTAAGAGTGCTTCAATAATGGCATTTCTTCAGCGCTTCTGTGTTGTGTGGGCTTGGGGCAGTTCTTCCTGCAGAACAGTGAAGGTGCCTCTTTATTTGGTTTAAAAATAAGAGGACGAGGATGATTTTCCATGGCTATCATTTTTAAAAGCTGATTCAAAACTTTAAAAATCTTTATTTATTCCCTCCAGAGCAACTAGCTTGTGACTGTCTTTCCTAGATGAATGTAGAAGAACAGAGCTTTGTTCTCATGTAGTTCTTCAGACAAACAATATATGAAAGCAAGAGAAGAAAGAGAAAAGAGGCTGGACCCAGCACACCTGTGTCACTTTGAATGTAACACCTACACTCACTTCAGCCTCAGCAGAGTATTTCCTTCTCAAGAGCCCTTAGCAAAAAACACTCATTTTTTGTGCACAGAAAAGGAGGCACTGACAGACATAAGGTGCACTCAGGGCTCCGACAGAAGAGCTCCTGAGCTGCAGGATTTAATGTGTTACTGTTCCCAGCTGCTTTCCTCGTATTTTACAGGCAATTCTGGAGAGGGAGTGCTTCTTAGGGGATAGGAGAGATGCCTCAGCCTCAGCCACAGCAGCTCAATGTCAGCAGTGGGAGCACAAAGCAAACAAAAAAAACCCAAACAAATAAACAAACAAATAAAAACACACACGCCAAAAAAAACCCAAAGCAACTTCTGTTGTTTAGCTTAATTTTCCAGGCAGAAAAGTGAACACCCCCTGCATAGTGCAGAGCCAAGGCTTCGCTGTCAAATCACCCATCAGATCACACCAGACTCAGGGTTCAGCTCACTGAGTAGACACAAATCTTCTGCAGGTGTTTCTCTGGTTCCAAAGGAACTGCTACTGTTTTCATAGTTTTTCACCAACTTTGGGTAAGTGGTTCAGCTCTTCTGCAGAGCTGGAAAAAAGCTGGACCTCAGGGTGCAGGTAATCCCAGCTCTGCCCCTTCCAAAAGCTTTGGAAACTCTCTTTAGGAAGAGATGCTCTGTTAAGGAAGAGTCTACACTCTCTGAAATCCACATTTGTTTCATCTGATGAGGACTTGATTTATGGGTAGAAGAAACACGTAAATCACAAAATTCCTCTTTTGATCAAATATTTATAATGCTCAGTCATGATCTTGCAGAATTTGTCAGTTCTTTTTTATAACACCTTCACACCCTTACTGACACTCCTGACTTTGTGCTTCAATTCTGAAAATTTAAGCAAACAGTGTAGCAGCTTGCTTTGACTGGGGTGGGATTTTGCTAGGATGGCATTTGTTTCCTATCCAATTTTGTTTGAATAGAAATCAAATACTGAGACAGATATTGCTATGATACAGCTATTCTTGCATCTCACAGTAAATAAATGAAACATCTGTTTCATGAGGCCAGGCCGTATCAAGAAGGAGATGAGGGACATGCTGAGGTGGTTAAAACTCGAATATTCTTGAAGCCACAATGCTGAAGTCTGTCTCCTCTATTATGGGAAGAAATGGAAGGGAAGGCAAACCAGATGCCATATAGAGAGTCTGCCTTATTTCTGGCTGGATGCACCAGCTCAGCTGCCCATTGCACATAACCCGTGCATCAGCTGCTGAAGCATGAATTTGTTTAACTCCTCAAATGAAGTTAAAATCACTTTCGGAAACTGGTAAACCCATATACATTTATGGCATCAAACATGTTTTATATTCATGTCTATTGACAGAGGGAACTTGTGCTGGGTAGTTAGGCAGCAAGTCCTTGGATAAAGTTGATTTTGTATTTTGATAATACAGGTTTGGCTGTATTATTTGGGGGGGAATTGGTTCCTTCTCACATGCTGTGGAGTTTCTGCTTTTCTGGGAAATACTGACATTTTTATTTTACTTTTGCTGTTGTTGCTGCCTGGTGACGTATGGGAGGCGAAGGACAGCAATCAGCCTAGGCATAAACTGGGGCAAAAGCTCTTTCAGCAACAGCAGCACCAAAATTTCACGTGAGCCCACAGGACCACAGTGTGGATAAACACAACTGCCTCCTGGTGACTCAGTAAGGGCTCCAGCTGGGTGCACAGTTGTGTTCATGATTCAAGAATACCTCAGTTCAGGCTTTTGGGTAAAGTTCGTTCTTGCCTCCCTTGAAGACAAAACTCCCAGGGATTTAAATAAAAGCAGATTTCCCCAACTTCCTCTGGAAGGAAACAAGTTATGAGTTGCTGGTGATTCTTGGAGATGTTAGTTCTTGTGAGGTATGGTAGCAGTGCAATTTGTCATCCACTCCCATCTGCCCACGATGCTCCTAGCTAACGTAAGCACTTCTGTGATTTATCTAAGTTTCATGTTAAATTACTCAGAGTAACTCATGTCTAGGAATTCACAGCTGAGCTGGAATTATAACTGAGTTTTACAGAGATTAATTGAGAGGAATTTAAAGGAAACACCGTGCTCAGGCTATAGATTCTACTTTAAAGCCACCCAGCAGGCTGTCTCTTAAAGATTTTTCACGGCCCTGATTCAGGAAAATCTGTGCTGTCTTCAGGACAACACTTAAGCACTTTCCCAGAGGATGGGGCTTCAGCAATGTAACTTTAGGATGCTCCTCACTCCTAGCTTCTTACAAATGAAATCAAGAGATATGAACCCCGTGCAAATTAACCTTTCCACAAGGAACGTCAAGAACATCACAAACAGGAAGCCAGAGGACTTCCTGTTGAGATTGGGTTTAAATCATCAAGAATGTTTTAAAAATGAACATTAAACAAAAGAAGGCACTTTCTTAATTCCCCAAGGAAATCCTGAAAGCTCTTTGCTTGGAAGAAATTTAAGGTGCCGTTTTTCAAACACTTTGACCTGTTTCACATTCCACTGGTATGTCTACTTATGGCCCACAGCCTGAAGTCGTTTGACTCTCACAGCTCCCTGAGCTGAATCCATCGGCCACACCATTTAGTGTTGTCTGGCCCTGGGCCCTGCCTCCCTGACAGCCTTCCTTCCTTCCCTTTTATTTACTCAAAACTACCATGTTTCAATTGCAAACAAGAATGGAACTGTAATACAATTAGTATTTTTTCTAATCCAGGAAATGAAGAAGGGAGAAACTTCATTGGACCACATTAATTGCAATTTTTTGTGTGTATCTTTCACTTATATCAGAACATCACCTATCAAATGCACTGCATAGAAAAGAAGGATTAAAAAATAATACCATAAAATAGTCATAGCAACATTTAAAAATTAATTTGAAAAGAAAATGAGGTCATGCGATGAACTGAAAAGAATAATTCTTTTTTATTTCACATGTTATGGAAATCTCCACTGCCAGCTACTATTTATTGATTTGCTTTAGGAAACCATAGCAGAAGGACAGTTCAACAACTAGGGTATTTGCCTGAAGTCATACATTCTTACTCCTTATTTTATGTGGGTAGAATACTTTTATTATTAAATTATTTTTATTATTAAATTATTAATATTATTTTAAAATAATTTAACTCGTGAGGACCTTTATGGCAGTAAACACAAAAATTACCTGCCCACGTATTGTGGTGAAGGTGGTAAATAGAGAATCATTCAACAAACAAAGACAAAGGTAGTCAGGACATTTTCATCTAAACGCAATTTACACAAAAGGGTGATAAATTAAAACAAAAATCACACTCTTTCTGCTTTTTTTTTTTTTTCAACATTCCTTGAAACAATTTTCTGAGATAATTCAGGCTAATTCAGGATACTTCCTGTGGTTAGCACACTCCTTTAGATAGCTAACCACACAAGTCTCTGCTCTAATCTTGATTACCGGTAAGAAAAATTTCCATCTCCTGCTGTTACACGGAATAAAATCAACACTGAAACCCCACAAGGTGAGACCACTTTCTTCTTTTCTGAGAATCCCCGTGAAGCACAGACAAACTGGCTCACCCCAAGAGTGGGTTTCAACTCAGTTAATCGTTAAGTATCTGCACTGTGGGTGTCCCTGGGCGAGCTACTAATCCCAACCCCCTTTCCAATCCTCAATATTGGTGCCCCCAGTTGCTCAGCTGCTTTCCTCCTGAACGCTCCATGATCACCAGCACTGATCCTCCAAGCTCTGCTTGGGCACAGGGGCACCCTCAGGTCTCCCTCGGCACACGGGGCACTGAGCTATGGACCTTCTGGAAACGAATGCAGCAGTTACACAAAACTATTCACCCCATTAGGGTGACCAGTCAGAACAAGAACTTAAAGGTAGAAACAGGATGTGAAAAGACTTCTGCAAGGTCTCTGCTCTCCATTTGTACAGAGAAGACCCTTTTTTTTTTTTTTTTTAAGGTTCCCTGCAATCGTTCTTCTTTTTTTTTCTAGAAAACAAGCAAAGTATACAACCTCCAAAGAAAGCTCTCAAGTTTGGAATTCACTTTCTCTGTAATAGTTCAACAGCCCGTGCATTGCTGACCTTCAGAGCACACTGCAAAACACAGCTGTTTATATAACCTTTGCACGATGAGGAACATGCTTTGCCTAATCCTGTAGTGGCATCAAATGAAGTCAACTATATTTTGATATGCCCCTTTTTTTTTTTTTTTTTAAGGTTCCCTGCAAATGTTCTTCTCTTCTGTTCTTCCCTAATTATGAAAGACTAAGCGTACTTAAGTTGTCTTAGAAATGCAAAGAGAACAGATTTAAACTAATTAATGCAGTAAAGCATTAATTAAGCCTTCTTGAAAAGCTTTAATTTATCTAGAAAGGTCTAACAGATTTTGTTGTAGCTTTAAAAATAAGCAATTTACATCAAATACCTTTAACAGACGAAAGTATTGCACACAATGGAATTAGATCCTGAGCCATCTTTAACTCTGGAGGTTTGCCTCAAGTCACAGCACATGAATATTAATTTACTTCATGGAATATCCACGAGTTGCTGTTTCAAGCAATTCAAGCAGATTTCTTTTTAATGAGAACTATAAAAATATCTTGTGCTAAATATATCTGCCTTCAGTTCCTAAATCATTATGAGATGTACACAAGCACAGCCTATGCTTTTACAGCATCTTATTCCCTGAAAAAACAATAGAAAAGCACAGGAGCACAGGTCGAACAGCAGCTCCTGAAAACTGAGTCTGTTCCATGCAGGCCACATTATAGATATGGGAGCTTGCTAAAAATTAAAATGCTAAATCAAAGAGAGTGCTTTTAACTCTTAACATCAGATGTCTATTGCAAATTTAAAAAGTAATCTGCATGGTCTAATGTGTTCTTTGTCATGAACACACGGGCCAGCAAATGGATTTTGGGGTCTGAGCCTGTAAATTTGCCTTATGATTCCTAACTGCAAACCCATTTTTTTGTTTTAATACTTCAGTGCACGATGCCATTCCTGTTGGGTCTGCCTTGTCTGCAAGAACCTGAAAGAGCAGATTGTGAGGTTTGTCTGTGATAAAAACTGAAACCACTAATGATGATTCACTGAGATTCACATTGGAAAAACAAAACTGCTTCTTTCACATTGATTGGTTTATTTCGAAAAATAAACAAGAAACAAAATAATAAACCCGACATTAATTTCCCTAGATGAACATTCAAAGCTACCACGCTCACAGTTATGTCACTTATTAATGACTGCTTCTCTTATAAATGCTGGTGTATCTGCAGGTGTTGCTCACCCATGCTATCACAGCCCTGACAAGCCAGACTACAAATCCTCTTACGTTAATGTGTAGAAAAAAATGACATGAGAAAGACAATTTTGATTTAACTGTAAGTTTGGGAGTACATTTTTTCACCATTTCTACCTCTGTTAAGCTGTTGATTGTAACCATTATTTCACTGATACTAACAAAACAGCAAAATTCAAAGACAATTTGAGATTATGATCTTTAAGGTCCCTTCCAACTTTAACCATTCTGTGATTTTGTGATTCTATGACGTGGCTCCCTCTAACAGCTGGAATCTCGTCCTTACCTCATTTTCACATGTATTTCTGGCAACCTCTGATTATTTTTTTTGTATCTTTGGAAAAAAAAAAGCATCCTTTGCAATGCAAATACACAGGTGCAGATGTCCTGCACCTTTACAGTAAATTATTGGAGCTAAACATTGTGGTTAGGAATAATTTCAGCTTTCCTTTGACCTGGTATTTTTCACTTCAAGGCAGGGCAGCCTTGAATGCTCAGCAATCAGTTTGAAAATGCCAATATCATTAACGAAATTCAGGCTTTAGAGAGTCACAACTGCAGCTCAGCCTTGAAAAGTTCTAATTTCCCATTTGACCTATATTCTAATCTTAACAATCAAGGCATTGCTTGCTGTTTCCCATGTCTCCACAAATCAATTGAAATTATTTCGAAACAGATTTCAGCAGGAGCAACAGCCGACCTAGAGGAGAGTGGCCAGGATCCACAGACACACTGAGTGCTCTCTGACCACGGTTCTTCTTCACTCTGAAGGATTGCTCTTTTCAGCTCTTTGACCCAGAGTGAAGACAGACCAACCCACAGCACTGTTTCACCTCTTTTATCGCTTTTAAAGCCAGTTCTAATTTTCTAAAAAATGTAAAACTTAAGAAGGACATAGGACATCAATTGTAATAAAATATCTTTTCACACTAGGGATGATTTCAGTAGTATTTTCCTCCACTTTTGTTTGTTTAACGAAAATCATAGAAGATTATTTTTTTAGGATTTTGTCAGATTACGAATATTTTATATAACTAATTAATTCATATATTGCCTGAAAGTTTGCTGAAGGCATTGCATTCATTTGCATAATGATTTTATGATCAAACAATTTTGTATTTAATGACCTTCTTTAAATGCTTTCTGCTTAAAGAAAATGTAATTTAAGTCATTATTCCAGAATATGAAAATAAGCAACTCTCAATCCAATTTAAAATTATGCCTAGCAAGAGTAGTAATTTATTTAACAAATCACAGAGAAATGTCCAAACAGAATGAAGTTGCTATTGAATAAGCCACTGAGTGTTTTAATCTTGTTTTGTTTTGTCTGTGTTTGTCTGCACTTGCATTACTTAGAGAAATGCTTGTAATCCAGTTCCTAAAGCAGCAGGGATGCAACCATCCATTAGAAATACACATCTTTTCACATGGTGAAAACCCAAGAGCTATTGTTCAGCTGAACTCCGCTGGTTTCAGTGGAGCTACCCAATATTCCAGGATCTGTTTCACGGTGTCTAATAACACTTATAACACCAGTCTCCTCCAGTTTGTGCAACCCAGGATTGATATCTAAATTTTCATCTAAGGTGTGTGTTTACATGCCTTTTTTTGGCACCACAAGCCAAATTTGATTAGTTAAATCAATTAATTCAGCACATTCAGTAGTTTACTCTTAACACTCTTTCCCCTGAAACAGATGACAAAATTTCCACCGCCCCAGGAGTGATCTGTATTTCAACAGGGGAGGGAAGGGGAGGAGAGGGGAGGTGAAAGGGAAAAGGATTATCATGTGTATCATCTATTTTCACTATTTTATTTAGCTTACCACTAGCGTATTGGCATTGCTTACGCATTGGATAGCTAGCAGAAAGTTATACAGCCTGCAGCCTTAAGCACCATCCATTTCCCACCCTGCAAGAATTTTCTGTTCTTTCCTCTGGAAATGGAAGCTAGATTATCAGTCTACCCCAAAATGTGTTGTTAAAATTTTGTTCCAATATTTTTGTATTTCTATTAAATTCACCTCAAGGAAAATGTTTCTCCTGCTTGTCCTACCTAGTGGCTAATTTTGAAATGCATAACCTAGCAGACTCTGCCTCAAATTATAAACTAAATTAAGCCTCTGACACAAGAAAACAAATTTGCATATGTTTAATACCATGGGAAAGAGGAAATTGTTTAGTCTTGTGGGTCCAATCAAGTGGATGGAGTTAAGAGAAGAAATTACTTCTTAGCTGAAGTTCTCTGATTTGCAATAATTTAAACTTCTGCTTTAAAAGCTCCTGAGGATGAAAAAAGTTCAGGACATTTTTCTTTTGTTCCAACCAAAGCAATCTGCCCAACTGTTAATAGAATAAAAGTAAATTCAGCGTGTTTTCCCTTGCCTATTATTTAGCAATTTTTGGAAGAGTTTTCATTTACAGTCGATTTTAACAGTGTCCTTTGAGCCCCTATTACTAAACGCCATGAAGTTTGCAAAATCACATTAACTGATGTTGGTACTACATTCCAGGCCATCAGGATAACAGATGCTGTAATTGCACGTACGTATTATAATAGGGGGACTGAGGGAGAGAAGAAATTGAGATGATCTAGTTACGCCCCTTCTGTATCACTCCTTTTTATTGAAAAAAAATTATTTTTTCCTCCTTTAATGGCTTGGATCACTTTTCTCTCCACTATCATAGGTCTCTTAGGCAATATAGCATTAAGCTGAAGTTTGATGGTGGCTGAACAGAGAAACTGAAGTGTCGTTTTGGTGACAGACAAAAGAGAGAAAAACAACTTAGAAAAAAATAAGCTTATTATCATTGTGTGGGAGTGGGATTTATGCTAAAGGCTTTTTATAAAACCTCTTTTGAGGCAAAGCAGTCACCAAGGAGTACTCACAAAGCAAGTCAGAGTGAAAATGAATTGCAGGAATGTTGGGAGAGAGAAAGAAAAGAACACAGCATTTAAAAATGAGGAAATCCAGTTCATTAGCAGCTAAGCAAACTTATGTCATTTAGAGGCTTAACACGATTACGTGGAGAAAGAGTCCAACCTCTCCTGTCCCCACCTCACAGACTTTCAAGTTGCTTGCCCATATTTGCTTCCCATTCTTTTACATCATGTCTGTTCTACATCGATTCCAACAGCCTGAGTACACCCGTGCATACGTGTGGAGACCTGATGGTGACCTGATGGCACATCCCCTGGGGAGAAAGAAAGGTTCTGCCTCCAGTGGTGCTGCCCAAAAGCCCTTTGGGAGAGAGTCTCATGGCAGGGACTGGTAGCAGTTATCACCAGGAACAACTCTGAGCTTCTCACATCAGCTTGGACTCTACAAAGGGCTGGAGAAAACACTGTTTGCCACCCAGGTACTTAGTTGAAGAAGTGGGAGATGGGGGAGACCTGTTTGTTCTCAGGCTGCTCAGTTTAAGAGGCAAAGCAGCCACGTGCAAGTCATGAGAAAGAAAAGCATAGTCTGATTGTTCTACTCCCCAAAAAGGCTGCATCACCTGAAGAAAAATCTGTTCCAAAGAAGCACAAACCCTCACTGCAGAGCTTATTTTCCATGTTTACCTGAAAAATAGGTTATCAAGATAGGAACAGGTGGTTGTCAGTAATTATTGATGTGAAGTAAATAAGAGGGACAAGACACCAGGATGAGCTTTAAAGAATGACAGTTTCTTGGCCACCAAGCATGAAAATCAGTTAGTAAAGAATAATGGCACAACAACAAAAGGCAAAGAACTGGGAAGCAGTGAGAGAATACTCTAAGTTAAAAACAACAGAAAAAATGAGGATGTTGTGAGCACTAGGAGTTCTTTAGTGTTGTATGTGGAGGCTGGTGTGTGCTATAAGAATCTTTCTCAGCAGCACCAGTGGTACCACCACTTTATTCTATGTGTTACCAAAAGGGCATTGGGTCATAATTCTCACTGCCATCCTGAGGCAGAAAATAGTGACATCCTTAACAAAACTGTGAAATACCAAAGTGAATTTTCTCCCCTTGTATTCATACCTCTTTAAAGTTTCTGGATGGCGCTGACAGGTCAAAGGCATCTGTTGGTCTTCCTGGAAAGAAAGGATTAGAAGTAGTTTTTAAAAATATATGTGGAAAAGCAATTATAAACTACATTAAATCTTACGCTAAATCAGATTTATGGTACAGAACAAGAGCAAGATCTGTGTGCCCAGCCAGGGTTAGTCAACACATCTGTAGGCGTGGGGTATCCACAGATACCTTCCTGACTATGCAATAAGAATGAAGTTACTCAGAGAATGCTGCCACTCAGCACATGTGCATAAGGAAAAAATAAATTTGTTATAGATCATTCCCAGGGAGAGAAAACACAATTTCATGGAGTTAGCTATTATGTGCAGATTATTTTTTTCAGGGTTGATATGAGTTAGTGACTGAATGTAAAAGAAACTTGTAATTCCTTTATGAAGCCCAGGAGCCATATTGCCCCTCAGGCTTGTCATTTTCTCTTAAAGGTAGTGCAGCTGACTGAAACACTGAAATTTACTGAGGTAAGCAAGTGTTAGAGAAGACATGAAAGAGATTTTTTCCCTAGGGTTGACTCTATAAACTCTCAGCTACCATGATACAGAATATCATCAGTATCAGTCAATCTTACTTTCTTCTGTCTCGCACAACTACTGAAAGGTTTGGGCTCTCACAAAGAAAAACCTCCATCTTCTGCATGAGCATCACACCTGCCCAGAACAAGACACATCCAGATTATTTTTTTAAATTATTTCTGTCACTATCAGCATTAACCACAAATTATTTAAAGGTGTCATGCACCCAAGGGAAATGGGGAGAGAAAATGGGTGAATTACAGCCTGAGAACCAGATCTTTCAGGGTGACACACAAAGTCTATTTGAGGTTCTCTGAAAAGACAAATTCAGTATAGTACATGTCTACAAAATCTTATCTATAGCAAGACCAAGAGCCTTCCCTCCCAGGAAAGATCTTGGCAGTATAAATGAGGAGGCCACAGTTTATAGTTTTGCCCTAGTATTATCTGAAATTAATAACCCTGCGGATTTCATAGTTCTGACTTCTCATATTGGATCCCTTTTCTAGCAGCAGGAGGGAGATAATTTCTGATAAAGAAATTGATTGGACAAAGAGCTCAGTCTGATTCATAAATCACCAATATTTTAGTTTTCCCTTGATAGAAGTGGTGATCCATTCCTAAACCCACCATAGCTCCACATTCACTTATTTTACTGTTATTAAAGTGTTGATGTTGTGCTTGGACTGGAGGTGTGCTTCAAACTTTAGTGTTGGTGGGCCAAAAAGCACACTCTAGTGACACCAAACCCCTCTATGACATCTTGCTAAGTCAAGAAACTGCTAGTTGAAGCCCAACCACAGGTACCAGCAGAGGTCAGAGACCATCACTCTTCTCTAGGAGAGAGGAAGGTAAGGGAGAAGGACACAGGAACAAGAGTGGGTGGAGGAACCAAAGTGCAAAGACAACTCCAGTATCTGGACACCATTTAAAGAGCCTCATTGTATTGTGAGTACAGTTCTACTGGACTTTTTCATTACTTTTCATTTAGTCCAGATATGCAGTTCAGTTCTTATGGAATGATGCTGAAGGTGGATGATCTGCTTGTAATCTGTTAACTGTTTCTTTCTCTTTACTTTAGTGGTTGAAAATATTATTTTTAAATAAGATTCTTCCAATGAAAGTGAGTTTATCTGCCATGTCCTGTATCTGACTGTGATTTTATCTGCAGTTCAATTAATTAAAAGTAGAACAGGCAGGTGGTACTGTCATCTGAGAGTATCCTGGGAGGACTTTAGGAGCTGCATCTTTCAGTCTGAATTTTCCCATTTTAACAGGTTTCCACATGTAAATGTGTGAAAAAGTTTCAATTGCTCCACTCTCCATTTCTTCTTCTCATTTAAACAGAAACCAAAAATTAGCTTTTACATTGTTATTTTGAACCCCTTTAGAAGTTTTACTGTTTGAGAGGTCTTGCTGCCTGCTCAGGGGACCTTCTAAGGACTCCATCCTGTGAGAACTGACTTAGAATCCCAGAATCATAGAATAATTTATGTTAGCAGAGACCTTAAAGATCATCTAATTCACACCCGCTGCCTTGGGTAGGGACACCTCCCACTAGACCCAGGTGCTCAAAGGCCCATCAAGCCTCGTCTTGAACACCTCCAGGGACGGAGCATCCACAGCTTCTCTGAGCAACATGTGCCAGTGTCTCACCACCACAGTGAAGAATTTCTTCCTAATACCTAATCTAAATCTCCCTTTTTGAGTTTAAAACCATTACCCCTTGTCCTATCACTCCACTCCCTCAAAAAGAGCCCCTCCCCATCTCTTCTGTTGGCCCCTTTTATGTACTGGAAGGGGCTATAAGGTCTCCCCGGAGCCTTCTCTTCTCCAGGTTGAACAACCCCAACTCTCTCAGCCTGTCCTCGTAGCATAGGTACTCCAGCCCTCTGATCATCTTCATCCAACAGATCCATGTCTGTGGACCCCAGTGCTCCAGGTGGGGTCTCACAAGAGCAGAATAGAGGGGCAGAATCACCTCCCTCGACCTGCTGGCTGCACTGCTTTTGATGCAACCCAGGATACACAGAATCACAGAATCTTAGTGGTTGGAAGGGACCTCTGAGATCATGGAGTCCAACCCCCAAAAAAAACCAAAAAAACAAAAAAACCCACACACCACACCAAACGCCCACCAAAAACACCGCACCCACTAACTAAACCCCACACCCTTGGCCACTAGAGCATGCCCTGAAGAGCCATGTCTATACGTTTCTTAAATACCTCCAGGGATGGTGACTCCATCCGGCCTTCTGGGCTGCCAGCGCACGTTGCTGGCTCACGTTGAGCTTCTCATCCACGAGCACTCCCAAGTCCTTCTCCTCAGGGCTGCTCTCAACCCATTCTCTGCCCAGCCTGTATTCGTGCTTGGGATTGCTGTGACCCCCACATGCAGGACCTTGCACTTGTTCTTGTAGATTTTCTTGAGGTTCACATGGGCCCACCTCTCAAGCCTGTCATGGTCCTTCTGGATGGCATCCCTTCCTTCCAGTGTGTTGACCATACCACACAGCTCGGTGTTGTCGGCAAACTTGATGAGATTGTACTCTATCCCACTGTCCATGTCGCCAACAAAGGTGTTGAACAGCACCAGTCCCAGTACCAACCCTTGAGGATCACCCCTCATCACTCATCTCCATTTGGACGTGAAGCCGTTGATCTCAACATTTTGAATGCAGCCAATTCCTTATCCATCAAGTGGTCCTTCATCAAATCTATGTTTCTCCAATTTAGAGAAAAGGATGTTGTGGGGCATAGTGTCAAGTAGAGGATGTCAGTTGCTCTTCCCTTTTCCAGCAACACTGGAACCCCATCACAGAAGGCCACCAGATTTGTCAGGCATGATTTGCCCGTAGTGAAGCCATGGTAGCTGTCACCAAGCACTTCTTTATTTTCCATGAGCCTTAGCATAAATAAATAATATAGCTCAGCATTACTATGCTCATGAGTAGCAGCTCATGAATAATGATATACCTGAGCTTGAGGGTTTTCATCTTTCAGAAGTCAGTATTATACATCCTGGGTCAGCTCACCTTTCTTGCAGTACTTCAGGTCATCATATTTACAGAGAAATTCAGAGGAATTTTTTAAACCATGAGCCGCTAGAACATAAATGATCCCTTTTCTGCAGTTTTACAAACTGTGATTTAAACTTATCATTAGCCTATCAATGAACTTATTTAAGCTTATAATTTGTGTTGTTTTTTCTCTTTTTTTAATTATGTAACATCCAATAGCCTACATTGTGCAAACAACTTATAGCCATTGCTGCACTGCACCATAGCAATGCGCCACAAAGACCTCTGGCCCAAGCGTGGTGGTTCCCACCAGTGTATTAGCACGAGGAGACAGAAAAGCTGCAGTGATTGACACAGAGGAGCTGGTGTGATTCATTTATCTTTTCTCTTCATCAAAAATTCTGACAAAGAAGTCAGAAGGTCTGAAAGATCAACACTGAAATGCAATAGGTCATGGATTCAAAGCGTTTTGGTTTTATACATTTTTTAAGTTTCCAAATCCAAAAGAACAAAAGATGAAAGTTTGCTGCAAAAAAAATAGAAAAGTCACAGTTCTGCAAACTAGTTTTATACACCACATTCTGTAAATCAAACCATTTATCTTCTTTTTCTAGTTTAAAAATATCTTACATCTACATAAATGAATGAATTACTGAAAAGGAAAAAAAGAGATTTTTAAAAGAAAGATGCATAGCTTCTGGTTAGTTAATTAAAAACCATTTGTCCCTTACACTAATTAGAATATGATACATTTTTCAGCATCATCCATATTTGTTTTGCATTAGCTCTAGAAATATGAGTTAATTAAAATGCCAGGGATGTTCGATTTAATACAGCGTGATGGGTCCAAACCTATGAGTATAATCAAAGGGCTCTCTCCATCAGAAAGGATGAAGGGTTTTATGGGATACATGAGGCCATTCTGTCTGGTCCTTTTGATTGTTTTTGTTTTGTTTTTTTTAAAGCTATTGTGGAATACAGTAATAGAGAATAAACGTAGCTCAGCACAAGTAAAAGATCTGAAGAAACACCATACAAATACTTGTCACCAGCCATCACAGTGGTTTGCTTCACTTTGCTTTACCAATGAAATAGCTTTGGACATAGTCCTGCCCAGTGTAACCATTTTCGTGTCCCTGCTGCTTTAACCACATGGCTATAACATGCTAAGGGGCACACAAAAATGTTATAAAAGAAACATCCCTTATTCTCAGTAGCTTACAGCTGAATTGAGCAAGAAGGACAAGAGAGAAAGTAAAACAAAGAGTGAATGACTTTCCAGTGCAACTCAACGTCAGAGCTGGAAATGCAGCTCATGTCCATCCTGGTACCTTAACCTGTTCAATATGAAACACTTGAGTTTGCCTCAGGATTGTCAAAAGAAAGTTAAAAATTAAGGTGGCCTGACAGATAAATGGATGGAAAATCCAGCAAGGGCTATTCAGTACAATGATACCACCTTTGGCCTTGTGTCCTTGAATCAATATTTGTAAGCTGTGTGGTTAGTTAGAAGAGACAGAACTACGTCCTACCTTGCTCTTGTACTATTCCTGGGCACATACCATTGACTGTTGTTGGAAATAACTGGACTCCACAGCTGTGAATATCTGAAGTTCATTTGTACTCTGTAGATCACAGAGGCAGAGAATAATTCAGGTCAGAAGGGACACCTGGAAGCTACGTTCTTCAGCTGCTGCAGGATCATCTTTCAAGTTAAGATTCTGAGGTAGTTGAAGTCAACAGAGAAACACCTGCGAGACACCTCAAGGGGTGTTCCCCCAAGAAGGTGGCCCAGCCAACAGCCCAGCTGAAGTGCCTCTACACAAATGCACACAGCATGGGCAACAAACATGAGGAGCTGGAAGCTACTGTGCTGCTGGAAAGCTGTGACACAGTGGCCATCACTGAAACCTGGTGGGATGAATCCTACAACTAGAGTGTGGCAATTGAGGGCCACAAGCTGTTCAGAAGGGACAGGTGAGGAAGGAGGGGTGAAGGTGTTGCCCTCTGTGTTAAGGAATGGATATAGTGTGAGGAGACGTCCCTAAAGGTCTCCCTAAGGGCAGATGAAGAGAGAGTTGAGAGCTTGTGGGTGAGGATTAAGGGGCAGGCCAATATGAGGGACACTGTTATGGGTTTTTATTACAGGCCACCTGATCAGGATGTCTACAGACAGCTGAAAGTAGCCTCGCAATCACAGGCTTTGGTTCTCATGGGGGACTTCAATCACCCTGATATCTGCTGGGAAGGCTACACAGCCAGGCGTGTATAGCCCAAGAGGTTCCTCCAGTGTATTGATGATAACTTCTTGACTATGGTGGTGGAGGAGCCAACAAGAAGAGGTGTACTACTGTGTCTAGTTCTGACAAACAAAGAGGGACCGGTGGAGGACATTAAGGTTGGGGGCAGCCTTGGCCAGTGATCATGAAAAGACAGAGTTCAGGATCATGGGTAGTATGCGCAAAACAACAAGTAGGACTGAAACCTCGGATTTCAGGAGGGCTAACTTTTGACGTCTTCAAGAACCTGCTTGGAGAAATCCCATGGGTTAGGACTCTGGAAGGTAGGGGGACTCAAGAGAGACAGCCCATGAAGTTTCCTGAGGTTTGGACACCATTAGTTACTAAAAAGCAGAAGATGTCAGAAATAAGTAGTATAAAAATAACCTTTACGTAGTGTATAACTTGGAATTGAACCTGGTTATTGCAGCTGTTAGCAATGCTTTCCAATTTAACTCTCACAGACGAGCAGAAAGAAAAAAAGAAAGGATCTATTTATAGTACTCACAGTGCCAAAAACAGGCTATCGATCACTAAGTGGACTGCATTGTCTGTCACTTCAAACCTTGAAGACTTGAAAATGCCTTTATGGTCACCAGTGACATGTAAGAAGTGAACAAAATATCCCATAAAATATTATAAGGAAGAGTGCCTTGGCATGAGGGAGATGCATGTCTCATCTGTAGTTTAGTTCCTGGCACTCAGTCATCAAGAGATCAGCTTTACAAAAGTGCCCAATAGGCTGATAATTAATTATTGCTGCCTCCCTGAGTTCTGCTTGGCAACTGCCCTGCGGGCAAACGTTCCTCATCCTACCCAGCTGCTGTGTGTGTGGCACCTGCTCTCACTTCTGGATGGAGTGGGAAGATGGTCCCCTCACCCAGGAGGGGTGTTTGGCTCATTGCAACAAATCACAGGCTGCATTTGATAATCTACACATCAACCCCAGATCTGAAATCCAGGGGAGCTACTGGGGACCTCTGATTTATTTCAATTGCCTTTGGATCACGGTGAACACAGTTTGCACCCCTGCACCCACAGCCTCCAGTGAGTCCGCACACAGGGAAAAGGAAGCAAAAACTAAATGATATCTTTGTTTCTCATCATCAAGTACCCATTTCTAATTTGCAAAAGAAGATGTTGCTTTACATGTTACTCATTAGCTCCTGTTGAAGAATTAGCTGTTATTGCTAGCTTTAAAATTAGAAAAATAGATGATGTTGCTTTACTTAGTGCCTTTAAACATCACAGTCAGCTGTATCAGAGCTCACAAATTGTTGAAATTCATGTCCTAAGATATGGTCCTTCTAATAAACCTGTTGAAATGGATAGATGAGGGAAGAGTGGCATATGTTTGTGTTGGACAGAGAATTTTATATTTGAAATAACTGCTTGTAAAAATCAATCCTGTTTATAAAAATTGATTTTCTGTTGATTATTATGTTTTTGAAGATTGTAATAAGGATTTGTTGCAAGGTGTTACAATATAACACATACCTTGGAAAGCTGTTTCTCATGCTTGTTTGAAAGGAAAAAAAAATAATTAATTGAAGCTGC
This sequence comes from Calidris pugnax, assembly GCF_001431845.1. Taxonomy (NCBI): domain Eukaryota; kingdom Metazoa; phylum Chordata; class Aves; order Charadriiformes; family Scolopacidae; genus Calidris; species Calidris pugnax. The sequence goes on from NW_015091265.1 coordinate 150,297, forward strand.
AGGCACATCCTGTCTAAGAAAGAACTCAGGCTCAGTCCAAGGAGCTCAGCCGAAATGGAGGCTCCATAGAGTTCAGAGGAGTGAATGCACGAGAAACAGACTCTACAGAGACTTTTGTTCCAGGGGAAATCCTTTGGACATGATTGTCTAGACGAGTTCAATCCCTCATGTGTGGCACAATCCGTGTGCATCCTCAGCAAGCCCCATTCTTCAGACAAGTTCAGGCAGCCTGTTCTCATGTTTTTCATGAGAGCCATGGTCTGTCTGCCTTCCCTGGCAGCCGGGCATGAAAAGGCTCACTCAACTGCACAAATGTCAGGCTTAAGCTCCAAAATGTCTCCAGTCTTGCTTGTGCCATTAAAAAAGTGAATTTAATGTCGTTTCGGGGATTTCAGAAGAGGAGACTGTAACAGCAATACAGCTCATTGCACAGTCTAGCCTATGTTGCAGAAAAATGCAAACAAACTGAAAGGAAGAAAAAAGGTTTTATTTCAAGCTTCGCTGAACTATTCAAGTGACCTAGAGGTATTTTCTATTTTTTCTGAACTTGGTACTGCTTGTACTTTACGTGACAACCAGTCTTCCTTCACGAAGAGTTGGATTTCATAAAGTTCCTGCTTCTGAAATTAATCTCCTGCAGGTGCCTTGTTGGAGCTCTGTTAAATTGTCACTTGCCTGTTCCAACTCCCTTTCAGTTATGGAAGTCACAGAAATCAGTTGTACCAGTCTGCTGATTGCTAGCTTTCACTTTTTTTTTCTGGATTTTCAGAGTGCAAAAAAAAGGAAAAATTTGTAACTAAAATAAATTCTGCAAATTAGTAAGTAATATGTAAGAAAAGACATACTGCGTTAGTAGAATACATTGCTCTTTTTGATGAATTTGCTGTGGCCAGTTGAACAACACTTTGACTGACTCTAGGCAATAAAAAAAGAAGGAAAAACAACGTCTTCATGGTGATTTAACACATCCTTCTTTTTCTGAATATTAGTTGGAGACATGTTAATACCAACACAGACTGCTTTTCTCAACAGGAGCTCTTTGGTGTATTTCACTTCTGGAAAGCTGCAGGCTACAGTTGGCATGTGCAGTCTCACAGACCTTTGGACAGTAATGTGGCAGCAAAATCATTAATGTGTCTCATTTAATATTAACCAAAGCAGGGGAAAAACAAAACAAAACAAAACAAAACAAAACAAAACAAAACAAAACCACCAAGTGGATCTACACGGAGATTTTCAGGATTATCCCAGTAAAATTCTTAATAGCGTCATGTTAAGGCACCAATGTGATCCGTTTTAAGTTGGATCACAGTGTTCATAAAAAAAAAATTGTGATAGTGCATAGAGCACATACAAAGTTGAACTGGAAAGTATCATTCTTCTGAGGCTTCAGTGTGGAAATTTTAAGCAAGTGGGTAATATTGTTTTGCTACAGCTGCGACGTGGTACAACTGAGATTATTCAGCTCTCACTTCAGCACACCAGTGTTGAGTGTCACTCTGAGGTTCTCTTAATATCATTCTGTCACTACAAATAAGAATTCGGTCTTTGAATTTTATGAGTCTTGGGTGGATTCTCAGCTGCCATAGAACTAGCTCTTAAGGCTTGCTGGGTTCAGTGGGAACACTGCACTGCAACTGCTGAGGATCTGGTCCAAAGGATATTGTTAAAAAAGGTTAATGTCAGTTTGATTTCAAACTGTCACCTCAAACCCTTCAACCCTGACACTATTTCTAGCCTTTTATTATTAGTCACACAACATGACTGACATGAGGAGCTGAGTTGAAAGGGGGAGGAGAGAAAGATCAGTATTAGACATCTTGCTGGGAATGCTGATTTATGAAAATATATAAAAATAACTGATTTATCTTAATTCATTTTTTTTTCACTGCATATTTTAAATAATGATAATTTGTACAAGGCATCAAGTACCTGCTTCAGAATTACCAGGAGTGGCAGACCAACGTGCAGGATACCAAAAGTGAGACTATTGGTCAAGCAATTAATATCAATTTGTGTAATTTTACTGCGTAGGAGAAACTGTTTTCTGTCTAAAAAGTCCAAAGAAATCTGTAACTGCAGGGATTGACAGACTGGTAAAAAAATGAGAGTTCAAGACTAAGAGAAGCTGTTGGTGATGAATTCAAAAATCCACTTTCTGAAAGCGTTTTGAGTATACAGTCAAGTATAGGGCCAACACAGGGCCGCAAGCAGACAAACCACAGTGGCTGTAACACAGCACTGAGCTGAAATGTGGACTTGTGAGAAGTTTCACAATGACCAAAGTTCAGCAAGGTCCATTTGTGGATGTGAGCCAGCTAAAGGAACACACAGTGCCAGCTGCAAGTCCTGCTCAGGTTGAGTGCAGAAAGGTCATGGAAGCCACCACCTGCTTTTGAAGCGTAGGATGAATCCTAATTAGGGAGGCAAATTCGAGGCACCTCTTCCTTCCAAGTTGAAGCCCATGTATGCAGATAATCATGTCTGGATTAGGACAGCTTCCAAATTGGCATATGGTTAAAAGAACTGATACTGATTTATCAAGATATATTGTATTACATATTGTGTTTTTCAATCTCCTCTCTTTCTTTCTGGTTTCAATGCCATACTACACCTTGCCTTGCCCAGTAAGGCTGCAGCAGCCGGTGGGGAACTGAAGCAGAGGAGCACCAGCTTTGGAAGTGAGGTACTGGGATGTCACTGTGTTTGTGCAGGGTGGGATTCGAGTAACAGCCACAGCTTTTCTATCAGCCATTTTCTACTGAGTAGCTAATTTAAGTCGGAAAGCTCTGAAAAAATAAGATATGATAAACAAGAAAGAATTTATATTTTTGACAGGGCTTCACAGCTGTATCTTCATTTCTTCATTCTAAACCTTGTACTATTTAATTATTTGCTTTTCAGTGAAGAAACCCCCTAGAGTAGCTTTACACCGTTAACAGGAACTAAAACGTGTTTGGCCCAGTAATGCTGAACCAATTCCACTGCATCGGAGCCTCTCACAATGAAGAACGAGCTAGCAATGTTGAAAATGGGCTTTGGCAAAAATGAAAATGAATAAATCAAAATTCCTTTATCTCAATAGTGCACTGCTGCCAGGATCCCACTTACTAAAGACGCCTATTTTTGGACTATTTTCTCAGACACAGTTAACAGCATGAGCAAATCTGTGCTATTTGTAGTAACATCTCATAATCCAATTTACTACATGTTTGGATGATATCAGCACAGTTCTGGTCTCCTGAATGACATTACAAGTCACAGGAAGTGCTTTTGGGGTGTGTTAATTTCTGACTTTGCTTCGATTTTTAACTAAAAAAAAGCAACCCAAACAAATTATTTATCTGTTTAAATGCATCTATCAAGGGTAAGTTGTTATAAATTAACCAGAAGACTAATGAGGTAAGTCTGGCTGTGACGAGTAGTGTATTCAGTGGGGAAAAAAAGAACAATAAAGAAATTCTCTTAGAACTGTAATTTCATTGTTCCATGTGCATTGAATTTAAAATGATATGAGCATTTTCCACTCTACAAGGACAATTGCCAAACAAAACAATAAAGAAACAGAGATACCACCAGGATTTAGAAACTATCTACTTGCTCTATGCCAAACTACTTACACTTCCTCCTAAACATACATGCACGTTATCACTCTGTGCAGTGAACCTTAGAATGGCTGTAAGTCTTGACACCTCTGGCTATGACAGATTTTGCACTCACTTTCTTAGTTACCCTTTAAGAACAAGAAAGATCTGGTAGACCTTTGAGATGCCCAATCTTGCTCAAGAAATAAGGAGCAACTCTGAGGTTTTTGTATACAAATTCAGGTTTCTTTGGAAAAGCAGGACTAATTTTACTTACTTGGAAACCCTCTCAGGAGAAACTTCTGATCTTCTACTACCTGCAGTCTTGTGACAGCAGTCTGTGGTCAGGGGTCACCTCAGTTACTCTGGCTTCCCTGTAAAAACTGGAGGAAGCATGGGGTATGTATAAAACAGCACCTGTTGCTGTGCTGCAAAACGTGACCTAACAGTCTTACAAATGGTGCAGACCTTAGAGAGAGTGTGCCATGAGCAGCCAGATGAGAAATCAAAGCAATTACAGAGCTAATAAAGCCAAACCTATTTAGGCACTGAGTTCTCATTATTCTAGTCTTATTCTCTCAGAAGATTGATTAATGTCTCTTTGATCAAGGAACATGGAAGTAATAAAGGAACACAGATCCTGCCAAGATGCCCATGAGCAAACGTGCAGATGAGCAAATCAGTGATAATTTCAGAAACTGACAGTTGTGGATGATTTCATAGGCCCATCTTGAGCAATCAGAGTGCACAAGCTCTGGCTGCATCAGACAGACTGGACAGCTAAGCCACATGAGATAGAGGAGGCCTTATAGCAAATGTGACATTCAGCTGTGGCTTGATGCAAGAAATACCTTAATGTTTCTGCATCGTAACTGGAAGTGACTGGATGGTGCATTTGGAGACACTGTTTTCTCTGTTTTCTCTGGTTTTGTAAAGATGAGAGTTTGATGGGCAAGCACTCAGGTGGTCTTGCATCTCAAAAGACTAGTGTTCCTTCAGAACTCTTCAGTCTCACTGCTGCAATTCATAAGCCACGGATGTAGACTGAAGAATGAAAAACTAAGAATTGGTCTATGAGAAGACCATGTTCCTATTATAGCTGCTTGGGAAAAAGTGCTAATTTACTGTGATTTATCTAGAAAGAAAAAAAAAAGGACAGAGCATGACCTTGGGCAGGATAGAAGCTACCCCACTAACTGTACCCCCATTTGCAAACACAGTCTCCCACTCTGAATTCAGGTTTTCCCTTACAGTGGTGTGTAAGCAAGCGATGTTGCTGTAGTACCAAAAAATAATGTGTTCAAAATGCTGAGGTTTCCCAAATGAAATGTTCATAGGACTTGGAATACGATGTAATTTCTTCTCTCAAATATTTCTTCTCTCTAATATTTACTAAGGACACTGAGGTGGTGTCTTTACTTCCACACTAAACATGCCTGGGGAAGTTTCTGGCCACAGAGGCTATCTGGCATTGAACAGATCATGTCTATGCTAGTAAACATTCTTAACCTCCAAAAGAGGGCAGCCATATACAAACCGCTTTGCACAAATGGTATCTTGAAAGCATTCTTGTTCAAACCATTTCTGTTTTAAAGACTGACAGTTGACATGGGACAAAATGGTATCGGAGAACACTTTATGAATATAAACACTTGTGTTTCAACACCTTGGAAGCTTCTCTGGGTTGTTCTTCTAGTCCAGAGATAACCTTATCATACAATCACAGAATCATCTAGGCTGGAAGAGACCCTCGGGATCATCAAGTCCAACCATCTACCCTACTCTAAAGTTCTCCCCTACACCATATCCCCCAACACCACATCTAAATGGTTCTTAAACACAGCCAGGGATGGTGACTCAGCACTGTTGTCTGTGTTAAGTCATGGTCAAATAAATGAAGAGAGATCAAGGAACAGGAAAGAGGAACAGACTGAAGGCTGAAGAAGTCAATCAAATTATGAAATTAGTATCATGCATTTTTTGAGGGATGGTTGTGTTTTCTTTCTCCTGTATTGAGTTCTACTACCCTGGGAAGAAACCTGGGATGTATGTAAACGTTTCAGGTCCAGATATCTGAAGACTCAGGCATTAATAACAGGTTTTCCAGAGTAACAGAAATCTTGGTTATCAAATTTTGGGAGGTCAGATTTAAATAATGGGCATACACCCAATTGTAAGCCCTGGGTGCCTTTTCATAATCACCTTCAAAATGCTTCAAGAAATTGCCTGGATTCAACCTCCAGATTATTGAATTTTTCCTTTATACGTGAAGAACAGCAAAAAAAAAAAAAGGCAGAGGGAGAAACTTAATCTTAGTCCTAAACAGCATAACTATAAAGATAACCTTTTCCCTAAATCCTAACCTAAGCCTGGACAGTAATTGTAACCATAATCCTAAACCCCAGTCCTAACCCTAACCCTAACTGAAAATTGTAACCCAAACTCTAAAGCCTAGACCTAAAACCCTAAACATAACCCTAAACTCTAAACCTTTAACCTAACCCTAATCCTAGCCCTAAACTTAACCCTTACCTTTATTCTAAACCTTACCCATAGACCCTAAGCCTAAACCTGATTGTAACCCTAAAACCTAGCCCTAACTCCAAATCTAAATGCTTACCCTAAGCATGAAAACTAAACTCTACCCTTAACATTAAATCCTAGCCCTAACCTTCACCCCTCTATATAAAATCTGTTCTGTTTATAAAGGATCATCAGATTTCTTTTTCACAATTTCAGTTACAGCAGCTCCTCCTGTTTAAAAATGTTTTATCCTGAACACTGTAAACTATGCAGGATACTACAACTTAGTGGTAATTAATGTTGAGTTCCAAGACCAGATTTTCTAATATTTTAGCTGTGCAACTTCCCAACAGAATGTTGCAGATGCGGAATAATAAGCCAGAGGAGGTTAAGACACAGCCATTATTGTGAAGAACTTTTGTAAAACCAGTAATAGGACCTGTACTCCAATAGTCTAGAGTGGTTGAAGTTGGAATAGATCTCTGGGGGGTCATTTGGTCCAATCCTCCTGCTTAAGCAGGCACACCTAGAGCCAGTTTCCCTGGACCATGTCCAGATGGCTCCTGAAGATCTCCAAGGAGGGAGACTCCACCACATCTCTGAGCACTCTGTTCCAGTACTTGGTCACCCTTATAATGAGAAAGTGTTTCCTAATGATCAGAGAGAACCTCCTGTGTTTCAGTTTGTGCCCACTGCCTCGTGTCCTGTCACTGGGTGACACTGAAAAGAGCCTGGCTCCCCCTTCTCTGCACCCTCCCTTCAGTAATTGAATTCCAGACTAACAAGGACTTCACAGGTACCAAGCTGCTCCTGACAGAGCTGCTCTGTGGACCTCCATGGAGGCAATGAAGCTGCAAAGTCTGCCATATGTCCCTACTCTGGAGAACATCTATGGTTAACTGATCTCCCAGCTAGCAGATGGAAACCATGATTTCTAGTAAAATAATAAGACATATGCACCATCTGCTGGAATACTCATTTAGAGTAGGCTCAAAATTGCCCTTGAAATTTCCTCAAATGTTATAACTAATTGACAAATACACCTGAAAATCTTGATGGATAAAGCATTATTTATTTTAGCTATTCCTGTATGCATGTAAAAGGAGAAAATGCTAACATTTAAACGCTCTCTACCTTTGTCTTGAGTAAGTAATTTCTGAAGCTGTAATGATTGTTGATGGCGTTTAACTCTTGATAGGACAAGGGAAAGGCAAGTCAATTGGATTTTTTATTCCGTCCCTGTCTATTCTCATGTTCCTGTGCAATAAGTGTGAAATTTGTTCCACCTTTGTGTCTCTTGACTGGAAAGAATAATAGTACAATAATCTAACTGTTAAGAATTGTTAGGATTAATAGCCTTGCTTAGCACTAGAAGGTAAAGTAGCTGAAGCCTTAGGCTGTAAACTGTGAACTTTCACCAAGATATTGCTCTAGAAATTAAGCAGCTTAAACATTAATAGCTGGAGTTCCACCTCGAGAGTCCAAGTGGGTTCAGAAGGGTGCTCTAAGTATTCTGGGTCCAAACAGGTTCAGGCCCTATCTTGGAAGCACACTACAAGAGGTGTGCACTGCCTAATCAGTGTAAGGCACACAAATTTGGCACACAGATACGGGGAACATGCTTAGCGTAGAAAAGGGGATGCTGTTAGCCAAGATACTAGAAAATTGGAGGAAAACAGACAGCACCACAGGTCTACCAGAAAAACGCGCAATAGCACTGTGTAAGGAAGACTGGCCACCGATTAGAGGAGTCGGGGTACGACCCCACTAAGGAGCCTTCAAATTAAAGAAAACTGGCTACACTCTGGAAAATTTTAGAAAATTGAAAACTTCAGCAAACAGGTTATTGGTATGTATGGGATTGTATGTACGTATCATACGGGCACATGACCACCATGAAGCAGATGGTCAAAAAAAAGTATGAAAACCTGGAGGAAGAACTTTTGCAGCAATTTTGAGTAATTTAACCAAGCTACCTGCAGAGCCACTCTCTGCACCACCCTGTACTCCTCCCCCTGTAGTGCTTGTGTAAAATGTTCCTCCCCACCCCCAGTGTTACATACATCACCCTGTTACATACCATCACCCCTGGGACCCCAAGGATTTGGTTATGTGAGGAAATCAAATACCCAGGTTAAGGGAAGATGTGAGTCAATGTGCATCATTATTTTCCAATATTTGTTCAGAATACAATCCATCCTGGGCCTGCTACTGAAAGACTTGTTCTGTCCAAATAGAAACATAAGATAATTGAAAAGAATATGGAATTAACTCAACAGGCAGCAGGAAATCAGACTTTCTGGTCTCAGGTTGATCCTAATTGGGATTACAATAATCAAACAGATAGAGATAATTTCCAAACACTGATTAGAAATCTGGTAATTGTGATTAGAGTTTATGAGAAGATAAAAGTAAATTGAACTAACGTACAGGAAGATAGAGAGAGGCCAGAGGAACACCCCAGCGACTACTGAGGAAGATTGCAACAGGCTCCAGAATTTTAATAATTAATTGACAGCACGTTTCTGACAAAGCCACCTCTGATATCACACATTCATAGAATCATAAAATGGTTTGGATTGGAAGGGACCTTAAGGATCATCTAGTCCAACCCCTCTACCACAGGCAGGGACACCTCCCACCAGACCAGGTTGCTCAAAGTCCCATCCAGCCTGGCCTTGAACCCCTCCAGGGATGGGGCATCCACAGCTTCTCTGGGCAACCTGTTCCAGTGCCTCAGCATCCTAACAGTAAAGAATGTCCTCCTAATACCTAATCTAAATCTCCCCTCTTCCAATTTACAACCGTTACCCCTCATCCTATCGCTACACTTCCTGATAAAGGGTCCCTCCCCATCTCTCCTGTAAGTCCCCTTCAGGTACTGGAAGGGGCTATAAGGTCTCTCTGGAGCCTTCTCCAGGCTGAACAACTCCAACTCTCTCAGCCTGTCTTCATGGCAGAGATGCTCCAGTTCTCTGATCATCCTTGTGGTCCTCGTTTGAACTCACTCCAACAGGTCCATGTCCTTCTTATGTTGTTATATCTGCAACTACTTTAAGGATCACATGCTGGGGTGGCAAGGAGAAAATCTGAACGGTATTACATTACCTGGAGGTTCTATACTTGTACAATATGTAGATGATTTGTTATTTGCCAGCAAGACATATGAAGATTGATTGAAAGATGCTACTTGCCTGTGTACTCCTGTAGCAGAGAAAGGTCACCATGCATCTCTTTCTAAGCTTCAGCTGTGTCAGCAGGAAGTAAAATATTTAGGAGTTATGTTAACAGAAGGACAGAGATTAATAGACTCATAACAGGTCCCGGCTATTGTAGAAATACCTCAAGAACTGACTAAGAAACAACTGTGAGGATTTTGGGGTGCAGTAGGATACTGCAGGCCTTGATATCGTGGCTAGGGGAGTTAAGTGAGCCATTGACAAAAGCTACCAAGGCAGAGAATGTGTAGCGTAGGTGGTGGGTTTCAGAGAGAGAAAAGGTTTTTCAAGCTGTAACAGGAGCTTTAACTTCTTCTCCAGCACTGGGATTGTCAGATTACTCCAGGTCCTTTGATCTATTTGTGCATGAAAACAAAGGAGAAGCCATGGGACTCGTTACTCAAAAGCTGGGCACACACCGCCACCCTGTGGGTTTCCACTCAACTCAGCTGGATCCTGCAGCTGCAGGGAATAATTCCTGTGCTAGAGCGATAACAGCAACTATCATAAAAAGGAGCAGATTATTAATTCTGGGTCATCCAACAACCGTGTACGTCCTGCATGAACTAGAACTGATTCTTAAGCAACGTGCTACACCAGCATTGTCCCCACAAAAAGCACATCACTACAAATCAACAATTAACAATAGGAATGCAGAAAATATTACTTTTAAAAGATGTAATGTTTTGAGTCCAGCAGCTTTACTGTCTGTTCCCTCTGATGGTGAGCTGCATGATGACTGTGAACCAGACTGAGAGAATATGGGCAGCTCCAGGAATACATATGGCAGAAAACAGGATTGCGAGTTCTTGTCTCACATGTTGGAAGTTTTCCAATGCAAAACCCAAACAGGATGTCAGAGGACAACCATGGGATTTCCCATTCCAATGCCTTACAAACTGACTATGCTAACATGCCTCCCGTGAGGAGGCAAGTGGACTTAAGCACCTGCTGGTAATGGTGGACCAACTCTCAGGATGGGTAAAAGCTTTAACTTAAAATTATTCCAACTTGTAGTCAGATAAGTTGGAAATTAAGTTCTAGGCATATTACTATGGGATATTGGAAATACCCCTTACCAATCTCTAGGGTTGTCACCAGCAGAAAGTGTTTGGAAAGCATTTAGCTGTACCTGGGACCTTTGACCCCACTACGACCAGCCTCTTAGATGGAGATGAACAAGTTACTGAATTTGTATTGGGGATACAAAAAACATCTACAAGAAAGTTTCAAAATTAAAACTCATCTCAAGCTCAGTGAGTACCAATACACCCCTCAGTGGTACCAACACGCTCCTCCAGAGATACAGGTATATGATTTGCTCCCAGAGGGTAAAGTTTTAATAAAAGTATTTTCCTGTAAATCTAAACAGGAACCCAGGAAAGAGGGGGTATTATATAGTATTATTAAGTTCCTACTTTACTATAAAAGTTTGAGAAAAGGAAGCCTGGATCCATCACTCACGTGTTAAAGAGCTACATGAGGATCACAACGACCAGCAATGGGAAAATCTACCACAATTGCTACTTTGGAGACTGAAACCATTTTAATATCAGAAGGATGAAGGAGTTACAAATATCATTTCTGTTTCCTTTCCAGGGCTACTTGGAGAGAGGACTCCTCAGACACCTAGTGAGGCAGACCATCTGAGGTTGTTAATAAGGAATTTTAACTCTCTTGGTTACTGGTGAATTTACTAACATTCCCCGAGCTTATCGCTGCGTAAGGCTGGTGCTGAAGGAAGCACAAAACGCACTCCTCAGCGGGCTGATCCTGGCAAGAAGGGGAGGATTTATTTTTCACACAAAGTAGCAGCAGCTGTGAGTGATTGAATTCATGACTGTGTACCTCAATAGTAAATGAGCTCCTTTTTTTCTTCTATTTTATCTTTTCCTGCGCATCACTTACTTTACCTTGTGAAATATAAACTGAAACTTGCTGCTTTCTGTTGTTACCTCAGTCTCAGATTCTTAAAAGCAGGTGTACAGCTTTACAAATGGAAATGCTGCTGTCAAATGTTGTTTCCAGGACCAGAACTACTGTTCTTCTCCTAAGTAAAAGTCCATGTTATTGACAGTAGATGAAAAAGAAAATTATATTGTTTCTGATTGAAAAGGTCTGCCTTCCAAGATAGCAAAATTAGTAACAAAACAGAAAACTGAGAACAAAATAATCTCTTCAATCCAGATCAAGAATGGGGTTGAATTCATTCACTCATTTTTCCCTACGAGCAGAAATTACAGAGCTAGACTGTCTCCTGAGATATATTGGGGTTTTTTTTACTCAGAGGTACAGTGTTTTTAAGAATGTGTATCAAGCACACAGTTCTAGTAATAAAGGAAAATGGGTCCTGAGATATTCAAACAACCCAGCAACACCATCTGGAGTAATTTGAGATTATTCTTGCTGTTAACTTAACTTGGAGAACCCTTGACACAAGAATAAACACCGCCAAGAACCCCATCTGCTGAAAAAATTAACTGAGATTGCTATATTCAAAAACTGTTGCACTGCAAGTCACTGGAGTAATATTATCATGATTATATGAATACCATCAGAATCTACACCCGAATCTATGCTGCCCTTCATAGCTCACCATAATTCAAAGTGGCTATAAAACATTGCATCATTGAATAGTTAACATTTTACCAGAAGAGAAAAAGAAAATAAGGAATCAGGATTTCAGCAGTATAACCATAGAGAATAAAAAATGTCATCATTTACCACATCATGTATGGCAAAAAAAATTGTTGTGACTGAAAACCTGCAGTTTTCACACTGGAAAACTTTATCTATTAGAATTGAAAGTGCTTTGTTCACTCAGTTCTTCTTCATGTGCTAGTGCTTTTTTCACAGTGAAGACAAGGCCCCAGAGGAATATTTACACTGGAAATTTTTTGGGCTGCATTTTCACTGAGGTACATCAACTTGCTGTTGAAGGCAAAAGTCTTAAGTACATGTAATATCAAATTTGTGACGAACTCTTGCAAAATCAGGGAAATGCTTCTGTGTTCATAAAAAGAAAAGAGATTAAGAAAAACAGGGAAGATAAATACGGAAGTGTTGCCAAACAGAATGCTTTGGAAGAAAGAGGCCTTTCATAAAATGTCTTTAAAGAATGTTCAAGACTTTGAAAGCCAGTGGCTCTCAGTATGCAAAGCCACTGATAACCACTTTATTGCCTAATTTCTTAGCTTGCAAAAGTGCACTTGCAGTGAAAAGCAACAGAAGACCAATTTGTCAGCCTGTAGAAATCCATCAAAAGCTTGTAAAAGTTGTCCACTTTGTAGTGATTGATGGATTCAAATATGTTGTTTACAGAGAAGCAAAGTAGGCATTCAATTCAGAGCAAAAGGAGCAAAGATATAGAGTTAAACCATGGCATCTGAGGAAGGATGTACCCCAGTTTCCCTTGGCTATCACTTCATTATTATTCACTTATTATTTTATGATCCTTATCTGTATATATATTATCCTGTTTTATATTTTGTAATGCATAAATTGGAAAGTAATTAACTTAGCTTGGAAAAAGGAAATGCAGTTTGGAAATCCAACACGTTTAAACCCGTGTGCCCTGTCCTGTCTTTTCCTGTAATCAGAGAATCACAGAATGGCAGGCATTGTAAGGGACCTCTGGAGATCATCTAGTCCAACCCCCTCGCCAGAGCAGGTCCACCCAGAGTAGGCTGCACAGGAACATGTCCAAGGGGGTTTTGAATATCTCCAGAGGATACTCCACCACCTCTCTGGGAAGCCTGTTGTCTCAGCAGCGTGTCTTACCAAGTCAAGTCATCATACTTGGGATCAGATAAGCACAGGAATCAAAAATTTTAAGTTAAAGAAAGAAGTCTGAATCTCATAAAATGCATAGGGACTATATTTTAAATTGTATTTCTGTATCTTGATGTGCTGCTAAAAAGATAACACACATTTTTACTCCATCTGCCAAGTTCTCCTTGTGCCACAAAGCACAGTTTCCATGATACTTCAGGCTGGCATGGAGAAAGAGCTCTGCAGCTGGTTACCCTTTCATGAAAAAGGAGATGAAACCTCATCTGCCTGCCTTCTCAGGTAGCAAAACCCATAATTTTAAACATTTTTATTTTCCCCAGTACATTCCCAAAACTTCAGAAAATGCTGTGAAACCCTGAGACTTCCTGACTGTGTAGCAGCAACCTTGATCAGTCAGACTGTATGGAAGGAATGCCTGCAGGACACTACATGAAGTGAGCTGCAGTAAACTCAAATTCAACCTAGCCTAAAAGAGATCTATGTGACATACAGGAAAATAATTAGATTTATTCTTCTCAGCCTCTGCTTCACATGTTTATACTTATGCTCAATTTTTTCACTCATATTTGCAGTGTTCTTGGCCTTACAATTCTATTATTTTCTTAAGAAGCTATCTGCAAAGTATGCTGCTCATGAAAGATTTGAGCTTGAATTTTTGCTCTCTGGGAAGTAGTTGCAAAGAGGAATGTAGATATTGAAAACATTCTGTGTTTGGTTTTCAGGGATGTCTGAGTCCAACAAAGACATAACGTTTTTCCTAACAACCTGACCTTGATAACTATAAATGTGGGGAATAATTTTATGCTGGCGTCATTCCCTTGGACATCTTAAATTCTGAAATATCTGTAAACATGTACATCAAAAAAAAAGAGGATTGACCCTCTGCTTTCTAACACAGTGCTGGAGAACACTCAGGAGCCTCAAGGGACTTACACTGATCCAGAGGCAAGGAAAAAAACAGCAAAAGGCACAAGCCCAAGAGTGATGTTGAACCTCTGTTACAACACAGAAGGACATCTCTCCTTCTCCAGCTGGGGACTTTCAAACTAGTCTCCTTTTGAGGTTTTGGTGCTTATATAAGTATTGGATGAACCTGTTCTGCTCCCAACGACAGAGTTAGCAGGTGCCTAAAGCCATTTGTTCATACTCTTTCAATACAGTGAGGTATTCACACGGGCTTCATAAGTCAGGCAGTATTTCATTACATTTCATAATATTCTGAGAAAGCACATTGATGGTTTTGGAAACAAAACCAAATATGACTTGTTCTAAGGAAGGTACTCATGCTTTAGATCAAGTACTCCTGAGTACTTATACTAACAGAGAGCAAAAGGATTTGACCAATAAACATGCATAAAGGTTGCCCCACTTTCTGTTCTGCTAGAAGTCACAGCAGGGTCATATCCCACACAGTGAGCTGCAAGGCAGCAGAAGTAGAAAAAGATGTGGCCCTAGTGCTGAAGGAACAAGTTCAAGTCTGGCAACAACAAAGGCAGAGAACATGACAAGTGCATGAATGGGAGTGAGGAGAGTGAACATGAGCATTTATTCTCTTCCTTGGCCTAGTAACTAGATGGAGCTCAGACTGCAATTAATCCACGTGGCTTTGGAAAATTAGATTCATGTCAAGAATCTTCTGCCAGTTCATCTGCCTCTTTGAATACAACTATTCTTCCCAGTGTAGTCACATTGCAGAAAAGCACACCAAATCCTCCCCCTTGTTCAGTCATGTTGCCATCTTCTGCTTCATTAGAGCAGCAGCAAAATTCTGCTTTTGTGCTAATGAAGTCCCTCTCTCTCTCTCAGGAAAACCTTCCCAAGGTCTTGTTGGGAGTAGAAAAGGGAATAGAAAATTCATGGTATAAGTACAGAGTGCCTAAAGAAAGCTCAGGGTTTGATTTAGAATGACCTGAAACGAAAGACAAGAAATCTTCAGGATTAAAAAGAAGGGGGAAAAAAAGAGTATTAATGAAAAATAAAGAGAGTGGAAATTCTGTAGGAAGCTTGACAAGATTAATTGCTTCTTGGTGATATTTCAAGCATTATGCGATTACTCAAGAGGCTGAGGAGAAGTGACTCTGCACATACACACGTACCTTCTCTCCTCCACAGCTTTCTGAAGAGGGAATTCAGCCACACGATAGCAAAGAAGAATCACTTGCCTTCAGCAAGGTCGATAGTCGATACAGATAATCCCTAAACACACTAAACAGACCCTGGGTTTCTCTTGCTGCTGTTGTGGACCAGGACTGAATGCTGAGCACAAAGACAGTTTGGCTTCTCCACCCCTTTCCCCTGTGGTCCCCAGCATGGGGTGCTGGCATCTGCTGCCCAAAAAGTGCCCATAAAGTGTAGCTGAGAGGGTGCAGGGCACCTTTTCACCCGTGAATATCTGTCATTACCTCCAAAGACAGCAGTATCTGGCCTCATCTTTTTCACAGTTTCTGTTCTGCTCACAGCTAACATGGCTAAACCGGGAAATTCAAGAATGCCCATGCAGTTTTGACAAAGATGTTGTAACTATGGCCCTGAAAATGAGTAACAAACTGGCAGCAACTTCTTGGCAATCAAATTCTGTAATTCCAACCATAAATTACATCAAGTTCTGTGCTACAGCCACTAAGTTTTCTGTCCTCACCTCTATTAGGAAAGCTACTCCATGACCTTCTTCCTCTGACAATTAGAAACGATCTTCTAAATTGCAGCTTAAGCTTTTTAACAGCCAGTTGATACCCATTTGTTCTTGTGCCAACACTGTTCTTCAGTTTGAATCATTCTCCTGCCCTCCCTCCCTGTTGGAGCTGGTGCCTGGTTAATATGTTGAGAGAAGGTGCTGAGGGTGTGCAGAGAGTGTTAGATCACTTCAGGGTGAACTTTTGATTCCCTCACTTTTAGTTTTATCTTCAGATTCACTGTCTGAATTTAGTTGTGTATTGCTAGCTTATCCTTTATTATCAATAATGCTCTCTTAGGTCTTCTATCTGTCTAGAGATGTGATGAGACAGGGCTAGAGTTTGAAAAAGAGTTGGAAGGTGGGTGAGCTCTGGCTTATAAAATACATAAAATACATAAAATATAGTTATGGCAGCGTCCTTTCAAAATGAGGCCAGAGAAGGAGTAGCATTTCTCTTCTGAGCTGGTCTTCCCTTTCCACCTTTATAAAATGTCTCAGTGATGTCTGTACTCATCCAGTCTTGAGTTTCACACTTCACAGTCTTCAAGATTCTCAAAATAAGCCTTCCTTGGACTTTCCCTAATTGAAATCTTGCTGGTTCCTGGGAGGGGGGTAAGGTAGTGAGAGCAAGGTAGACTTTTGTCAAAGTAAGATCTGAAGCTAAAAAGGGAGCTGGTTCGGCAACAGCCTCTGCACAGTTACTTGTCCTGCTTTCCTCATACACCAATATTCAGGGAGCTGCACTGGTTCCCACATATGGCATACCTCAAAAAGTAATCACTGCCTTGGAAGAAATATACCTTTGCAGGTATTTTCAGATATAAAGCAGGTAATATACAGGTCCTCAGCCAAACAAAAATCATGCAAACTGAAAGCATCCTTAGGTGCAATTTGAGGACCTATTTCACAACAAGGTCGCCTACCTCCTGCACAGCCTCTTCCCTCTGCAGGAAGTGCTTTATAAAGCAAGGAAACACCATTAGAACCATTTTACCACTGAGGAAATGGAAATCCTGAAAAGTCACTTCACCAGCTAATGGGGGAAATCCTTTAGAGAGCAGGTTTCAGTCTGGTGCTTTAACCCTGGGGCCTTAGTGCCTTGTCATTGTCAACGCACCATTGCGTTACCACTGCACAGCTCTCAGCTAGTCTGTTACTGAACTAAAAGCACATGAACAGCTTTCTTCTGTTCAGAGAACAGGCTGTTAGTGACATAAAAAGGACCTGCAAGCCCACCTCATATGAACTTGGCTCATCATGAGAGTCGTGTATGTCTTTACATTGATGGGTTGAATAAACAGATGGTGTACATTGCCCTAAGCCCAGTACATAGAGTAATGGAGAGAAAGACAGAGAAAGAGGTGCAAAAGAATTAAGAACGTGATGGGGAAAATTGGCTGGTTTGTTATCTATTTTTAGTTATGTTGAGAAAAGAACTAAGTCAATAAATCCACTTGTGGATGCTTGAACAATTTTGTCATGGATGGCATCAACACAGGGCAAGGCTGTTCATATCACCTGAGCATCCCAGAAAGGTTTTCCTCACCAATCTTCATGTGTCCACCATCCCCATGCAACCTGTATTGCCTCTTCAGATCAGGTTGCAGCTTCTCAATAACCTTCTCCTTTCTCAGTAACCTTTCTATATTAAAAACCGCTCTCTCAAAAGCAGACCACACTGAACAGTGCCCAATCTATGGTTTTCAAAGTATGCTTCCTTTCAGCAATGTAACCTACAATTTAGTATCTTTCTGTAGGCGTTTCAAGTACTTAACTAAGAACACCAAGTACAAAAGAGAAAAGGGTCAAATAAAATGTAGAGAATTTCAAGAGAATATGTGGAATATTTGGAGTCTTTCCAAGTATAAAACATTGTTGAAAATTCAATCTGTAAGTTCAGAGGGAGGACAAACTTAAACATTATTTTGCACGTCATCAGACAACCAAGATAAAAAGTGCATTATCAAAGGACAAGCATTAAAATCCTGGAATATCCCATATCAACCCAAGCCTTCCTTCTTCTTCATTTCTAACCAGCAATCCCAAACCAATGGTTTGTTGTTGAAGTCACCAGGCTGCATGCTATGGTTTCATTTTTTTCTCTAATTAGACTGATGTTACAGGCCATGGCTTCCCATGCAGGAAAGTGAACCCTGCAGGAGAGCAGGGCCGTGCAGAGGTGCACAGGATGCTCAGTGGACTCATCAAGGCTACAGCTGCAATCAGACTCATCATTTCACCCATCACTGGGAGACCTGGTAAGGATAAATCAGTGTAGCTCTAAGTTTCTCGTTGTTTAAGCTGCCCTAATTGCATCCAGTTCGACTCCCCGATTCCGACAATTTCCATTTTCAAAGTAGGGTAGCATTGCTACGCTTGTCATCCAATTGCTTTCATTTACATTGTTCTCCATGTGTGCGTATGCGAGAGGGAGAAAAGTTAATTTAGAAACATCCAGCAGAAACTGTTTTTCCCCATTCACCTTTTCTCTCAGGCTGTGAGTTTTTGTGATTCTCAGCTGCCACCTCTGTTACAATGGCAGTCAAATTACATCCCCCTCACCCAACAGCAATTAAGACGCGTTAAATTAAATCTACATAACTCTGCCCAAGAGCTGGTTTTGGAGAACGATCAAAATACAAAGGTCTTCCTCTAAGTGTCTGGCACCTCCATGTGCATGAAGAGGAAGAGACATCAGGGGAGTGTAGGGGGGCTGAGGAAGGGCTTAAGGCTGAGGTCTGAGTTTCACTTGAAAAGGTATAAACATCCTCTGGGGGATTCTGGTCCTCCCTGTGACATGTGTGTCTGGTGGAGAATCTCCTCAAAAGAGATGTCTTCCAGGTCCCTTAGAACAGGAAAATGCCACAACCTTTATTGGCTGCTTCAGGAAAGGGGCTTTAATGGGATCCTTTTGCTGCAGTCCTACATGCCATTTAATCTTAACCATAGCAAGCGTCGATCTGCTCATCTTGTTACATCCCCAAAACATCAAAGAGATGTTTTCTACCTCATGATGACATACGGTGCTATTTCAGTGTTTCTGTAGTGAGTAGGAAGGAGGCATATGTGTAGTTTCTAAACCTCTGACAAAACAAGATGCTGTAAATGACTCTCACTTGTTTCAAACCAACCTTTTTAAAATATTTCAGTTGTATCAAGATTTAGTGGTTTGAGCACCAATTGCTTGCCTGCTTGCAGACTGAGGCAAAGCTAAGAAATATCATGAACAAACCACCTCACCTGGCTGTAAGAGCCATTTGGCAGCAAAAGCTAAGGGGTTGATCAAAATATTACTGTATGCAAATGATCAACTAGATTCACCTAATTTTACTAGGCAGGCAGCATGTTACCAGCTCAGATCCAGTGTAAGGTTATTGATGATAAAACAAGTATTTCAGTTATTTAAAGCTAGCATTATGCACAATAATTGCAAAGCACATCTACTGCATCTTCTCTTTTCTGGTTTTCTCCTGGTAGAGAGGAACCAGCGAAATGAAAAAGATTTTAATAAATGGCAGGATTAGAAGTATTATAAGCAAGTTAGTTATCAAATAATTCTAATTATTTCTTGGCTCCTGAAAACTGTTTGCATATTGAATGACACAGTGATTGCATTTGTTCTGCAAGAAGGTATTAAGGGTTCTTTTTACATTTTTACTGTGTTGGTTGGGGTTGCTTGGTGGGGTTTTTTGAAGCAAAAAGCATTTCCATGGAGGCACATAACAAAACCACACCTTTCTCTACTTGTGGGATCGTTTACACCTGCTCATAGTGTGCACATCTGGACTGAAGTCAGGGGAATGCCATGGGTTTGGGGTAAATTTGCAACCAAAAAAAGATTAGAAAAACGGAAATTGTGTCTTATAGCAAAACAGCGGCAAATTAATAATGAAGTTTAGTTTTTCAGTTGATAGCTCTACTATCTAGAAAATAAAGACATTAAATGAGACTGCCTACCTACTCTTTTTTTTTTCATTGGAATGCTTCAGGTCTTAGCAACTAAGGGAGGTCCTCCAAGAGCGGGGACACGTTTCACCAAGGGGAGGTGGATCCCATGGGAGCTGCATCCCCCTTTCTCGCAGGCTGGTGCTCAGAGCTCTCCAGGACAGGGTGCTTCTGCCCCATCCTGCAGCTCCCTCCGAGCCCCCATCTCCTGCGTGCAGATCTTCAGGATCTTCAGGAGGTGGAGCTCAGGAAAGGGGAGAGGGAACAAAACTGATCCCTTATTTGGAGTACTGCCCTGATGAACTCCTCAGGAAGAGACGCAAAATTGAAGACAGTGTTATTTACAGAAGAATTTGATTTAGACACCAGAAGAAATGTGGTGGGTTATGAGCTGTTGTGAGAGCAGGAAAGCCAAGACAGCATTCATAAAGCACATGCTGTGTCTACAGACTTAGAAATTTTGCAGTCCTATAGAAATTAGAAATGAACAGAAACTATTAAACTTCTACATCTACCAATTCA
Source organism: Calidris pugnax (assembly GCF_001431845.1). Lineage (NCBI taxonomy): Eukaryota > Metazoa > Chordata > Aves > Charadriiformes > Scolopacidae > Calidris > Calidris pugnax. Next base: position 170,555 of record NW_015091265.1, read on the forward strand.
TGAACATTGAGATTTGTGAATCTATAATGACCTGAAAAAATACGTCGTTTCCAAAATACAGCTTTTACCACCATCATTGAAAGTTTGGCTCTGGTGCTACAGTCTTCAAAAATTATCACTAAACTGCAGAATTTCATTAGTGTTAACTATAGCAACCCATAAACATGTAGACAAATTACTTCAGATAAGAGCAACTTCAATCATACTTTTGAGTAATTTCAAAGTAATTGGAATTAATATGGTCCCTAGAGGTAAATATATTTTTTCTCAGTATATATACATTTAAACCCAAAAGGATTTTTCCATTTTTTCCAATGAGGTTTTCAGCATGACCTAAGGGACTTAGCAGTGTCTCATTAATAGTTTCCAGGATATTAATATCTAATAAAGACCATTTGGGAACTACTATCTAAAAAAACATGGATAGGAAATATAATATAATTAAAAACAAATTCTGTGTTGATTTCACTGAATAGTCAAGCATTTCCTCTTTCAGGCTGACCTAACTGAAACATTTTACAAGGAGCTTTGTTTGTGTGTCTACCTGACATACCTCCTTTCAGTATTTTTCATACTACATCTCCTTTTCAAAGTACAACTATCATAAAATAGAAGGCAATAGAAGGTAAAAACCATATAGAAGGTGCTGAAAAAGTGTTTAGAAGTATGTCTATAAAAAATGTAGAGGACAGGAAGGGCATGTGTGACACGATGAGGTGTGTGAAATGCATTCACCTGATTCGTGTCAATATGGAACAATGCTAGGGCCGCATGGTGAATTGTAACCCTCTCTGTATACATAACTTTTAACTGTTCTGTTTGTTCTTGGTATGTATATAGTTCCTATTTCTTACAAAAAAAAAAAACTAACGAACATTCTAGTATACCAGCTTAAACCGGTTTTTGTTGCTGGCCGCATGGTGCTGAGCGGGAGGGGTCTGGGGTGGTCCTGGGGGCGGCCCGAGGAAAACCGCTGATTTCATCCACCGACCACCGGGTGGGATTCGAGAAGATTCCAGAAGGTGAGGAGGGTATGGCCAAAGAAGACACGCCCATCCCTGGAAATCATTAGCAAAGGCCAACCTTTTCTGTGAATATGTATTAGCAGAAGAAATATAAATGGAGAACAGGCACTGCGCCTGGTGCGCCTTGGTCGAGCAGAGAGTGAGGGTGCAGTTAGCGCTGTTTGCTTGTGTTTACTCGTTTAATAAATTACAAATTTTAACTGGAATCCTGTTTGAAGCTAAATCATTTATCACAGGTGGAAGAAAGAAAGAAGGAAGGCTGTTATCTCTGGGCATGGAACAATTGCAGACAGAACTGGGGGAAAAGAATGAAAAAGCAGGAGGGCAGAAGGTAAATTGGAACTCGGAGTCACTCTGGCTGCCAGACACACAGATGCTGGGAGGATTTGGATGCTAATCATTTCCCTGGCAGACTGGTGTGACGGAGAGCCTTCACTGGAAGGTCCCAACCATTGACTGGAACTTCACCCAGGCCCCACACGCGGCTGTTGAGGGTTTTCTGTGTGCAAGGGAGGAATGGGGTATTGCAGTGTAAAAACCAGTTCACAGAACACTCTGTGACAACCTCCGGGACGCTCCCAGGATGTGCCGGCACAAACCACGGGCACCGTAAAGCTCTATACCTTAAAGGAGTGCTGTCATGACGCTCCCAAAGCCCGCCAAACCCTACCCGAGCGTTGCCCCCCCTCACCCGCACCGGAGGGATTTGGCTGGGGCGGAAACGCGACACGAGAGTGATTTCGGGGCGGGCGGGAGCAGCGGGGCCGAGCGGCACCAACCCCCCGGGGGCCGGAGCCTTCCCGGGACGGGACGGGACGGGCTGGGAAGAGGGAGCCTTTGGAGGAGCCCGTCAGCCCCGGGGGAGCCGCGGGGGCCGAGATCGGGCGCCGGGAGGAGGGGAGGCGGCCCCGGGCCCGGACCTTCCCGCCGGGGTGTCTCTGCCGGGGCTGCCACAGGGACAGAACGGGAAGCCGCCGTTCGGGGTCGGGGCCGCCCGCTCCCTTGGCGAATTCCCGCCGGTGGCCGGTGCCGGGCAGCCTTCCTGGCCGTGGCGGGAGGGGCACGTCGGGCACCGGGCACTGACACGGGGGCGGGTGGGCGTTCGGGCCGAGGGGCTCGGAGCCCGACCCTCAGAAATGCCGTGAGCGTGGCGGGGTCACGGTACAGCCGGTGGCCTGTAGCTGGGATCCCCCAGTGGCTACCCACGGAGAACTGAGTGGCGGCCACAGAGGTGGCCCTGAGGCCTGGTGAGGGAAATGGATGGGGTTTGATGTACCCAGGGGCAGGCGGTGGCACCTACTGTCGGTGACAAACACATAACCACTGGAAGGTAGTTATATGCGGTGCTTTATTTCGCGGGCCCGGGAACCAGGGGTAGTCACCCAAATCTGGCTCCCCGACGACCGTGTCAACTTACAATTTATACTCTCAGGATTATACAATTTCATACATAGTCAATAGTCACCCCATCACCTCTTATTACATATTCATTAGGGATTACTTCATAGATTGCGTCATTCTGGCAACATTCCAGTCACAGAATCACAGAATCTTCTAGGTTGGAAGGGACCTTAAAGATCATCTTGTCCAACCGTCAACCTAACTGACAAAAATAGACACCCACACAACAAACAAGGAGCATCATCACTAAACCATACCTCCCAGTCCCTTCTAGTGGTCTTCGGTGGTTGTTTCTGATGAAGTAAGACGTCTTCCTCGCCGTGTACTTTTTACCTTTCGTCCTTCTGGTAGGTTTCCAGGCCCGTTTTAGATGCCTATCTCCTCCTTATTCTTCTTGACTTTTCAGGCGTCCTAGGTGTGCCGCTTCAGTAACTTTAAACTATACCCCTCTCCCATTATTATAGAATGCAGTACCAGATCACAAATATACAAAGATTTTACACCAAGTTCAGAACACCTCGTATTTTCCAACACTACGGGACGTGACAAAAGCCCTCGGCCGTCCCGAGAAAAGGCAGCCCGATGTCACACCCGCTGGCCCCAGAGTTCTCCAGTTTGGCCAGTCCCTCAGCCTGAGGGACGGTGGCGTCTCACAACTGGTGGTGGGAAATGGAAGGGTGATCCTCCACCCTTAACGGCCGCTGTCCTGGGCATAACAGTAATGAATAACTGAAGAAGATTTGTTGCTGATCAAATCTTAGGATTGTCCATTTCTGTTGGACATAGCGTAAGAAAGTCCTGACTTACACAAACTGCAATGCTATCAAAATGTATCTATGTAAGCGAATGTTTACCTTTGTACCAACCAAATGCATGTCAGAGATGGCACAAGCTGAATATGCCACCACCACTTGTAAAACTTGCCTGAAGGCAGATTGTAATTTACTGATCAAACAATTTAAGCAAGAAAAAGGAGCCCATTGTGGCAGCCTTGAGAATTTCCTAACGAGATGTCCACTATATTATCTTGCTAAACTGCATGGGAATGTCCTGTTTTGACAAGATAAGTTTAACCCCAATGTTATCTCTGTTTTAACTCTGTACTAACTAATTATGTAGAAGGGGAAGGGTATAAACTAATCTACAACCGACATGGTCTTGAAACCGCCTTGAAGCAAGACAGACCAGATGGAGTAAAGATAATGGAAGAAGCAGAGGGGCGTACTGAAGATGTCAAACCCGACCTCCGACCTCCGTGAGGATAAAAAGAGTTATTCAGCTTGCCTGAATTTGCAAGTCCTTGGTGGAGCTGTGACTCCCCGGTCGCCCAGCGCTGCTTTTGCTTTCTTACCTTAATAAATATTTAGTGAATCTATTTCGGACTTTTTTTATAACAAGCTTGGATGGCGATCCAGGCAGCCGCTCACCCCATGGACGGCCCCTTTAGATGTTAAGGACGTGGCTTTTCTGATGGCCCTGAGAAAAGAGGGTAAAGCCCAGTTTGCCTTCCCTTGGGAAGGAGCACAGCGAGGCTTCAGCCAGCCTCCCCGAGGGTACACACATGCCCTGCCCTTGCCCACGGGGCCTTAGATAAACTCCAAGATACCACAGAAGTGCCACCAGACATTCACACACCTGACAACACACTGTCGGCTGTTGAGAAGGTTAAACTGCGGGCAGTAGGACAGAATTACAGCAGCTGCTGGGGACATGGGGCTATTGGAGGAGCAGGTGCCTGGAGGGTCGGAAGGCTCTACAGAGGGATCTCGACAGACTGGATCAATGGGCCAAGGCCAATGGGATGAGGTTTAATAAGGCCAAGGGCCGGGTCCTGCCCTTGGGTCACAACAGCCCCAGGAAACGATACAGGCTTGGGGAAGAGCCGCAGGACCGCTGTCCCGCAGAAAAGGACCTGGGGGTGTTGGTGGACAAACAGCTTAACATGAGCCAGCAGTGTGCCCAGGTGGCCAAGAAGGCCAACAGCATCCTGACCTTGATCAGGAACAGCGGGGCCAGCAGGAGTAGGGCAGTCATCTTGCACTGGTGAGGCCTCGCCTTGAGTACTGTGTTCACTTCTGGGCCTCTACTACAGGAAAGACATTGAGCTGCTGGAGTGTGTCCACAGGAGAGCCACCAAGCTGGTGAGGGGTCTGGAGAACAAGTCATACAAGGAGAGGCTGAGGGAACTGGGCATGTTTAGTTTGGAGAAGAGGAGGCTGAGGGGGGACCTTATTGCCCTCTACAACTACCTGAAAGGAGGTTGTAGAGAGGTGGGTGTTGGCCTCTTCTCCCAAGGGAATAATGACGGGGCCAGAGGAAACGGTGTAAAGTTGTGTCAGGGGAAGTTTAGAGTAGATAGTAGGAAGAATGACTTTACTGAAAGGGTGGTCAGGCACTGGAACAGCCTGCCCAGGGAGGCGGTGGAGTCACCATCCCTGGAGGTATTTAAGAAACATGTAGACATGGCTCTTCAGGCCATGCTCTAGTGCCTGAGATTGTTGGTTTGTGGGTGGGTGTGATGTGGTGGGGTGTTGTGTTTTGATTGGTTTTTCGGTTGTTTGGTTTTTTTTTTAAGGTTGGACTCATGATCTCAGAGGTCCCTTCCAACCACGGTGATTCTGTGATCTTGCAGGATGAAGTGAAAACCAATCAGAGGTCCATTGCACCCACAACTTCTGCTAGGGGTGGAGAGGGGATTTGCAGAACATGCCTCCCACTGTGGCATATTTCAAAAGGGTCCAGAAGGGCCAGCTAGACCTTTAGTGTTCTCTGCCACTTCCTACAAAGAAACCTAAAAATCGTCTTCTGAGTGGGAAAAGGGACTCCCTGCACTCACCAAGGCAGTTAAGGAGGTGGAGAGGTACGTACTTTGCCAGATAGTGCAAGGCCCTTTTCTTCTTCTAATTTTGATCCTGAAGGGTTCAGCTCTGTCCTGGTGGTGAAGCCCAAAGTGGCCACCGTGTGGAAGTATCTGCCTGCATATAAAAGGAGTTAGTCCATTCTAGAAGGAGTTAGACCATTCAAAACCAACTGATATTAGACTTCATATTGATAGAGGAGAAAGGCGTGTGTGGACTAGTGAACCCAACAGGGGATGAGTGTTTTGTCCACATCCTGAACGTATCAAAACCACTTCAAGACCAAATCAGGGAGATGTAGAAAGCTGCCAAAGGTTCAGGATGGATCCTGAGCTGCTGTGGGCCTCTCTCTTGCTCCTGGAGCTGTGCTCAGGGTCCCCATGGGACAGTGTGGGGCTGCCCTGCCCACATTGGGACAAAGCTGGGTGGGGCTGGGAGATGGGGCCATCCCTGCAGCCCTGTGTGACAAGGCCCGGCCTCACAATGGGACACCCGCTTTATAGGGAGGGCTCCCTCTCCCCACCGCGTCCCCAGACCACACTTCCCGGTGAGGCCAGAGGACGGGTAGAGCTGCTCTTGGAGCACTGTGCTCTGCAGGACCTGCCCTGCTGCCAGAGGGAGGCCGCAGGAGAGACCGGGAGACGCCGCTTGGAGAAGTGGCCACGAGGAGGAGGACAAGGAGGGGAGCAGCAGAGGGCCTTTCCAGGAGGACCAGCACCTCTTCTGTAGTTGCTGCAGTAGCAGGGGGCAAAGATGATGAAATACCTGCTCTTAAGCTCCCTGGGGCCTGAGAAGCTCCCAACCCTCAAGGAGCTCACCACAAACGGTAAGGCCCTGGGGCATCTTGCGGGAGTACTCTCAGAGCCAAACTGAATTGGAGACAAGCTGGGGAAGCCCTGAAGCTGGGACTGTGGCGGGGATCTTCTGGAGGGGACCAGTGGCTGCAAGGAGAGTCCAAGGAGAGCCCGATGGTGCCCTGGGGCTCAGAGGTGGCTTTGGTAGCCCAGACCACTTGCCGCTGCCCATGTCAAAGGGGGGAGGGATCCTCTTCCTCAAAAGCCTATGGGTATCTGCTTTTCCTTCACAGACCTGTCCTGGCCATGGGGTGGGCTTCCTGAAGGCAGCGGGCGGTCAGGAATGCAGCTGGGCAGCCCCAGAGGGGCAGTGTTTGCCCGGGGTGGGGCAGGTTTGAGTGTCCTCCACAGTTGTCTCCGTGGGTATGGTGGGTGCTGCAGAGCTGGGCGCTGCTGACTCGGAGCATGGTGTGTCTTTGCTTTCCAGAAATCTGCCGAGTGTGGGCTGCCGCATCGAGGTACATCCGCAGACAGCTTGCGCAGAAGAAGGTGGGCTTTGCCTCCTGCCCGTGTCCATCCTGCCCCTCTGGACCTCCGGAGCGGGCAGGGCACAAAGCACCATGCTGCGCGCCGTTCTAGCGAGCGGGAAAGAACGACGCACCAGTATGATGCAAGTTCAAATCCAACTTTATTAATCAGGCTGCGTTCTTATATATTCTTTCTGTTCTCCTGTACACGCGATCACGCGCCGAGCACGCAAGATAGAGCCAGCTTGATTGGGTAGCACGCGTTGTCCACGTCCTTAAGTGATTGGTTAGTCTAGAAAGATGCTATAGGCATATTATTCTTGCTATCAGCATTTTCCCATCCGCATTTTCTTACTTTTCTGCTAACTTAAAATGCAACTGTATCCGTTAGTTTTAGCTCATGGCCTTGGTTCACAAACCCTGGTATTCATTCAGTATCGCTAAGGCCCCAACATCTTCCCCTTTCTTTTTAAGTAATGCATCAAGGCTCCGCGACAAACAATTTTGAAAGCACTGTAAAACACATGGGATAACCATTAGCAGAACACATACAAAAATCAGAATAGTAACCCCTTGTTTACACAAGTCCCATCCTGTGATTCCCAGAGATGTAAACCATGCATCTAGTCCACTGATTCCTTCCTTCACATTTTTCACTCTATAACGCAGTTCCTCAATCTGTTGATAAATACTTTTCGAACGATCCGAAAGGTTCATACAGCACATTCCTTCAAACTCCTTACAACCATGACCATGAGCTAGCAAAAGAAAATCAATAGCGGCACGGTTTTGTAATACTTCATGTCTTAAACTATCTACATCGCTAGCAAGTCCAGAGAGAATGTCTGAAGTAGTATTAAATTCTTTTACTGCCCAACATGCTAATCTTTTAATTCTGTTCCAATTACTTGCAGCCATTCCTCCGGGTAGAAACCAGGACAAAGCTACAGTCGTACTTAGCTTGCCGAGGTTTACTTTATCATTACAATTTGGATTTAATTGACGCAAGGATCTCTTGGACCTATTGTATGGCCGTGTCATCACGTCCCTCATGTGAGGTGCAAATAGTGTAAGCTTCCTATGCTCGTGCAGACTGGTGGAAAAATGCATGTGACTCAGTGGCTTGTTTGACAGCACTCCCAAGTATAACTGGGGAAGTTACTTGTTGATCAATATAGGCATTTCCCTCATGTAAAAAACCTGGAAACTGCAAATGACTTCGAATATGTGTCGCCCACCAAGGTTGCTTTCTGTAGGCTAACTCATTCCATAATTGTGTAAGTAAAGCACTTATAACAGGATTAGAAGTAGAACCTAATAATGAGCGAGATATGCGGCTAATAACTACATACTGAGAATCAATGACTAAATTGATAGGTTCTTGTCTAAAATCTTGAAAAGCTAACAAAACAGCTTTTAGTTCTAACACTTGTACTGATCCTGATGCCTTGCATATTTTGTGTTGCCATTCTCCCAGAGTATTAAAAGCATAGCCAAATTTTTCTGTTTTGCTACTAGCATCAGTAAATACTGTCCTGAGGATCTACGTGATGCAAATCAAAATACTCAGTTAGGTTAAGCAAGTCCATATATACAAAATCATCCGAACCTTATTCAGAGTCATATTGCTGATTACTTTTCACCATAAGTTACAAACGACAAAGTTCGCTTTGTGTCTTCAACCCGTGTTCATGGAATCCGTGGGATCAGCATCACTCGCCCACTTGTCATCCCTTGTTATCCAAGGCCGGATCCACTTGGCCAGAGTCCACTTCGTCGAACCGTCTGTTAAGACACATGCATAACCCCTTCCCCATGTTAGTAATTGGTGTGGACCTTCCCAGGCCTGTGTTACAGGATTAAACACTTCAACAAGAATTTTTTGATCAGAAAAATCATTGGCATTTTTTATATTGAAATTAACTGTTTACAGGTAGCATTGGCATTCTGAATGGCAATCTCCTTGGTTAATACTGCTTTTAATTCTGGTGTTACATTAGGGGCAATTTCGATAGCTTCCCTCAATCTGTCTACAAAGGCAAGAAAAGACTCGTTCGGTCCCTGGGAAATTTTTGTATGGTGGGTTAGGTGCATTCAATTGCGGAAGTGCAAGGAATGCAGTTAAGCCAGCATTTTTTGACAATTGCAAGATACGAGTATGTAATGCTGCTTGTGCTGCCGTATCCTGAAAATGCCCAGTCCCCATAAGAGCATCAAGGGTAACCACTCTCAGCAGGTCATCTCTGGGCAGGTTAACATTTTCCAATTGTTTAACCTCTAGTTGTTCCTGCCATTTAGCCATCCATAACATATACGTAGTAGGGGACAAGAGTAATTCCATAATTGCTTTCAAATCAGTGGGGACTAGTTCAGTGTATTTAATAAGTGCCGAAATTTGATTCCTCACTAATTGGTTTGTATGCCCATACTGCATTACAGTCTTTTGTATTGACTGGACTAATTTCCAATCTAGTGGTTCCCAGGTAGGGTTTCCCTGTCTAACAACCACCGGCGCTGCCACAGGCTCAAAAGTGAAATCCCCTTGAATAATACAATTTTCAACCATTCCCCGATAACGCTTTAGTGGGTCAAAGTTAGGATCTTTAGGTACCAGTATCCCGTGATCATTGTCACTCCCCAATACTTCTTTTCCACCCCAGACTCTCACCCGATTGTTATCATTCCCTCCCTTAATCCCAACATTTTTAGAAGTTTCTACAAGTTGCTTATCAATGTTATTCAAACCCTCAACTATTGCTTTATGAGCTTTTTCATACGCCTTTTTTACATGTCTCTTTTTTGAATCGCGATCCAAGCGCTCCGTCTGGTGAAGTAAGTCCGTCATGATTCCCTTTTGATCCTGGAGTTCTTTTTGCAGCTTGCTATAAGGATCTCGCTGTGAATTCTCCTCATCGCCGCTGTAAAGATCACTGTCCTCGGGAGGGAGAGGAGGCAGGTCGAGGAAGTCGGGGGGGGGGAGGAAGGTTGAGCGAAATGTCCTGATCCGTCTCCATCACCTCCGTGGGAGGTGCCGTGGGCTCCGGGCGGGGGAGGGGGGGGGGGGGGAGGAAGGTTGAGCGAAATGTCCTGATCCGTCTCCATCACCTCCGTGGGAGGTGCCGTGGGCTCGGTGGCACGCAATTTAATCGGTTCGTCCAGCAAACAGTTTTCTTTACTCGCCACACCCACAGGGCCGTTTTTCTCCTCCTCCTCCTCCGGAATCCAAGGTGGCAATTCATCATCCAAACCCCACGCAATTCTTTCCGAGAGCGGCATGACTGGACAAGCGACAGGAGGATCATTCGGGGGATCATTAGTCAGGGGACAGACCCCTTCCGGGCTGGCAATATGACTGCCGCGTTTCTTTTCATTATCATCAGAAGCCCGTACTACTGCCTTAACAGCTGCAGCAACTTGAGCCTCCCCATGTAGCTGTTCAATCATAAGCCGTACAGTTTTATAAGTCTTAGCTAACTTTTTTGCTACTTTTGATTCCACTTGGACATCCTCCCAGAGCTCCTGTCCTATCTTTTGCCACGAAGTAGTATCATAAGCGTCCTGAATTGTAACCAAGAGTCCTTTTCGCCGACTCCAAAGCAATAATTCAACTAAATCAGTTTTTGATATCTGTGCTTCCGTTTTTTCTGCTAACTTCATTAATAATTGCTTGTTCTACTGCTGATGCAGCATTTCCCATCCTGCTAAGTTTCCTGACTCACCGGTCAGCCGTGCACGACTCCGCCTTTCTTCGGGCGCCCAGCTTATTTCTCTGCTGGCAGCAGGATCCTGGCTTGCTCTGCAGTGTGGTGTTCTAATCACCCTTTCATCATCACGTCGGGGTCACCAGATGCTGCGCGCCGTTCTAGCGAGCGGGAAAGAACGACGCACCAGTATGATGCAAGTTCAAATCCAACTTTATTAATCAGGCTGCACTCTTATATATTCTTTCTGTTCTCCTGTACACGCGATCACGCGCCGAGCACGCGAGATAGAGCCAGCTTGATTGGGTAGCACGCGTTGTCCACGCGCCCTTAGTCCTTAAGTGATTGGTTAGTCTAGAAAGATGCTATAGGCATATTATTCTTGCTATCAGCATTTTCCCATCCGCATTTTCTTACTTTTCTGCTAACTTAAAATGCAACTGTATCCGTTAGTTTTAGCTCATGGCCTTGGTTCACAAACCCTGGTATTCATTCAGTATCGCTAAGGCCCCAACAGCACCATCCCCAGGGCCCCGGGAGTCACGCATCAGCCTTCCCACCCCAACGCTCCCTCTTCTTGCTTGCCTTTTCAGACCGTGGAGATTGGAATTGGGAGGTTTGGAGTGGTCCCAGCACACGCCACGGTGGGAGAGGACGAGGTTTTGCCTCTTCAGAGACCCGTCTTCCAGCTCTCCAGACTTATGAAAAAATTTTACAAGCTCAAGTGTGCCAAGGCCAAAATCCCTGGTAAGAAGACGGGTGCTTGCCCTGCACAGCCCGTGCGGTTGGCTTGGTGCCGACAGCTCTGGGACGTGGCCAAGCAAAGGCTCTCCCAACCTGGAGAGCACTGAGCGTGGGCACACGTACGTACAGCAGCCTGGGGAGCCAGCCTTATCTCCCCAGCTCGCCCTACGCTCCAGCTGGTTGCTCGCAGCAGGAGGCAAAGCTTCTCTGTGCCTTCTCCTGGCCCTCAGCTCCATTCTGGAGCTGAAGTGGGGGCATCTCTGGCAGAGCATAGGTCGAGCTCTGGGCGCTGATGGCACCTGGGCTCAGAGTTGGCTGAACCACGGTGGGAGTGACTTGGTTGCTTTGCCCTTCTTCCCTAGAGGGGACACCATCCGTGGAGCTGGACTTTGAGCAGATTGCTGCGGACATCCACTTCCGTCCCGAAATCGTGGAGCAGTGCGTCCACGAGACGCTCCTTTTCTTCTCTGGGGCTCTCCGAGACCGCAAGGAGGTGGAATTCACCTTCAGGAGCATTGGCATCCTGGCTGTGAGAAGAGGAGTGGTCAGCATGACCTTCTTTGATGACTGCCTGCTGGAGCTGGATGCCACCGGGAACATGCTGGCAGCTCTCCATGGGGTGAGCTAGTGGTTTCTGCGGGGTTCCTCCTCGTGACTCTGGGGCAGTGCTGTCAAGGTTCTCTCCAGCTGCTTTCTCTTGGCTGTGGTCTCCTGCCTCACCACTTGGCCTAGACACGCTCTCCATGGCCAAGAGTCGGTAGCCCCTCAGCCCCTTGAAGGGAGGGTCTACTGGCCCCAAGGGGGTGCGAGGCCTTCTGAGAGGCAGCCTTTGTGTCTGTGACCAGCAAGGAGTATTGCTGCCTTTGTGTGCAGCTGTGTCCTGAGCTGTCTCTGTCCCCTTGCAGGACTCCAACATGAGGAGGATTGTGGCCTTCCCAGGCAAACACCAGTTGGCTCGGCTCAGTCAAGCTGGGGTCGTCACGCTGCCAAGGTGAGCGGGATGGCTTCTGCTGCCCCAGGCTGGCGAAGGGAGCAGTTGTGCGGGCCCCGCTGTGTGGGCAACCTCTTGCCAAAGATGACAGCCAGCAGCCAGCAGCTTACTAGCCTCAGCCCCCAAGGGAGCAGGGAGCCCTTTTGCTCATGAGGCAGGTGCCTTCTGGTTTCTAGGCTTGCACTTGAGACCCCGAAGCAAGAATCGATCCTGGCCGTCTCGATGAAGCCCAGAAGAGAGTCGGCGCCATGGGGCGGTGGTGCCCGCAGAGGTAATGCCCCAGCTGAGTGCTGGCAGGGGGCTGTGGGGGCTCCTCTCTGGCCCCCAGGCTCCTGGTGACGCTGTTGGGTTCTCCTGCCCCCCACTTGCAGTAAGCGTGCTGGATCCGGTGTTCCTGGCGCAGCGCAGGGTTTCTCTGGCCAGGCAGCTGGCATGGGAAGACCTACAGGCTCGACCCAAGGAGGGCACCCGAGCCAGGTGAGCCTCCTGCTGGAGCGGTGTGGCTGGCAGCGCAGGGGCACATGGTGCCCTTCTGGTAGCACGAGTGAGATGTTTCCCTCGACCCTGACGGTGCCTGTGCTGATGCCAAAAAGCCCCCAGAGATGTTGGCCTGCTGGACACGTTGTCCTCCTGCCAAATGACCTGGTGGTGCCGGGGAGGTGGCTCCGCCTGGGCTCCCACAAGCTCAGTCTGCCACGTCTCTTTAGATTCCTGCTAACAATTGGGCAGAAGTCCCAGGAAGAGCTGAAGCATCCCAGAGCCGACGCTTGTCCACGGGGGCATCTCCCTGCCTGCGTTCCTCAGTCCTCGGGAGTGGTACGCCCTAGGGATCTGACAGCCCCGTGTCCCATCATTTTGGGCTCTGGGCTGGGGCAGAAGAGGCAGCGAGAGCTGCCCCCGCTGTCCCAGCCCTCCCGCCCTGCCCAAGCCCCAGGAGACTAACGCTGTGTGGGTGATGTGTGCGTGGCCTCCAGGGAACGAGTTCCCCCAACACCAAGAGGGCAGAAAAACGGCTGCAGCTGCTGATGGCGTCCCGGCGCCGAGAGGTGGAGGAGGAGGTCTGGCACCGCTATCTTGCCCACAGGATGGGGCCTGGCACGGAGCGAGGCTGGGTATGGCAGGCGCTTGACAGCCCCCAGGAGAAGGGCCTTTCCCCTGCCCGCTCCCTCGGAGGGCGGCAGGGAAGGTCTCCGACCCTGTGCAAGTCCCATGCCCGGGCTGAAGCCGAGGCAGCAGCCCCTGCTCTTGGTGGCAGGGCTTCAGGAGAGTCTCTTCTTGCCTTTGCAGATGTCCTGCCCTTATGTCTATGAGGACCCCTATTGCCCTCCCCACCTCCGCAGAAAGGCCTACGCCGAGAAGCTGAAGGAGAGGCGGGAGAGGGAGCCATGCCAGAGGCCTGCGGGGCCGCGCGCCTCTGAGGGGCAGGCAGAGCTGCGGCTGCCAGGCCTGGCCCAGGAAGAGTAAGTGTGTGCCGGCTCCTGCAGGGGCCGGGGAAAGCCTTGGGTGGCTCCCAGCCCTGGAGGTGTCCGGGCTGAGGAGGAGGGGCTGGCCCACCTGCTGGGCTCTGCCTTCCCAAAGCCGGCAGCCTGTGCTGGCCCTCCCCGCACAGCCGCTCGCTCACCCGCAGACACCACGGCCAGCAGCGGGCCGGCCTGGGCAGCACCTCCCGCAGCCGCTGGCCTGAGCCGAGCCTTGGGGCGCCGCGGGCCCTTCTGCCCGGCCGGGGAGCTGAGGCCCTTTCTTTTGTGTCTCTCAGCACGGAGGAGCCGAGGAGGCTGATGGAGGTGCGCGGGAAGGCCCTGGGACGGCCGGCCATGCCAGGAAGCAGCCGGCAGCCCCGCAGAGAGCAGCCGCAGGGCCCTTAGGCCTCCCGGCGGGCGGCCCTTCCAGCGGGAGAGCTGGCGGCAGCGGGTGGCGGGGCCAGGAGCGCCTTTGCGGAGGAGAAAGTGCCAAATAAAGGGCTCTGGTGCCGGTGTCCGGGCTCAGTGACCCTGCTGCTCCCTGCCCTGCCTTTCTCTGCGGCCAAGGGGACACTCGCTCGGGGTTGTGGGGGCAGTGGGGCCGGGGTCTCTGGCACTGCCAGCCTGGACTGAGTGCCCATGCAGGCAGATGAGCCGTGTCTCTGCCGGAGCACACGGCCTGGGGCTGCTGGGAGATCGGGTGGGACCTGCAAAAGGTCATGGGCTTCTTCTGTGTGTGCCCCAGAGCTGGACCTGGCTCTCCAGCTTGGGTCTTAGCAGAGCAGAGCGGGAGAACCACCTCCCTCGACCAGCTGGCCACATTTCTGGTGATTCAGCCCAGGTTACTCTTGGCCTTCTCTGCTACAAGTGCACACTGTCAGCTCATGTTGAGCTTCCCGTTGACAAGGCCTTCTCTCAGGGCTGTTCTCCTGCTGTTCTCCAGCCAACCTGTATTTGTGCTTGGTATTGCCATGACCAAGGTGCAGGATCTTGCACTTGGCCTGGTTGAACTTCACGAGGTTCACACAGGCCCACCTCTCAAGCCTGTCCAGGTCCCTCTGGTTGGCATCCATTACCTCCATTGACCACTCCTCACAGCTTGGTGTCAGTGGCAATCTTGCTGAGGGGGCACTGAATCCCACTGTCCATGTTGCTGACAAAGATGGTAAACAGCACTGGTCCCAGTACCGCCGCCTGAGGAACACCACTCCCCACTGGCTTCCACTTGGACATGGAACTGTTGACCCCAACTCTTTGAGTTGGGGTTTGGGACTTGGGTCTTTTTAGTCTTGAGAAGACTTAGGGGGGATCTAATCAATGTGTACAAATACTTAAAGGGAGGGTGTCAGGAGGACAGGGCTGGTCTTTTTTCAGTTGTGCCCAGTGGCAGGACAAGAGGAAATGGGCACAAACTTGAGTAGAAGTAGTTCCACCTCAACGTGAGGAGGAACTTCTCACTTTACTGTGAGGGTGGTAGAGCCCTGGAACAGGCTGCCCAGAGAGGTGGTGGAGTCTTCTTCTTTGGAAACATTCTAAACCCACCTGGACACGTTTCTGTGGAACCTGCTCTGGGTGGACCTGGTTTGGCAGGGGGATTGGACTAGATGATCTCCAGAGGTCCCTTCCAACCCCATGTGATTCTATGATTCTATGAGTGCAGCCACCCAGCCAATTCCTTATCCATCAAGTGGTCCATCCATCAAATCTGTATCTCTCCAATTTAGAGACAAGGAGGTCATGCAGGACAGTGTCCAATGGTTTGCACCAGTCCAGGTTTGTCACAGCTGCTCCGATTCTAGCAGCAGACTGTACCTAATTGTGTATTTGTGTGCTCCTTGACTGTCTCTTGCTGTTTGTGAAATGGGACACAAAAGAACTAACCTTACCAGCTGGGCAAAGGCTGGTTTAGGTGCAGGCAGGTGGATCTAGCACTGCACTTGCCCGGGCTGCCTGGCGTGTTGGTGATGCCTTGTCTGCACTGAACACCCCCAGAATTACAACTACGCTTAGAAGCTTCAGTGCATCAAATGGGTTCAAGCATAAGCCATTGGGATTTTCCAAAGTCTGTGACAGCTCTTGAAATTCTCTGGCTGCACCAAAGAAATACCTTTCCTTTTTGGGAGGCTTTTAAGTCACTCCTGTTTGAAGGACAGTTCACTTCTTTCCCCCACCATTGTAATTTGGGGAACATCACAGAGAGCACCAAAACAAATCCTCCACAGCCCAGAGACAGAAAGTGGGCTGTAGCACTCATGTTCTTGTGCTCTGCTTGCACCTATGCCAGCTCAACAGCTGTCAGCACTTCCCTTTGGTTCACCTGGAGATTGATTTTATCTTAATTTGGGATTGGCATTCAGAGGGTGCTCTCTAGCACTTCACTAACTTGGGCTCCCATCCTGTTCACACACTTTGCATTCCATGGTGATTCAGAAACAAGACCGTAAACCTTTGAGCACAAAAGATTATTCAAAACTGGTATGGGGGTTTTTTGGGTGTTTTCATGTGAAAGAGGTTTTACACAAATTACTATGAACACTTTAGTTGATAGTGATAAGTCTCTATTATTGCAATTTATAATTAACCAGGTGAGTACTGAATACTAACCTAGTAAGGGCAAGGCCAACAGTGATGCATAATTTATGTGAGACTCTGGTATTACTACTATTACGTGATACTACTGTACAGAAAGCTGAAAAGATGTAAAGAAGCAGCCTGGAGTTTTGCTTGCAAAATTAAAGTATTTCATGCCTCACTGTCATTTGCAGTGGAACCCCCCCTGGTCAGACAGCAGTTCAGTGATACACAACCACAGGAGGCCCAAGAGAAGTGAGCTACCACCTACACTCACCCCACCCAAAGCACCCTGCAGAGGGGGAAAGGTGTTAAGGGGCACCAACAGCCAAAAAAAAACCAACAAACAACATTTTGACTTTGCTGTAATGAGTATGGCTGTAACAGAATTTAATAATTCAGAGAGAAATCTCCCTCTTCAAAATTAAAGAACAGCTATAGCTGTAAAGATTACACCTGCCGCTTCAGAGAGGATAAAAGTGGACTTTTTAATAGCAGCATTAATTCCAAGGTTATGGTGGATAAACACACATTTGCTTCTACCAAACTCTGGAAGTAAGCAATACAGAAATGCAAACATACATTACACATTCAAAATTGGTTTTGTTTTTGTTTTTTCTTATTCCTGTGCCATCACTAACCACAGCAATGTATTAGATTGCTTTGTGTGGACATATCCCCATTACAGAGAAACACTGAAGTATTAAACAGTCTATTCAGACAACAGCACACTTCTCGTGTCTCCCTTGCCAAACACAGGATTATTCTTTCCCCAGCACAACTCCCAATTTAAGCAGAAAAACTGCACAATACACCATTAACTTCCTACAGAGTACAAAGGATGAGAAGGACTTATGCTTGATTGTTATATTTTCCCCTCCATAAATTATGAAAATATATTTCAAAAAGGAATCCAAAATAGTCTGTTGTACAACTTTGTATCTTCAACTTACAAACACATAAAAATCTGTGGGGGAGTACAAAACAGCATTAATACAGTAGGAGTTTTATTTACATCATCAGTATAGGATATCAAACTTTTTACATATACGCTTCAGTCTCTCCTTTCAGAAGGGCCAGGCTTCCAAACAGCAATTTTTCTTTGAAGGTATAAATTTTAATAAAACCTTCAAATGCTGACAACTCACCAAACATGTACTCAGGAAACACACTATACAATTGCAAAGTAAATTAAAAAGTGTAAAAAATAAAAATAACTTAAGAGCGACACTGCTTATCTACAGTCTCTTCCGAACTAATTTCAGTCATCATTTATTGCTCTCTTTTTATCAGTATAGATTATTTCATGGCTCAGGAGAGGCAGGGAATAGCTTCTACTTTAGTATTTGGCTCGGGTCTGACCCTGCAAAGTTAAGAGGAAGCTGCGGAGAGTTGCCTTGATGCTGACACAGGCTTGGCCTTCTAAAGCCCACCTAAGTAGCCCAAGCAGTACTTACGTGCAGACCATACTGCCTTTAGCAAAGGCCTTCATAGCGTATTAACCTATTTGGGCGAGTCACTTGTTGGCATTGTGTTGTACTCAGTCACTATCGTACTCCTCTATTTTTAATTCTTCTTCCTCCATGATTGCTTGAGCTGCGACGGGCTGAGGCTGGCTGCAGGGCAGTTCACTTCCACTGCCCTGGCTTGAGGAGAGAGGGAATCCGTTGGGTTCGTCCTCGTTGGTTCTGTTTGTCTCCATCTGCGCGGCCGTCTCCACAGTGGGCACGTCGGCACAGTCCCCCTCCGTGCCAATAAATACCTCTGGTATCCCAGGGTCTTTGTCAGTGAGCGTTTCGAGCTTTAACCTGTAAAATTGTCATTGCAGCAGTGAGTTACCACATAAAAACACCCCCATCTCCTGCGATACACCTTCTGTGCTGACATCACTACCTTCAGTAGTTATGTTTTTTACAGCTCTGTTGCACATCGTTCCAGGCACAGATACTCATGCCTAGGACTCACAGATGACACGGGGTTTCCTCCCAGGGAAGGGACTGCACTACACAGCCTCCAACCACAGCAACAGCAGAACCTGCCTGTGTTCTGTCGCTCCCCGGTACCCGCTGCTGCCCCAAGTTCCTTCCTTACAGTGTCCTCAAACCAGGACACTGAGGTTCCCTCACACACGTGAGCTGCTCACAATTAGCTAACTGAAAACTGCCCATTAGACCATTTCCAAGCAAAACCGAAACCCTATCGGACAGGAAACAATTTAACTTGGAACAAGCAAATTTAAAAGAAAAAAAAAAAAGAAAATCTTTTTATATTTTGAAATTTCTCTTACTATTTGGACTTCTCAATCTTTGTAGCATCTCTCTATCAGTATGTTACCTATGTTCCCTTCATTATTTTTACCACTTTACTTGGGAATAATAAAAATTTATACAGTTACTGGTCAAATACCATGCAGCCTCCTCAATGCCAGATTTCTTACTCCAGTACCATTTCCATTCCATTAATACACATAACAGAGAATAAATATTACCGTTTTAAAGACTGCTTAATAACACAAAATAAATTATTTTCAATTAGGATTCCTGAAGGAAGCAAGTGCTTAACGAAAATACCTACATTTGTCTATACTCCTTTCCAAAACAGTGAAGAAATATAAAACAATTACTCCGCCTTCAGGAGAAAGTCACCCCTCAGATAAAACTCCAAATGACACACACCCAAGTTACTACTGCAGATACAAATAAAGATATGCTGCGGACGTAATTTATGACATAGGAAGTCTACAATTAATTCGTGAAGTTATAAAGGTTTTGGCTTAGATGAGGGAGGTGGCAAAGAAATACACCCATTAGGGACACTTCCCTTTCTTCCTCACTAGCAGCCAAAATAGCTTTTAATACAACTGCTGGGGAACAGGGTGGTTCTTGGGAAATACAGCCTTTACCTTACAGGGCAGTATCATAACTCAGACAGCAACAGCACAGTGATAAATACAAGATGCTTTGAAGGATGCCCTGACAAACTCTCTTCTCCTGGCTAAGAGATGAAAGAGTGAGTGTCATTCCAGCTAACTCTGACCTCGATCTTTAATTAGAAACACACCATCACAATCAAAAATCTTTTTAAATTTCAGAGATATCAAAGTTACAGATGTGTAACCAAGGGTCTATGAAGATAAATGATGCTGATAATTCAGAAGACTCTCTGGAGTCACAACATAATGTCACACCACATCAGCCCATGAGCTCTACACAACCTCTAAGCTGAGCGCTGCGGTCTTACAGCGGAAGGGAGAAGTATTTATTCAGTATTTAACATCTAAGGCAGAGGGACTTCAACAACTATAATTTTATTTAAAAACCGCAATCTAAACAAAGATTTACTCTGAGCAGTCCAACAGCAGAAATTTCACAAAACAAAAATCAGTGCTGCTACCTAACGTCAGAGGAAGCACTCATCAAAATGCGTCATGGTTTCATAGAGATACAGCTGCTTCAAAGGATATAAGAATAATTCCTCACTATACCTTCCTTCTTACACCTCAACACACACATGAACACAGAATGTTCTACCACGCTTCCACATTAATATTTTATGTCATGACAAACAATAGGCAAAGTGCACTATACTTTATGCATTCATTCTGTTTTATTCTCACATAAATGCTTTTGACTGTAAAAAAACATATTTTATTCAGATCATGCACCAGAGAAACATAGATATGTCTAAGACAGAGCTAATATTTGATACAATGGAAAAGAAAGCTAAACAAAGATTAAAAGCAAGACTACATTAAAAATGTTGCTACTGATGTAATGATAAATAGATCTGAACTGGAAGAAGTTTTAACAGGCTAGGTATAAAATTATCATGTTGCAAATGAGGGAAAATATGAAAGGGTTCTTTTCCTCAATATATTAAGAACAAAGAAGATCTTACTTTCTTTAAGAAAAGACAGAAGTCAAGTTTACCTCCCAAAATGTCTTTTCAGCGGTAGCCTCCCAACATCTTGGATAAAAGAAATCTGAGCTGAGAGAAAAGAATCACCAGTATCATACTGGGTAGAGCATAATGCACTTGCAAATAAACACAGTGGAACATCAGTAATTCATTAGTTTAGTCAAGTATTCTTATATACATTTGCAGTATTTTAGATATCAAAACACTGCACACATATGTCTGTATTGATTTTTTCAACCTGTTTAACATATTATCATATTTACATATTGCCTACATATAAAAAAACATCCCTGACATTCATCAACTGTATTTATGATGTAGAGTTAGTATTCCATAGGCTACAAAATGAATTCATCCTCATGTCAAGGCCTTAGTTAAACCATGAAGCCTCATATTAGAAATAACTGTCATAGCATAAGTTTCCCAGCTGTCTAAACAGTAATTTTTGGATTATATACTATACAAAGTAAATTTATCCACATGAACTGTCTGCTATTGGATGCTTTACTTACAAAAAAATAAATTAATTACTTTTAATTACAAAAAAAAAAAAAAAAAAAAAGAAGGGATAGTCCAAGATGAAGAGTTACATCCATCTTACCTTGGTTTCTCATTGGATTTGCTAACATGGCAAGGTAAGGCAACAGCTCTGTCTGAAGACACTCCGGTGGTAAGCAGAAGCTTGAAAAGAGAGATTTTGCAGCAAGGCAATTTTCTTGATACTGTCAGAGTTGGGGGGAAAAGAAACACAAGTAAAAAAACTGATAGATCATTATTAAAGTAGATACTCTGTACCATAAAAGACAGACTTTCTTCTTGCATGATGGATGAATACATGTAAGCTACTGAAAAATCGACTAGAAAAAAATGATAAGCAGTTATAGTTAACATACACAGATTGTAAAAGTGGTGAATTCCTTCATTTTTGCCTTTTGCTGCGCATTAAAATTTCCAGAACATATTTATCCCTTGATTACAGAATTCCCTGCCCATCCAGGCCAGTTATTTTTTTGCCAAATACAGCAAGAGAAATATTAGTTCAAATGTAAAAAAATGATAAGCGCTTTGGTGTCTCATGAACAAGGTACTTCTGATAAACACATGAAACATAACAGTAATAATCTGTTAAACTTACACAACAGTCTAATGTGATTTAAACGGCACAAAAACTTAAACTTACTTTTACGAATACTTTATAGTATTTCAACACTTAACTGTGTCTCCATTAACTTAAAGGATTAAGATTCTCCCGGCAGTATGACAATTTGGACACAGGAATCGGACTTTGTCAGAGGCCTCCAATTTATTTTTCCATTAAAGTAATAACAGAAACGTAACTCTTCTTCTTCTTTAAAAGTAACTTATAGCATATTTGACAAGTTTAGCACTGTAAGCAAATCTTACTACTCAACTGTCATACCATTAAAAAAAAAAAAAAAAAATCAAGCATTTACCTTTTTATTAATAAAGAACCACTGGGGTTTATGTAAAGGCCGGAACCCCATCCCTCCTTGGTGGTGGGCAAAGGCTCTGGATGTGTTTGAATGTATGACCCCTCGGGTAGCCACAGAGGCACTGTATTTTTCCATCACAGACCGTGTCTAAGAGAGAAATCAGGCATTATGTGAACTCAAGGTCTCCGTACAGGGTGTCTCACTTGCACTAAAACACACTCTGCAATTGCAGTGATGTGACACACCCAGAATATGTTTACATTACTCTGAAACCTTCACTCAAAACAGCTGAATAAAAAGGCTAGCTCAATCATTTCAGGGAAAAGGCACACAGACTCCAACACATTTTTAGCATAGATATGTTCTACTTAAAAGTACTTTTTGTAGAATATTTTACAAATGCTGTAACTCGCTATAATAAAATACTGACATAAGTTGGACAAAAATTTAGACCTACATTATCTTCTATAGTTAATGTAATATAACATTCATTAACAATTCACTGTCACCTGTACTGTGTGAAGTGATATAGCTTAGTTCTTAAGTGAATTGTCAAAAAATTTGTTTCTACCATTCATAAACACTTCAAGACAAATTTAGAAACTCATCATCAGAGACTTAAAAAAAATAAATATATGCTTATAAGTAGATGACACTTACACTCCAATTACTACAAAGGACATCAGCGGCGCTTAAATATTCACTGGCTCTCACTACATCATCTATATCAGAAAAAAAGTCTACATAGTTCTGGTGAAGGTACAAGTTAAACATACTTCCGGACATATGTGACTTTTCCACAATATCCTATTAGGACAAGAAAAAAAAGTTCAAGTTTTACACAGTGTACAAGGAAAAGCATCCTATAGAAATTATGATACATTTAGACCATTAGGGAGCGGGCACACAGGACCTACGAAGTGATGCTTATTATAAATGAGAGGTTGGTTGGCTCCATGGAGGTTGGTGGAGATAAAGGGGCAGAAGCCATTGCTGTCTTCTCTTAAAGGGTGGCAATAGAAAGGGTGAACTCTGACTCCTCTTGGCAATGCATGGGGAAAGGATGAGAGCTTAACAACCACAGGCTGCAGCAAGGGAAAGTCCACCCTCCAGCACAATTCCAACAGTGAGGTGAGAGAATCTCTGTCTCTAGAAATACTCAAAA
Organism: Calidris pugnax; assembly: GCF_001431845.1. Taxonomy (NCBI): domain Eukaryota; kingdom Metazoa; phylum Chordata; class Aves; order Charadriiformes; family Scolopacidae; genus Calidris; species Calidris pugnax. The sequence continues at coordinate 193,164 of NW_015091265.1, forward strand.
CTCGACAGATCAAGAGCCCGGGAACCTGATTTGAAGGTAGCCTACAGATGTCCTTTCCAGATTAATTATTCTGTAACTTAGACAGACTGATTACACATATATTAAGATCAGTGACAAAACCACTGTGCTTTAGAATTTGCATAAATCACTTAAGAGTTTAGTTTGGTTTATTTTTTTTCTAACTGAACTAGAATTGAGTAGTTATTGCAGATGTACCTCAGGCTGAATGAGCAAGGTGTCTCGACGGTATTCTGATAAGTGAGCAGGCAGCTGAGGAATTTCTGATTCTGACACTGGTTCTCCTACAAAGGATTTTACAATCTTTAGTCTTTTAGTATCAGAAATGTTGTTTACATTTCTGCACATAATCAAAAAAAAAAAAGCCAGAAGAAAGGAGACACACATTTCAGATTAGAAATTACAAATAGAATAAAAACTATATAGGAGCAAGGACAGAAATGTGCAACTGCACAAACAGTAGTGTTCAAATCTATCGAGCAGTGTTTTTAGCCACTGTCAATTCTATCAGCAACTAGATAACACCATTTTCAGTTCCCAGAAAGCTCTTGATGCAGGCATAAGTACTTAATTATTTAGTCAACAGCACATGATTAGTTACATCACACTTCATATAAACAATGTCATTTAATTATTTTCATATTCCCTCATCTCACTATTTCTCCTCAGTTGATTTTGAAACTGACATTGTGAATTACTCCTGAAATGCAGACAGCCAATGGCATTATGGATCCTGATTTAGCTGACTGCAGATAGTACTATTTTAGCAAGTTGCAAATGCTTATGAATGATAGTTTTCAGATGCTAAAAAAACAGTACTATAACCACACGCAGGGAGCAGATTTTGCAGAACCTGAGTGTATAGAAAGTAGAACTTTCAGTACTAAGGTGGAAAGTATTTGGGAGAGGTTGAAAGGGAAACAGGTTATGACAGAGAAGTGGAAGAGGTTTTCAGGTCAGAAAGGAGAGAGCACACACGTCCATTAAAGGGAAACAAAGAGTTGAGATAAACAGTAGAAAGGAAAAGACATCAGGAAAAGTCAAACTCATATGCACAAATAAAGGAGGCAGTACCTATGAGGCTGCAGGGCTGTTCTGTATCCTTTGGAAATACAGACAAGTACAAAACATAACCATACAACAGTGTATAATTATGCACAAAACCAAAATCTGCTTTTGCACAATACAAGAAGTGGTGGCTATTATCTAGCCTTGGGTGCATGACCTAATGCAACTAAAGTTATATCATCTAATTACATACATGTAGTACACATTAATGAAACGTTTATTTATCTGATGGATACCAAAAGCTGCAGTCTCAGTTACCACAAACTTTTATTACTGTTTTTATACTGTTACTAATGACCAAATGTGTGAATTAGAGCTTACCCTAAGCCTTAATTTAACAAATCTAGCTACTAGCAGCTGACATGCTTTGCCCATTGGAAGGAAAAGTCAGTCAAAGCTTTCTTACTTTTGCAGTAAATTATTTTCCCCAGGGCATGGAAAAGGAAGATGGAAGCATCTTTGCCACCAATAGCTTGTATCTCCTGATCTTCTGAAGTATCAGATTTACTTTTCTTTCTCGCTTTAGATACTGCTGCTGCTTCAGATTTTAGCGTGGAGCTCCTTTTCTTCCTTGACCAAAACTCCTTCTCCAACGAGCAGTCTACCAATAAAAGCAAAAATACGATCAGGAATGATTGTACATGAATCCAAAAAAGTTTTCTATCGTATTGTTACTGCTTATGTTCTAAACAAACAAATAAAAAAAACACCAAACAGAAAAGGTTATATAAAAGGGGCATGAAGAGAAAACTCATCTATTAGGAAGACAACCCAATCACCTAAACTAGCCTGTTTCATTCCATTACTGTCTCTTAAGCCACAGCTAAGGCACTGAGTACTTTTTTGAATAACAAATACGTCTTTAAAAAAAGCAAGTATTCTTGCTTATTCATTCTAGTTCTGATGCATCCACAACTTTCCTTTCTTAAAAAATTCTTCTTTATAAAGTACAACTGCCACCATATGTAAATTAAATTTCAGTTACATTCTGTTCACTTATCAATTTATCTTCCACTTGCATTATCTGCATAATACCCTCACTAAAATAAAAGGAAGCAAAGGAAAGCTTTCCTTTAGCTGATTCTTCCAACAGGCTACTATTTCTACAATGTTTTGAGATGCAAGGAATAAAACCTTTCTTCTACACATACTTAAAAGTAAAAAATTTTCACCCACGATTTGATTTAGTGGCAGATTAATGTTCCTTATCAAACTAGAAGATAAATATGTAAAAGATAAGTCCTTTCTCTTCTCCAAAGATTACCATGGATCCATTTTACCAATTAATACTACAAAACTGAATGTATTGCTTGTGTTGACACACGTACACAAGTGAAAAAAGACATTATATATGAACTAATAATGCATTCTCAGGAGATCAACAGGAGGTGAGGACTCTCCAAAATTTACAACACCCCACTGGCTGCCAATCATTTACTTCAGTGAAATACCTGAACAACTGAAAAATTTCTATTCAACATGAAAGCAGCTCTTCTCAATCTTTTAGAGAAAATGCAGCAAGAGACTGTTCTGTGTGGTATGACAAGTACACAATCCTGAGATGTCATACAGAAGCTGTCAAGCCATATGCCTTTGTTTTCTCCCAAGTTCTTTTTGTAACTCCCACATTTTTACATTTCTGAGATAATTTATTAAAAGTTACATAAACTGGTCATTTTAAGACTATTTAGATTTTCACAGTATGTAGAAGATACTTAATATCCAGCAGTGAGCTAATGCAAACTTTTCTCAGGTAACCCCAACCTACTATTTATTAGCTCAGCGGTGTTATCACCAAAATGGTTTTACTGAGAAAAATTTTATACTTTTCCGATTAACACAGAACAATACAAACTTATTATACTAGAAAACATCAGAAGAATTTAGATTCCACGTTTGCACGTTAAACCTAGAAACGTGACACTCTCCCTCAGGTAATTAAACAAACACAGCCAAGTTATTTTCAATATACTGTAAAATTCAAACTACAACACTCCCTCTTACAATAGGGACTTGAAACAACATTTAATCCTGTGTTCTGTGAGCACATTTTTCATTTGCAAGATGGATAGGAGAGAAAAATGAATAAAAGCAACAAGATCATTGCTAGATTTATGACATACAGCAGAAAACAACTGTTGAATTCACTTCCTTACTTCTGGGATGAGTATAAAAGCTGGCACCATCTAACGGTTCTTTACATCACTACACATGCCAGAGTACTGCTTTTAAAAAAATCACAGCTTATGTAACTTGCATAAATTGGTTTCTTAACAATTACTGGCTTCCAATGCTTATACAAGACATGACAGTAAGTTTCCTGTTTCCTTTTGATGTTTGGAACATTCAATATCATCCCAAACTAAGTCTGATTTGAGCATTGTCCAACCAAGTACTTCGAAGATGACTAAAACACTGAAATTGGAAGTTATTCTATAATACACTCAATAACTTCACAGTAGGTCATGCTACCTCACAATTTTTCAATTTACCAATGTCCACAGAAACTCCAAAGCAAAATCAGTCATTACAGAAGTCCTGGACACAAAGTCAGTGGGCTAGTTCAGAAATGGTTTAAAAGTAGAGATAAGGACATGTAGAAGTATAAAGAACCAAGCAATGAAAATACCCCTCTCAATTTAAAGGTTGCATCACAAAAGCTTTTATCAGTAAACAAACACCAATAGCAAAAATATCAAGAAAAGAGGGCATTTCATTAGTTACATCAACACATACATAGCAGATGTTACTCAGTTTTAAGACTACTTATCTTCAGCTTTACAAAAGAAAAAAAAAACAACCAGACTTTGTGCCTTTTATTCCTGCTCCAGAGCAGCACGTGAAAGTTTTGCGCAGCTCACCCAGCTAGTGAACAGCATACCTTTACAGCAGAAATGGTCAAAACATCATTCACTTAACAAAATCATAGGTATTTACCTTTCATAGAATAAAACTGAAGACTGTTTATTGCACTTCTTATATCCCCTGAGCAACCTTTGCAAAGCAACTCCAGAGCAGTTCTATCAAGAGCACAATTCTTTTCTCTGTTCTACAAGGAAAAGTAACATTCAAAGCAGTAAGAAAAAGTAGGAAATGAAGTATTTGAATATTATGCTGAGTGTGGGGACCCACCTCTGAATACACATTGCAAACAGACTACATGAGCCCCCACCACATGCTCAAACCATATAAAATTGCCAACTTTAAAACATTGTGTTTGCCACATTTTATACTGCAATATTAAAGACAATAATGCACATAATTTTTTGCTAGGTGTCACTTGGTATTAGACATATTTGTAATCGAAACAGTTCAGGCATAATACAGGATTTAGGTTCGTGATCTCTTCTGGCCTTGATGGTACAAAGAGAATTACTTCTACACCTACTATTTGTTTCATATATATACTTTCTGTAATAGGCAGAAGAATTTTCAGAACTAACTCTGAAGACTTAAAACAAGGATCAAGTGGAACTAATGTTAAAAACAAGACATCTTTCCAGTTTACTCCTTGTTTTCTGTTGGGGGGGGATTGGTGGTGATTTTTGTGGTGGTCTGCTATCAAAGATCAAACAAATACAGTAACAAAAAAACCCACATAATTTCAGAAATAAAAGTCTGAAATCTTTTGGTCCTAGCACTGCACAGAAGTTATCAGTTTTGACAACTTACCATACTAGCTTCTGTTGCAGCTATTCGATTAAGAACTTTCATCATATTTGTGGGTGCAATAGGCTTGAAACTGTTGAATTTCATTTAAAAAAAAATTCATTAGTTTCTGATTTCTCATTTATTTCAGTCAAGTTTTAATGAGATTGAAGATCTTACCTAATACAGGATATACACAACTCCTCTACAATTTCCGTTGGGAATAGTAACCTCAGGTTGCTGTCTCCACTGAAGTTATCTGAGATTATAAATATAAGGGGACATCTACTTGTACGAACAAATCTCCTAAATTGAGAAATAAGCAAGTATAACAAGAATCAAACTCCAATATACTGCAAGTGGCTAAAGCTTAACATGAAAAACTTACTTGCAACTGACCTGAGAATTTCATGTAGACTGCTAGGATCTCGATAGAATTGGTTGGGAATGTCCTATTCAAAACAAATGAACTGCTGTCATTACATTTGGGTGTAAATACTCTCTCCCACAGACTGACTGTTATGGCACACTAGGCTGCTACACATTTTCTCTTCCTAGTAAGCCTGCTTTCAGCTAAATTTCAATGCGGCTAACAGTGAAGATAACCGGGGGGGAGGGAACAAAGGGGGGAAAAAAAAAAGATCATTTTTTTCCATAATAAAAGAAAAAAGTACTATCTAAAAAATAAGCATTTTCTTTCTGTCCTTGTTTCCTAAGAAACAGCCTTGGGTGATTACATTGCCTACTAGAGTTTTACCCGGAGGATAAACACTCAAGGCAGTAGCTCCACTGAGGAAGAGGGCAGGATATGCTACTTGAGAGATGAGAGAACCGACACAAGGAAGTGACTTCATGAAAAGAAGTCACAGAAAACCATGCTTCCTAAATGCTAAAAGTACATCACATTACTCAGCTAGAATTTTTTTATCTCATCTATTCTTTTTCTTGAAAGCTTACGGGCAAGTTGACTCTCATAACTTATAAAACTCCTCGGTCAGAGAACATGACAAGTTCAGGAATAAGATACTACTGAAATACACTCCTGAAAAAGTAAAAATAAAGTCTGCTCCTGTACCTCCCACTGTAGCTTACACACCCTCAGAGTTCACATCTCTTCCCTAAATAGCACCACCTGCATAAGACCAGGGAATGCAAAATTTCAAATACTTTCTGATTGTATTAATTTTCACGTATCTTCTATACTCTCCTGCATCCTTAAATAGCAAGAATAGTGGTGAGTTTTCCCCTCTTCCCATTTATACACTACATATTTCTAGAAAGTTAATCATACAGAAACATGAGTATGACTTTTCAGTATTGTTTTGATCTACTTTTTGATACTCCATTACTTATTTCTGTACACAAACTAGTCTCCAATTTCTGCCTATTAGCTGATATAGTTTAACCACAGGTAGAACTTTGTTCTAGCCTGCTGTAGAGACTCAAGAACTAATAAAGAACTCATTTGCAGTAAAGCAGACTAACTTTTAGCAACTCCAATCCACCATCTGAATCTAGTTAGCATGTCAATATTATAATAAAAAGTATTCTTTTCAAAACAAGATTTCACAAGTTTTCACTTACTTCAATAAGAATAAGCTTTTTATCATTTTCTGAGGACTCCCCAAGCATCTGAAGTTTGTTATACTTATTTGCTCTTAATAGAAAATCTTGAAAGAGAGCTGCTTGGGCCTGACTCGGAAACGTATGAAAATTTGAGTCTGAAAAAGAAAACTAATTAAAAATACGTATTCTATACATTATACCATGTAGAATAGAAATACCCACAAAAGCTAATACCCACCCATCTTATTTTCTGACAATAGCCAGTGAACATCAGCAGCCAAGCCCTTTGTCAAACATATGACAAATAGAAGAGAATTTTTAAGGTGTAACATTCAATTGAGGTCCCAGACAAAGACAGACCTATTTTTATTTAATTGGCTGAAACGATATCCAGGCTATTACATAGCTCTCTATCCTGATTTAAATTGCAAATTATTTTGGAATAAACATTGGGGAAAAAAAAAAAGTTCCTTTTCAGATAAATGTAAATGTTAAGATTCTTATTCAGCACTAAGGATTTGACTTCCTTATGTGACAGACATAAAAAAATTAAAAAATACAGAATGCAAAAATCTTACAAAAGTAACTGGAAAGAAAAAAAAAATACCTACCATGGCCAAACATATTTTTTAAGTCTTCTTTTGTAAAGTCTAAAGATACTGGATTGATCCATTCTTGCACCTGAATGCCAAGATCTTTTGCTAATATTTCTATAGTTGCAGTCTTCCCACAACCAGGAGGACCAGTCAGCAGTAAAACAGAGCTACCCTGTCACAGGGAAGGGAAAAACACAAAACAAAACAAAAGCCACACATGATAAATAAAGACTGAAAGGTGGCTGAAGATTAATATTGGCTGAATTTCTTCTATAGTTTCTCTGGTAATGATTCTCTTTCCCCAGTAAAAACTGACTTAAATATTTCGTGTTATTGATTTACCTGTTGAGTATTCACATAGAAAGAACTCTGGATGCCTTGCTCTCAGTTTTTAACACATCTGTTCACTTAATGCACACCACGTACACTAGCAACATAAAACATAATGAACTGGGGATATATACATACTGAACACTAATACATACTGAACTGAAACTGGGTAACTTCTTATCAATCCAATTAAAAACATCGTATTACATCAAGTCATTGCAACCAGAAATTTGCCAAGGTATTTAATCTGTGGGATACAGAGTGCAGCCACAAGCACACACCAAAGAGGTATGAACTGACTGGATACTAGAAAATAGTATTTCTGATCAAAAATCAGAGACTCCACCTCTTAGCAGCAGAAGCCCTAATCAAATGTACAAGCTCTTAATCTATGTTCTTAACAGATTTTTTTAATAGCGTAACAGATACATAATCACTACCAGTAAGTTAAGGTTTTCCTCTGAAATTAAAATAAAATTGAATCCAGCTCATTTGTATGGTTTTGTATCTCTCGCTGCTAATTTTAGCAAGATTACCTGCTTTGGCTGCCTCTGAAATATGTGCAGTTTTAACCAGGTTTCAACTTCTTCAATCTTCTTCTTTTGCACAGCTAGGTCATTCTAAAACAAGATTAAAATATATCAAATTCATATGTACACCTCTTGTTTTCTAGGAGTGTAACGGTAAGATTGCACACCAGAATATATGCCAACTGAAATACTACCAGACGTATACCAGTATATTCCAGTTACATATATTTATGCTATGTAGAAGCGCAACAGTTAAGGATAATCTTTTCAGCCTGTTTCCTCAAACAACCAGTTTTCCATTGCTTGCAGTTGGAAAATAATGAATTATTTATTAGTCCTGAAGTAACAACATTACAATTTTGCCTGTTTGTGTCAGTACACTTTACAGCTATTGCTGGAGCTGGTACTTTTTAGGCTTTACTGATCAATACTACATAGATTTTTGGAGCTTTTGCAAATCTCACACAGCTCACTCTTCTCCTAACCTTGCAACCCAGTTCTTCTCCACAGGTGAGCTATTACACATTTAAATATGAAATACAAGTACTACACTAACTTACTTAAAACAACCAGCACTCAAATCTGCTTTAATCAATTCCACAAGCAGAACCAGTGACGACAGGTTTATTACAGATTTGAGCCCTTTCTCCTTGAAGCCCTAAGGTACCACAGTACCCTCCCACTCACAAAGTCACGCCTGGGATGCATCGAATAAGCAAGTGATAGTGCAAAATGCACGTAGTCCTCAGTGCTCTGAACACACTAACAGACCAGCTGACTGCTGTCCAGTTACACGTGAGATAATGTCTGTCCCTTTTCCCCATAACTAGTGCACTAACTCAGTCCCCTCCCCTTTCTTCAGCTGTGGATTCTTCCTAGTGCTTGGAGTTGTTAGATCTGGCTGAAATTCAATAACCAGTTTCAGTAACGGGGGTGGATGGACAGGGAAAATCTTATTAGTAGCTTTATCTCCTCAGGAAGCCTGAGGGAAAAAATTGCATCTCACACAGATAAATAGCTCATTAAAATCTTACCTACAGGCAGGAAATAAATCAAATTAATATTTCACTGCCATCATAAAATAGGATATACTGAGAATGAATATGAACAGAAGCACAACATGTCACACTTTAACGTTACTATTGCATTAATATTTAGAACAATTCTCACACCTGAGTTTCAGGTTTGTATCTGTCTACCCATGGCTCATCTTGAGATTGGCCCCATTTTTGTCTGGACTTGTTAGAAGGCAGATCCACTGAAGACGACTTTGCTCTTTTTCTGGGCAGAACTTTGGATTTGCCACTTTCTGGTACAGAAGGCAGGTCTTTCTTCTGCTGCTGCCGTTTTCTTCCAGCGTTACCTTCTAGTGGCTTCACAGGAACAGCACTGGAAGAAATATTTGCGTTTCCAAAGAAGTCATCAAACGAACGGGCCAACCAATCTGTTACCTGGGAAAATACAAACATTCCACTATTAATGCAGCACTCTCCTCCACTTAATTGGATGCAGTTGTCTCTGGAAAATTCAAGATTTTCATCAAGTGTATACAAAAATATCTAGTAGATGTAAAGAACTTCATTTAACATCAAAAGGCATACTACTAGTTAGCAGCAACCATGGGTACTTACGCTTTTTGAACGTGTCAACTACACGCTTCTTCAGTATTTGTAAAAAGCTATACCTCACATATTGTGATACAGTACTTTGCAGCAAACTGGTAAATCGGAACAAGCAGAAAATTCTACAAACACACATTCAAACTAAAGAAGTAAAACAGAGATAAGAATGAAAAAACAGTATAAGCTTATTCCTTTAATTTTTATGTTAAGGTCACATTCATGTTGTTTCTATAGAGTTTTCAGTATGTGGCACTTTTTTTTTTTTTTTTACATCTACAATGCAGCCATTTGTGTTTAAATGGTAGAAATAGGTGACAGAGAAAAAATGCTTAGGGAGCACAATAAAATCAAGCACTACTTGTTTGCTGTGTGAGGAAGCTTGGACTGATCTATAATCAGACTGCCCAATGTACCAGAAGTCTGTCTGGCCATGACAAGGAACGAAACTGCTAATAGTTTCAATATTTAATTTGGGATTTGAGAAATACCCTGCTAGGACTGGTGTACAAACTTCTTCCCCAGAGCAACTTTTCAGCCTACCTATGGTCCCAAAATAATATCCCATGGGTCACATGCTCTCCACTGCTAACAATCCCACGATAAACTTTCAGCATAGGGACTGTAACAGGCTACATGCCAAAAAACCACACTTCTGCGAAAATGGGAGTTAGAAAACAGACACGTCATCTCCAGAAAGGCCTACAAATACTCTATATACCTTAATAAATTAATGCAACAGACCATTACCAGACGAGATTATGTGAGAGTAGAAGGCAGCAGCAGCTGGGAAACAGGATCCATCTCTGCGTGGTTGGCTTTTAACGTTATTCTGACAAAAACTATTTTTAGTTGAATTTGCATATCTACCAGCGGGCCCGATACCACCGGGTGAGGGGGTTCCCTTTTTATACACTGCACCACTAAGTAAGAAAATAAGCATCTTACACGGCGGGTGGGTGGGGAGGGGAATAAAAAACCAACAGAAGAAGGGCTGCCAACAGAGAGACCGAGGAGTAATTATTGAGTGTAAACACGCTGCTAATTCCTATTAGCATTCCTATTAGCAATTGCTATTGCGGGACTATTCCCGCAAGCTGCAAAAAGCTTTCTGAGGAGGGGCGGTGGGCGCCTGGGCATCCCTCAGCCCCTGTCCCCCGCGGCCTACCTCCGCCGGCGCCGCCTGCCTTCCCGAGGAGCTTCCAGACATCCTCAGCCCGGGCGGTGACCCATCCGCCGTGCGGCCCCCGGGTCCTGAGGGGGGAGAGCCCCGCTCACGGGGGCGGCCGGAGCCGAGAGAGCCGCCAGGAGGGCCGAGGGTGCGGCGGGACCCGCTGAACCGGGGCCGAGCCCCCTCACACCGAACCGCCGACCTCCCCAGGGGTCCTTCTCCTCCAGCGGCTCTTAGCTGTCCGGGGCGCGCCTGCCCGCCTGCCCGCCTGCCCGCCCGCTCTCTAGGGAAAGGTGGGTGACGCCATCGGTCTGCGCCGTCACTGTGAGAGGCCCCCGCGCACGTGTCTCCTAGGCGACCAGCGACCGCCGCCGGGCAGCATGAAGCGGCCCAACCTTCTCCTCACCGGTGCGGGGCGGCGGGGCCGGGCTCCGAGGCTGCTCCGGGCCGGAGGGTACCGGTGGTTCCCGGTGGTTCCCGGGCCGCTTGGCCCCGGCGGGGCTCCTGGGGTGCGGGCGGGGCCTGGGCCGGGGCCTGTGCTGGGGCGGCGGAGGGAGGCCCTAGCTCTCCTCACAGTCCGGGGGGGGGGGTTTGGGGGGGGGGTCAGGGTACCGGTGGTTCCCGGTGGTTCCCGGGCCGCTTGGCCCCGGCGGGGCTCCTGGGGTGCGGGCGGGGCCTGGGCCGGGGCCTGTGCTGGGGCGGCGGAGGGAGGCCCTAGCTCTCCTCACAGTCCGGGGGGGGGGTTTGGGGTGCGAGTCCCCGTGTAGCTCTGTATGAAAACCTGGGCCTTCTCCGCGTCAGTTTGGGCCTTTAAACGAGGCAGGTTTTACTTTGGCGCTGTCCTGGTTAGAATAACACAGTTGAACAAAGTGAGTTTTCTTCGTGGGTTTTGTTTTTAATCTCTAGGCGCTGTTCCTATTTGGTTTTTTTCTTGTCATACAGCTTTTTGCCCTGTTTTTCTTGTGCGAACTTACCATCCTTGGCTGGCAAAAGTTTCCTTTTTGGCTCCTTAGAAAGTTATTTGAAGATGTCTTAACGTGCTCCCCTCTAACCGTTCTACATGGGGTTTTTTCCTCAGGCACGCCGGGTGTGGGGAAAACCACGCTCGGAAAAGAACTGGCCTCAAGAACTGGGATGACCTACATTAATGTGGGTGACATGGCAAAAGAAGGTAGGCCATAGGAACAGCCCATCAAAGTACTTTAGAAATTTTTGCGTTGTGTAAAAACATGCTTCTAGCACAGGTATGCCTTATGAAGTGAAAAGGCAGGGGATTTGCTTTAACAGAAATACTTCTGGAGGCAGGAATTTAAAAAATCATTTATGTAATATGTATATATTGTAGTATAATTTGAATTGAGTGATTAAGTATACTGTAGTATACTTTGTATTAAGTAATAAATAGACTTTATATGGATTTGTAAGCAAAGTCTTCCTTGCTCTCAACACTGCCTTTTGGTTGCATCCTCCTGAAATAAACTTAACGATATAAATAATTCTAATAACTGCTGTTACTTCATGAGCTTCCACAAATTCTTTTTGCTGCAGGAGAACTGTATGAAGGTTTTGATGAGGAATATGACTGTCCGATTTTGGATGAGGACAGGGTAAGTCCCACATCAAAACCTACCATTTTTTGTATTTTGACTTTCTGTAATTTCAGATAAATTCACCTGGTTTTGTTTCTTTTGTAGGTGGTTGATGAACTAGAAGATAAAATGAGTGAGGGTGGAGTTATTATTGATTATCACGGCTGCGATTTTTTCCCTGAGCGGTGGTTTAATATAGTGTTTGTACTTCGTACAGAAAATTCATTTCTGTATGACAGACTTGAAAGCAGGTATGTCACTGGAGTTAATAAGGAGTGAAGTACTGTTGTGAGGCTTCATCAGAGATTTTTCTAGGGTATAAATTACTGTAGATTCTTTATAGACTCATTTCTAGTTCTCTGCATATCTGAGACTCTCCTGGTGCTGCTCTTGTTTTCTAGGGGCTACAAAGGGAAAAAGCTGGAAGACAACATTCAGTGTGAAATTTTTCAGACGCTTTACGAGGAAGCAATGTCGTCATATAGAGAGGAAATTGTACACCAGCTACCCAGCAACACTCCAGAAGACCTGGAGAGAAATTTGGATCAGATTATGCAATGGATTGAGCAATGGATGAAGGACAACAACTGACACTGGGTGAAAAAGTAACTCTGCTGGATCGCTTCGTGGGAGGCTTTAATAAACGACATACATTGTTCTTGCACGATAAATTGAAATCAATTTAACTAACTTGATAGGGTTGGGGAGTAGAAGGTGGTTCAGAATGGCCAGGCTGTAAAGCTTTAGAACAGCTTCTGAAGCACTCTGGGACAAAGACACGCAGGAGAACTGACACAGTGGAAAATCATCAGCGAATGAAAGGATGAAAATGACACAGCTGACCTTTGCAGCAGGAACTCGGTTCAGTAATTAAGAATTTTTTGGAGCTTACAATTACAACCAAACCTTGCCGCCACAGGAAAAGTGTGCAATCCTGGTAACTGGTGGCAGTTGAGGCACTTTTGATTTCTAAAGGCTAAAACAGTGTCCTGAAAAGGAGTTCATCTCTTCCTGAATTTTTAGACTAAAACTGGCTGTACTCCCCTGTATTCCTGAATATGTGGGGGGAGTGTAGAGTGAGGGGAGTGTGGTATAGTTTAAGGAGGGTGCTTTATTTTGAAACGAAGAGAATTGACGTGATAAGAGGTATTTTAGAATTATTATACTGAATTTTTGGAATTATGATGTCAAGAAACATTGACTCTATTTACACTGGTGTAGAATATTAAGCAATAAGCTTTTTTCCTCCTTTTTTTCTCTTAATACTCTCCTTCACCCATCCAATCGTGGAACACATTTGTATATTTGTCACTCTAAGAGTACCAAGGAAATACATCATTTGTCAGGATTCCGTAGAAAGCGCTTGCTTAATAAACTTTTTACATACACGGGTTTGAATAGTAAAACTGTTGGTTTTTTTTATTATTTGCTTGGAAAATTCTATTTCCAGCCTCCCGGGGAGCTGTGGGATGGCGTTCCGGCGGCGGGACGCGCTGCTCCCGCCCGCCCCGGGGCGGGACCGGGACCAGCGGCGCCGAGAGCCGGGCGGGCAGGTGGGTCGGGGGCTCCGGCTGCGGGAGGGACCGGGAAGAGGGGGCAGGAACCTGGGAATATCACGGGGGAAGGACGGGGGGTGGTCTCCGAGGCGCTCCCACCGCCACCCCCCTTCCTTCCCGCCAGCAGATGCATCCGCAGCCAGAGGTTTCACTTTAATGTTTTTGTTGATTTATTATTTTTTTTAATTATATATATATATATTTAATCTTTACTGCTCTGCTGTGCAGTAAGAGCGGTGTTTTCTGGCAGAGCAAACCCCTATTGGAAGCGGCCACACACCAACAGCTTCACATTTTTCACTTTCATCTTGTTTTGCTGCTTTAATTACGGAGTTTTTCTGTTTTTCTAGACAAAACCCTTGTTTCGCGGGAGGCACCGCTCACATTGCCAGTGAGTGAAGTGCTCTCAATAGAGGGGAAAAAAAAAAAAAACAACTCCACAAAACCAGGAGGTGAAGATGGAGGAAGCAGAAGAGGATGACATGACGTGTGGGGACTTGGGAAACGGACTCGGGAGGAGACCTGGAGCTCTTTACGAAGGGGAAAATTTACAAAACTCCTATTCATTTAGACCTAGGAAAGGATCTGGAAAGGTTTGTAATTCTCTCTTGTCAGCAAAGAGAGGGGAAGAAAGTGATGCCGCTGCTCTTCCCGGTCCAAAACGGAACAGTCTTTACGATGGATCATCCCGAAAACCTGGGGCTGGTTCGACCCGACAGAATAGCGGTGGTAAGAGTAATTTGGAAGTTAATTACTCACTGTGAGAAAAATCTCGGTGTAGCAGAGCTGCCTCGTGGTTCAGCTGCTTCACCAGGTGCCACCAAGTTCAATTCAAACCGTTTGCCTCAGAAATCCCTGAAGGATTCCAAGAAACCTGCGTGTGTATTGGGAGCCCGGCAGGGTGGCCACTGCTCCGGTCGCTCAAGGGGATGCTCAACGCCACTGAGGAAGCAGAAGGAGTATTCTGTACCCAGATCTTCCTCCTGAAACATTTTGCAGCAGAACTGGTTTTCAATGAATGAGGCTGCAGCCCTTCTTAGTGTAAAATGACCGTTTTTAAAACACTTGGTTTGGTGTTTAGCAGAAAGCATCCTGCGTCCACTGCTGGAACAGGCTGCCCAGGGAAGTAAGTGGTGGAATCACCATCCCTGGAGGTGTTTAAAAGGCAGAGGTGGTGCTGGGGGACATGGTTTAGTGGTGGTTTTATCAGTGCTAGGTCGATGGTTGGCCACGATGATCTGAAAAGGTCCCTTCCAACCTAGACAATTCTATGATCCCATGTGTTGTTCTTCTCTAAATACGTGCATGAAATTGAATGGAATTGCTTGCATTCCTGGTTTGTTTAAATCTGTCTTCCTAGAGATTGCATCTAAAACTTATAGCTAAATATTCAAAATCCTGTTTGCTATTTAGTTGAAATTTGTGAACGGCCTTACTTTTAAGGTTAAGAAGTTGTTTTTAGAACCTGCACATCTCTGTTCTCCCAGTGTTCATTATTTTTCTTTGTGAAGACAACACTGCTGTGAGTAACATCAAGTATAGGTAGCACTGTTCATTATACTTCAGACACTTTGCCTTATATTTTTAGCCATTTCAAGTATTCTGGCTGCAGTAAGCAAAGCCACGTCATTATTGGTTTCAGCATCTTTGGTGAGATGTTGCGAGAGCAGCAGTAATTCCTCTCGGTTTCACTGTCCTTTGGCTGGTCTCTGTATGATGGGAAATATCTAGGTCTTTCACACAGCACTTGGATTTCGTAGGATGCTGCATCTTAACATCTCTCTGCAAGGCTGAATTTAAGAAAAACAAATAATAAGAAAAGGAATATTGGATCTTGTGACCACCATACTTGAGCTTCGTCTCTTGAAAACTGCCCCTACTTCTAAATACTGCCAGCTACTGTTGTGTTTAGGTTGGTTGTTGGAAAGTTGCTGTCTAAAAAGAAACATGAAATTATTTTTTCAATCAAGACAGCAATTTTCTTGTGTTGTTTTTAAAGGAAATTCTAAAATAATTGTCCTTATTTTAGGTCTCTGATCTTTTTTTCAAATTTCACTTCATTAGCTGTGGTTCAGTGTGTTTGAGCTTAGTATTTATGTATTTCTTAAGTCTGTGTATTAGTTCCAGAAGAAAAAAAAAACCCACAAAGATGAAAATTCACCTCCACACACTACCTGTTTTCAGAGTAAAGCAAATTCTCATGTTTTCTTTTGTAAATATTTTAGCATCTCATCTTTTACTATCTCCTGTCAATCTTACAGAATCTAATACTGAAGTGTCAAATGAAGAGCTAAAGCAACAACTTCGGGAGGCTCTAGAGGTTAGTAACTGTGCCAAGAGTGCAAGAGAGCTGCTCTTGAAATCTGCATCTCTTTGTAATTTAGCAAAATGAAGCAGTGTGAAAATCTCAGCATGTCCAGAATCTTGGATGGGTTCAGGTTTTTGAAATTAGAGCATTGGAAATCTCATTAAATTTCATGCCAGGAAATCGCAGTGTGAGATGCAGTTTATACTCTGGATTTTCATACTCCACGACAGGGGAGTATTCTTAAAGATGTCGAGAATAATAAAAGGATTGTACTCCTTTTCTGGCAGGTTTTGTGGTTTTTTTCAAAATAAGCTTTGGGCCTGAAAATCTGAACTGTAAACGGAAGAGTCATTGCATTTTGACTGCATTTTTGTGGAAAGGTAGTTAACCGCTACATTTTAACTTTATGTGGCTAAATGTGTTGATGTGTTGGCATCAGGCCAGCCAGAAATAGGAGGATGATCTCAGCTGTGGAAACGCACACTTCATCTGCACTCTGTTGTGTTCTTTAACCTCAGGGTAGCTCGTGGTAGGTCATTTACATGCTCTCTTAGCGTGAAGAGCCTTCGGTGTGCAGCAAGTTAAAATGTCAAGGAACCTCACTCCCTATCAATTAGGCAAAGCTGATAATTTGCCACTGCTCCCAGATACAGTTTCTGTATCGACAGCTGGGAAGAGCAATGAAGAAAGTTTTGTATGACCACAAGTGAGCAACTGAGTGACCCGCATGAGGGTTAAGGAAAGAGAAGTATACAGAGCAGTAAATTTTCTTCTAACACCTGGAAATTGAAAAACTGCTTTTATTCTGAAGGGGAAAATGTTGCATAAAGAGGTGATTGGGATGCACCTGGAGCAGGCATCTGTTTTGCTGTTGTTGTTCTTTTGTTCTGGACAGGTAATGGTTTTCATCTAACAATCCTAATGTGGTGTCTGTGCTATAGAGTATGGATATTTTGTATAATATATAGTACATTATATTAAGGTATCATTTATATTTTAGTGTGTATTTGTAATACTCTCTTTTGTATCTGCTGCATGTATTTGCATGGATGTATATCTGCTAGTCTGTTTTCCTTACTTATTTTAAAGCTCCAGACCTGCGTGGGTATATACAACTTCTTTAGCAAGGAAGAACTACAGTATCTGGAGGTTTATTTTCCAAACACACTTGAAGAGAACAGAAAGAATAATTATTCTTCTTTAAGGATTTTGTGCTAACATGCACTGTTAACATTTCTTCATCGCAAGCAAGCTGTTAGTCAGAGAAGAATCATATTTGTTTTCTGAAGAGGGCAAATTTACATTGCTGTTACAGTTGAGTTTTAACAGGATTAGCTTGGCTTTTATTCAGTGTACCTATTTTATTTTGCTTCAGGAAGTTGAAATGTTGAAAGTTGAGCTTGAAGCGGCACAAAGACAGCTTGAAGGAAAAGATGAAGCCCTAAGAATTCTGCAGAGCATGGTAGGAGTTGCTCAGAAATCATTTCGGTACCTAGTGGTAAAGGAAAGAAGAGAGAAGAGATCTTCCTGTCACTCCTCATCAAAACTCCCCAAACCATAAGTTCTTCCCAGGGCTATAATTTAGAGCATTGAGTCTGCAAGTGTCTACAGACTCAGCTTCAACAATTTACTGCTTTTTCTGCATGGAACCATTGCAGTTACTTAAGAAGACTTTACTGTTGTACAAAATTCTCATAATTTTGTCTTTGAGGATCTTTGAAGATTTAGCTATTTTAACTTACAAAAATATGACCACCTTTCCAGTCCTTTAAATTACAGGTTTTGCCACTGCTTGAAATTCTGCTGCAAAGCATAGATATTTTCAGTTGACTACTCCATCTGTTGTCTTAGAGGACAGTATGCGTTAAATGTTACGTCAGTCTTTTGTTCACAGTTTGTAATATTTTTTTTCATTATCACAATTAATTATGTTGAAATCACTTCCTGCTTTTTAGCCTACTTGCATAATCCATTTGTAAGTTCTGCAGTATATACCCTCAGATGTTCTTAGTAAGTTACACCTGGATCAAAGTATAAGTATGCTGTAACCAGTTTTTTTAAGAGCTGATTTTGTGGACAAGCCCTAAAGAAGATATCTCATTTTAAATGACGCTACGTTTTTCAATAGAAAAAATTACGGGATTGAAGCACAACTTCATTATGCAATGTGGCTATTTAGTGACTTGAAATTAGAAACCACTGGGACGTAAAAGCAAGTTGCTAGTGTTTGTAGTTCTGCTCACTCCTGTTTAAGAATATGAATTTCTCTTGACGTAAAACTGAAAATTTGTCTAAAGCCAAATTTAGTAAATTTAATAACAGGGTTTGACAGAGTGTACTTTTTTCTTTTTTGCAGGCAGTACTTGATAAAGCCACTAGTCATACAAAAGCAATGCTTCAAAAAACTGAGGAAGAAAAGAGAACTTTAGAAAAGGTAAGGGTGCGTGTTTCCTTCACACCTGTGCAAAAACATCATTCATTGCTATTAATAGTGGGCTATCAGACTGCTTATTTAAATCAGTAACAAATTGGCTATTAGTTCCAGGATCTGGGTTTTTTTAAAGCATTTTTATTCCTTCTTACTAGAAAGGAAACATTGATCTCAATGTTTTCATTGTGTGTACAAATAACACCTGCAAGCTAGCAGAGTTCTCTCTGTACTTTCAGTTGGTCTTTGTTGTGAGTTTCAATCAATCATAGCGAGTTGCACTATTTCTTAGTTATTAAGCTGGAACTTCCCAACGAGTGTAAGAAATGGGTGCACAATTTTCAGAGGGAAGGTGGGGAGGAGGAGGAAGGTGGCATTGATCTACCTCATTAAATTGGGTTTTATGCTTTGTTTCTCTTCCTATGTGACTTTTCCACAGAAGAGTAAGGGGACAGGGAAATGTGTCAGCCTGGGTTTGTTTTTGTCATAAGCCACTGCAAGCTTATGTGTGTGCATGCACAGTGTGGAATGCACAGATCAGTGATGCAGAAACTTCTTGCTGTCTGTATCAAATGTATTTTTGATGGTGTCATAGATTGTCCTCATCGTTGGTCACCTAAATCTCTGTCAGTGCCAAAATCTGCACCAGCAGCTCCTCTTCTTCCTCTCAGTGGGAGCCTTGTGATGAGCTGCTGCAGGTTTGTTTTTTGTTTCCACAGGAAATAAATATTTTGCAATGGGAAATTGAATTTGACCAGGATAGATTTAAAAACATAGAAGACACATGGACAGAAAAATATGACAGGTATTTGACTTGCACGGTGTATCTTTGTGGGGTTTTTTAATTGTACTGAACACTTTATGTCATCCTTCCTGTGTTCCAAGTTTGCTGCATCAGGTTTTATGGAGTTTTTCTGTTTTCCTTATTTCCTTCCAGATTTAGAAAGATTAATTCAATTTTCATGCCAGTCACACTTGTATTTTTTCAATTAAAACTACTAAAATTATTAAGTCTCGATTCTTTGGTGTATATGTAAGCTAGCTTTGCTAGGGCTGAGTTTCCATTTTCATCCTGTTACATTATGGTGTTAGCCAGCTGGAGCCAGGCTGTCCTTATTTACTTTAAATGTAAATGAGGCACAGGAAATAATGGTATGTGTGTGCATGTGGAAATACCATTTGCTGGTTAATCATTGCTTTATTTTCTTGCATTGTAGGTATGAGCATACGTACAGAGTGCTTTTAAGAGAGGCTGATCAACTGGTTCTTTGTTTAAATAAGAGTTACTCCGGACGGAGAGCAGGTGTGGTTAGGCAAGCAGAAGATGCCAGAGGCACTAAACTAAGAAAGCAATAACAGACCTTGAAAAATGTGGCCAGCAGGCTCACTTATTCAAATGTAGAAATGATATCGCTGAAGCCCACCCATCAGAGTTACAATTATTTCAGCAGAGATTTTTATTTAAATTTTTCAAACTTAGAACCAAAAAATAACCCAGAAGTTTACCTGTTCGCCTCTTAACTAAGTTATACTTATCAAGGGATGGATACGTCTTGAAAACCCTTTGGCTTTTCTGGCTTAGGAGACTGGACGTGTAGCCAGGTAGTCTGGAGCAGCAAAACTACTGTTAACGGTTAAAAGCAAGACACATGGCTTCCAAAAACTGCAAGCCATGAGCTCAGTTCATTTTGCAAAAAGGTTTTCTGATATCTGAGTCAGCAGGATGAGAGGAGTATGTATTTCCCTTTGTTTATTCAATTTAAATAATTCAAGTTACTATTTAAACAAATCCATGAATTTAGAGTATGCGGCATTTACTGACAGCTGAAGAGATGCACCAAATAAATTGTATTGCTTTAACATTCAGGACTTTAGATTGCCACTTCAAGAAGGAAATACTTAAATACTTCAAGGAAAAACACATTATAAATGCGTATTGTATGTTCTCAGGTTTCAACGCTTGAAAGTGCAGCTGTTCTTGAGAACAGCGTTAAGACTACAGGAAGTTTACTTTCTAAAATGTAAGACCAGGGCTATGTTGTCACATGTCCAATAACAATTTTGTTCTTTCAAGGAAGTAAAGTGTTTCTAGCAAGCGTTCCAGAGGTTTCATAATTGCAAATTTATTTGAGTTTCTACTGGTAACGTAGAAACTTCTTGAATTCACCTCTTGTTAAACTCTGAAGTTGTTGGCACCCTCTGCTTCCACATGAATGATTTATTTTTTTTTTTCAATTTTGTTTTTCTTAACATTCACTTGAACATATTTGGACACGTTTAAATTGGTTGTGTGAGGGTGTGGTCTCGTGAATAAGGCGAGTCTGTTTGAACAGTGCACGCTACCTGGGCTGCAGAGAAACCTCTCTATGAGCGCAGAGATTCTGGGTTTTGCTGGCTGCAGAGCCACCTGCAGCCTGGACAGCGAGGAGTGACTCCACAGAAGCCAAGCCTGGTGAAGGCTGCTTCCTTAGCCATGGTTTTGTGCCAGGCAGACCAAGCCCACACACAGAACTTCCTTCAGAGAGTCAGGAGAAGCTTTAGGTTGCTTATTGGCCCCTGGCTAGTGGATTTGGATCTAACAGCATACTACTTATTATTGGTATAGATACTGTTACAGGAAAAATCTTACAATCTTTTCCATAAAAAAATTTCCAAATGAGGAAACTGCTTGCATAATGTTGCATGGATATCTCGTCAAATCGAATACTCAACTCTATTCAGTGTTGATTTTTTCCTTCTATCTTATCAGTAATATTTCAGCAAATTAAAATACTACAGTATTTTAATACAGTGTTTTAACAGGCTAATTTTTTTTTCATTTGAGTGCGCATTTAAATTGTTTTTTTAAAAAAAAAAGATTACAGAGACTTGTTCTAACTTCTGCAGGATATATTGTGAAAATGCAGCTCTTAAGGAAGCATTGAAACTGAGAACAGAAGAAGTTAAAACTCTTAAAGCTGAAAATGCAAGTAAGTCATCAACAGCTATTCCTCTTCCCATACTGTTTCTCAGGAATAATTCAAGATCTGGCTATGAAGGAAGCTTTCTGTTGGGATAAGTCTCTTGTTACTGGCATCTGATATTAGTGGATATGCAGATACCTTCTTTAAACAGAGTTTTGTGTTTGTTTTTCTTCTCACACTGTCACTTGAACTGAAAAAAATCCCATTAAATGAAAGGAAAATTCAGGTATGTCTAGCTGAAAGAGTAGACCAGGTGTGGAAGAAATATACCTATCTTATCTCACTGGCGTGGTGACACCTTGGGCGTGGAGAGAAACAACTGGTCCATGCTCCTGGTTGTGTTCTGGAACACAGCAACAACAGCCAGGGGGGCCACCAAGTGTTTCTACAATGGCAATCTGTGTCAGAGATTGTTCTTTTATACTATACCCTCTTAAAGATTCCCATAGCACAAACTTTGAGGTGTTCAGCCTGTCTGCTGAACACCTCATATGCATATATAGTGAAGGTTTTCCAGTGCAGATTGTGCAGGCATCATGGCTCAAGCACCTTTCCTTTATCTTTGGTTTCCAAAAAGCTTTAAAATAGCTGACATACATCATGTCAGCATGTATGACCAGCTGCCTTAGTTGTAAGCATGCAAAGAGATGAGCCCGTCGTACTGAGGGAGAGTAATATATGAGATGGTATCTCTGCAAGGGGGTTATTGCCTCTAGGAGAACACAGAAGAAAAGATAACTGGAATCTGAGTCCCTAGATCTACATTGTGTCATCCCATTCCCAAACTGATGCTTATACTACAGAATCATTTAAGTTGGGTTTGGTTAAACCCAGAAATTAAGAAATCAGAGCATCAAACTTCTTAATCGCTTTTCTTGTTTTATTTCGTAGTCCTGAATCAGCAGTGCTTGGAATTTCTTGCCATGCTGGATGTGAAACAACAGAAGGTTGTTCAGGAAAACATGGCCTTGAATAAAAGCGACATTACAGATTTTACAGGTCTTGAAGTAAGTATGACTTCCATGTTTTTCAAAATGGCTGGTTGGAAGATATGCTTATATTCAAAATTTCTAGATAAATTTTGCTTACTGATTATTTAAGTGTTTCTTTGGGCTAATTTTTAGCGAATGACAGTATGCCCCTGCATGCCTGTTAATCACTTTTTTAAATTTGTCTTGCCTCGTGATTCCTATCTTGCAGAGAAAGAATAGACAGAAGGAGCATCGGGCTATTTTTCTGAAGCCAGCATGCTTATTTTTTCCTTCTTAATACCTTAGTTCTTAACTCGTATGCCTATTGCTTTGAGTGAGAAAAAAACCCAATCCGGCATCTCTTGGATTGCGTTGTGTATGGAGATACAGTATTTAACTGGTGTTTTGTTTTTGACTTCAAGCTGGCTGTTCTTGGAGCCTGCACCTGCAATACTTCTGGGGGGCAGCCTTGTCCCTGTGCAAAAATGGCAGCTGTAACACGAAAGCAACTGCTTCATCTCAAGCAAGAGGTAAATGTGGCTGGGCTTAGATACCAGCAAGCAGAGGGATGCTTCTGCTCAAAACCAAATACAGCCAGAGGCACTCTGCTGAAGCTTACACAAACTAACGTCTCTTAAATCAAGAAAACTTCACAGAAATAATGTAATGTTTGTTTGTAGTGCTTGTAATGCTCTAAGTTTTGCTGACATAAAACTGTCGTTATGATACCAATCAGATTTACTAGTGAAAAAAAACCCAATTCTTTCTCATTCTTTTTTCTTCCACACGTACTTTTAATCTAAAAGTATGTATACACTCTGTAAATGTGAACACGCAGTGTGAGTGAGAGTGGACTACCACTGGTGGGGATGATTCCTCTTTCCCTTCCTTCCTGACAGTGTGTTCCACCCTTCCCTCACGTTGACATCAGCAACCACAAGCCTGCTCACCCAGATAGGTCAGGAAGCTGATCTTGCTGAAAATTCTGTATTTACATCAGACAGTGGTCAGACACTGGAATAGGCTGCCCAGGGAGGTGGTTGAGCACCATCCTTGGATGAGTTTAAGAGTTGTTTAGATGTGGTGTTGGGGGATGTGGTGTAGGGGAGGACTTTGTAGAGTAGGGTAGACGGTTGGACTCAATGATCCCAAGGGCCTTTTCCAACCTGAATGATTCTATGATTCTATCACCTTTACATCAATAATGTGATTTTCAGGCTCTTAAGGTTTTTAATTTAGTGAAATTCCATACTTTTAGATGGAAATTTTTTTTCCAAACTTATATTTGACTCTGCAAACATGTCAGCCACCCTCATGCAGAAGTTCCAGCTGACTTACTGATTTTGAAAATAGGTAGTCATGTCCTTTTTGAGCCAAAGTTATTATCCCTGACATTCTTTTGGTCCTTCTGCTGCTGGCCCAACCAGCATGGGACATTAATGTGCTCCTCAAGATCTTCTGCATGTGCAGGGATAAATAGGCTCTGCTGGCAGCTTGTCTGTGTAGATGGGTGGTGGGGTGTGCATGCAGAGAAAAGCAGGGGTAAGGACTTCAATACACATTTCAAAATGCATTTCTTAATGTGGCAAGAAGGGACTTAGTTTGGTTTCTACTACTTCTTTTTTATTTATTTAAAAGTTGTCTGTGTTAATGGCTTTGGTCTGTCTCTCAATACACATTTCAAATCTTGCTATGGCTTCCAAGTTGCTTAATACACTTTAAATTTTCTCTGAATTAAAACCAGCTTGAAAATCTGAAGAAGAGTAAAGATGAAGCATACGTAATGGCAGACGCCTTCAGAATTGCATTTGAGCAGCAGCTAATGCAAAGAAAAGACCAAGCCCTGAGGCTTACAGAAGTGATAAAGATTAAGAAGGAAACGAAATTTATGAACTGGAGACGTCTGAAAGATGATGGTAACTGGGCATGCTATGTACCTGAATGGTTGAATGGAAATGAAGTTAGCTGACAAGTGGCATGGGCAGACCTTACTGTATTAAATGTATGGTTGTGGTTTAATTGCTAACGGAGGCTTTTGTAGAGTGAAAAAAAAAAAAGTTATGTCAAGACTCTAAATACTTTAAATAGTGTATAATGTAGTTGAAGAGTTTCCACTGGAAGCTTTGCATGTGTAGGGTAGGGTGTCTGTGTATACATGGAATATGTAAATACTACTGTAAGACATTGGAGCTAGGCTAGTCTGGGATTTTAATGTGGTCCTTTTTTATTACACAATCATGAACTGTATTATCTGAGTAAAAACATGCTAGAATAAATAAGCTGTTCTCCAGGATGACAATAACATTGTGGACATTAAAAGATGTTTATTATGAAAACAGCACAAAAACCCTAACATCTGACAAGTTTAGCCTGGTCATCTTAGAGGCTATCAGCAATTTAATGTGCTTGTTTCCTTCAGATGATCTCTATGTAAGAGTTAGGGAAGGAGGAAGAATGCAAAAAATACACACTGAGTTTTCATTGAAATACTAAACACAGTACAGCTTCTTATTATGTATGTGTACCTACATCAGTATTTTTACTCTTCTTATACTTCACATGGTCGTCCTTGAGTTACAAAGCACTCTAAAAGAGGAAGAATGCTTATTACCCTTTTCTTCCTTAAGGATAGGGAGAGGTATTTAAGTGCTTATGTCATGGTAAAAACCATCACAGAATTTAGGAACAGCAGTTCAAGGTACATTGGTGTTACCCATTGACCTGGAGGTGCTAGACTTAGTATCTTGGTGGGTCTTCTAGATTCTTTGACCAGCCTCAGGATGTAATACTAAAACACCACACGTCTCGAGTATTTGTTTCCCCTACACCAATGTCATGGTTTCCCACCTCTGGAACATATGTTTCATAATTTTAATGCCTGTTAATCTTTTTAGAAATCTTAGATACTTTACAACAGCTTGTGTCAAAACCCCTTTTTTTTCAGGCTACCTACTGTTCAAAAACAAATTGCCACAAATTATTGTTAAGTGGAGTGTTAAAGTGTATTTTGCATACGGCAAAAAGTATTTTATTTTCAGTTTGCCCATATACACGATGAAAGGTCTAAGGATGGTGCTGCTGTGTTATGTACAGCAGGAGAAGGTGTAGCTTGTATTGACTTTTTAGAGGAGCTTGTTCGGAATCCAGTCTTACCCCAAAGTAGTTTTTCTCTTCCTAAGTTCCAAAGTTCACCTACTTTTGTTTTCCTTAGGACGTGTCAAGCTACAAGGGAACAAGAACAGTCTGGGACAGAAACTGTCCGGCCTGCTCTCATCAGATGGGGACTGCAGGAAAGTTGAGGAGCTGGATAATCCTCATGAGATCCTGAAGATGTTAATAGATTTGGTTAGTATTTTTAAGTTGTTTGTCGTGGGTCCTGAGGGGAGCGAATGTAACTGTGGATTTATGTAGGCTGCCCCGTTCTTAGCCGATAAATTTATTTTATGGAATCACGGAATTGTCAGAGTTGGAAAGGATCTTTAGAGATCATTTAGTCCAACTCTCCTGGTAAAGCAGGATTGCCCAGAGCACATCACTCAGGACTGCATCCAGGTGGGTCTTGAAGATCTCCAGAGAAGGGGACTCCACACCCTCCCTGGGCAGCCTGTTCCAGGGCTCTGGCACCCTCACCGGAAAGAAGTTCTTCCTCATATTTCAGTGGAACTTCCCATGTTCCAGCTTGTGCCCGTTGCCCCTCGTCCTGTCACTGGGAGAGTTCGGCTTCATCATCCCCCTTCATCATGGCCCCACCTCAAGTACTGTGCCCAGTTTTGGGCTCCCTACCATAAAAAAGACATTGAGGTGCTGGAGCGGGTCCAGAGAAGGGCGACAAAGATGGTGAGGGGTCTAGAGCACAAGTCTTATGAAGAGAGGCTGAGGGAGCTGGGGTTATTCAGCCTGGAGAAGAGGAGGCTGAGGGGAGACCTTATTGCTCTCTACAACTACCTGAAAGGAGGGTGTAGGGAGGTGGGGGTCGGTCTCTTCTCTCAAGTCACAGATGACAGGACGAGAGGAAATGGCCTCAAGTTACACCAGGGGAGTTCAGGCTGGATATTAGGAAAAATTTTTTCACTGAAAGGGTTATCAGGCATTGGAATGGGCTGCCCAGGGAGGTGGTTGAGGCACCATCCCTGGAGGTGTTCAAAAGACAGGTTGATATAGTGCAGGGAAGTATGGTTTAGTGATGGTGTTGCTTTTTGTTTGTTGTGTGGGTGTTTATTTCTGTCAAAGTTAGGTTGATGGACAAGATGATCTTTAAGGTCCCTACCAACCTAGAAGATTCTGTGATCCTCAAACCCACCCTTGGATAAACAAAGATAAGGATTTTTTTATTATTATTTTTTTTAAATAAATACCCAGGTCAATGACAAAGAGGAGGCTCTGGCTCATCAGAGGAAGGTCAGTTACATGCTCGCTCGTGCGATGGAGATGAAAGAGGGCATTTCAGAGCCGGATAAAGGACATGGCACTCCGGGGAGCTGTCAGCACGAAGCCCCAGCGCCGTCGGGCCCCCTGGGCACCTGCTGCCACCACCTCCCTCCTCAGAACAGCCTTTCTTCAGGTCCCGCTGCAAAAACATCTGGAAATCGGGTAAAAACGCTTCGGAAGTCACACTCCTGGCCATCCGGGACGCCGCACTGGGAGGAGAACGATCCGTGTGGGGAATCAGAGGAAACGGTGGTGATCTCTGTATAGCCACGGCCCGAATAAATGCGGTTTCAAACGGAGAAAAGGCCTAAAAATGTGCTGTGGTGACATCGCCGGGGGCCAAACTCTGCACCATTAACTGTCACGGCGCCGCAGCTGTTGCTTTGGCAGAACAGCCCGGTTTGATTAATTTAGCAGTAATTCCCAAGCAAGACGAGGCCGCGCGGCCTAAACCCTCCCCGCCGCCTTTGACTCCCCGCTCCGTGGTGACGAGTGACGTAGTAGCAGTCGCGTCACCGCGGAGAGTGACGTCAGGAGAATGGGGGGGGGGAGGAGCGTACGCTGCCTTTGCGCATGCGTGGGGGGGCGGGGCCGCGCATGCGCGGAGCGGCGTCCGGTCGCGCAAACAAGGGGCGCTGCCGCCGCCGCCGTCCCGAGGCCGCTGCCGGGGGAGGGGCCGCCTCTGAG